>NC_034594.1:40808778-40813311 GCF_900095145.1 Mus pahari
CCCCAGCCCCAGCCCCAGTCCCAGCCCCAGCCCAGCCCCATCCCCAGCCCATCCCCAGCCCCAGCCCCAGTTCTGTGCTGCGCTCTGGAGTAGGGTGGAGATTTGAATTGCTTTCCACTATTATAGAATATTCTCAGTTTTAGATGATGATAAAAGTGCTTTATTTAGGTTAGTGACCACTCTTGGGTATTGGCTTTGCCTTCTAGGACACTATGAAGTATCTAAGGTCATTTTTGCTTCTCATGTGGGATGAAAGGTTGCTATTGGTATATATTAGAGTACAAGGTTAACCAAAAATCATCCTACAATAAATTCTGCCTGTGGCCAGGCTATGGATAGTGTTGAGACTGAAAAACTATAACTTGGGGTACTTTGAGCATTTTAAGTTATGCCAATGCTTTATGCTAAACAGTGAAAAGGAAATGGACAGAGGTGTTACTATACACATGTAGAGAAGACCTTGGATTTACACACTTGGCTCTGTGGGTTGAATTCATTTAATTTTAGATGCTGTGCTTTGGGAGTACTCAGAACATTATGTAAATTCCAGGAAAAAGGAGCTTTTGGTTATTAAAGGGACATATCTTTAAGTCCATCCCTATAGCTGGCTTTGTTGTACTATGTGGAGCTATGTCTCAGCTTCTGTGTGGTGAATACATCTTTGTGTGTAATACTTTCGTGTGAGTGGGGTATTAGAATTACCTCATAGGAGATGGCTTCTGCCAGAATTGAGAACACAGCAGGTAATGTAGTCACAGGAGAGGTACAGGCATGAGTAATTCCTATCTTGTGAGAAAGATGTAAGCTGGTTTATGGTGATGATGATGATGTAATATTTGGGTGCTTGATTTATCACTCCCATCTCCAAAGTGCAAAATCCCAGTAACTAATCAGGTTATAAAAATTCAGAGTGCATCTTGGAAGTCTGGCCCTTCCCCTAAAGTAGGCAAAAGTGTTACCTTTGTCCTGAGATGTGGCTGCTTGTGGATGTTTCCAAATATTAAAGTCAAGATTGTGATCTGTGTTTCTTATGGCAGAAAGTTCCCAGATGCTTATTCCATAGCATAGCAGAGCACACAAGGGTCATCATGAAGTAGGTACAGGAAGGTGATGCCAAGGGATTTCTGGGGTAAGGAAGAACACCAGAGGAGGTAGTCTTTGAACTGTCTTATTTGAAGGGAAACCTTGGGGCTTCAGGTGTGATGTCATCATCAGTGCAGCAGCTGTAGTCATGGTTGACTTGTTGATTACCTTTATACAATGATGGCCAGAGAGGCCTTAGGATGAAACCATGTTCTTCTAACACTTATAACCCCCACAGATGAATACCTTGGGTCTAAGAAGGTCCCTGCCTGTCCATGGCTACAGGCCTCAGGCACCCCTCAGGCCTCAGAGCAGCACACATCAGCTTGATGTGTCCCCTGTGACCAGGGAGTACTATGAGCCTGATGGGCTGTAGCAAGGCAAATGAATCCCTGTGAGAAATGCCCTAGGCATAGCTTCGTAAAGAGGCATAATTTTGGATTTTGTGTGAGGGAGGAAATTGGCTCCATTACACTTTGTATCATAGGAACTCTTGGAAATGTGGTGACTTGGAAAATTAGAGAAGTATGATATGAGTCTAAATGGCCAAGTGATTAATTTAGACATTTCAGTATGACAGTTCAAGTATAGAGCAAATATATTATCACCACCAAGCTTTCCTCCAACAGGGTGTCAGAATCAAGCCAGTTTGGAGTCTATGGCTTTGGATTAGCTGTGCGAATGTAAGAGCTGGTCAACCTTCTCATCTACCCATGTAGACAGCATGTTGGGGAGGCAGCTTTCTTTATTGCTTGTAATAGTCTAAATTATTTGATTCTTAGCTCTTCAAGATTTTTTTCTAGCTTTTTTCCCCTGACTCTCTTCACTGTGAATTGAAGGATAGGATTTGATTGGGAAAGTAATATGGTAATAAATAGCATGTATCAAAAAGACATTACTTGTGTATTTGACCTACTTCTCAGAGCATCAATTCTACACCTTCCTTGGGAAGGCTTATATTCTAGATTGAAGATAAAAACCAGACAGGTGAACCAAAATATACAGGAAGATAGGATGACCAAAGACAGAAGGCAGAAGACAAAGTTTATGAGGCTCTAGCAAGGAGAGGAGATGGTAGGACACAGCCTTGAGCTGAGTCTTTTCTGCATTTTGTCCCATGCTCTGCCCTCCATGTCAGTGACTCTTCCTTTGTTTCACAGTGGCATTCCAAGAAGCCCAGAAGATGGTTACCACCTCTCTGCTTTCTTTTTGAGGAATCTTTTCTTCTTTATCATTCCTGTCCCAGTCATACCTCTAGTTCCAGTCTTTCTGATACTGATTTCCTTCATGCCTTCTTTATTATCCCTTTCTTTTTCCTGTCTTCTGACTTTACTCATCCTGTCACTTGTTAAATTGGTGGCCAGAAACATGGGAGCTGAAGAATTGTATGGGAAAATATGCAGCACAAAAATAAAATACAGATAACTACATTCAGGTGAAAGACCATTTATATGCTTAGCTAAGGTTCAAAGTGCACCTATGTTATAAGTGTCATTTTTGGAGCACTTGCTTTATTAAAAAATGCTATATTGGTATTGTTCACACCTGACCTCATTAATTAGAGAATATGGCAGGGTTGTCAGGTCTTTGTAAAAGGGTTCTATAAGAGACGCTGTGGCCTTGCCAACCCTATAATAGCAATTTGTGTGACACACAGAGCAAACCAGATTGTTGGAAAGAGGAGTCAAGAGAATAAAAGAAGCATAAATTTGGAAGCACAATTATAATTTGTGAAAGTATATTTTTATATCTTGTGGAAAACAGGTGACATCTCTACCATAATTTAAAATTCACTAAACAACTTCATTCTCCATTGAAAAACTTTCTTCTCTTTGTTAACTATTGGATTTCAGAATCAGGATCAGAGTCCCCCAGCCTATGAGAAGCAATCTAACAGACCTGTCATACTACATCTTATTGAATGATTGAGTGTTTGGGGTCCAAGCACTCACTTGATAGGTTAGGAACAGAAGGAGGCTGCCCATTAGTTCTCTGAACACTGACTTGGAGAACAGTGAAATCTACTTCTGGGCTTGCTCTCTGGGAAGTCACTTAATTCTCCTGCAAGGGATTTTAGATGTTGCCTTGCATTTCTAAGTAAATTATCTGTTCTCATTCTGCCTCCTTTAACGTTTTATTCCGGTCATTAAGGCCTTGCTGTGTCCTTGTTATGTGTTGATGAATGTTTCCTAATTGCCCTACAACTAAAATTTGAACTTGAGTGGATATGTAGATTTTTATTTATTTATTTTATAAAACCTCAAAGGAAGAAGGCAAAAATGGTGGAGAAGAGGAAAGCCAGGAACAAAGTGTGAACATTAAGGAGGTGCAGTGTGGTGGACAGCACAGTCTGCCAGGTGACTTATATGGGTTTACTGTATATCGCAGAGCTTTTAGGGTCTCCCTTTAGGAATTTTATGGAAGTGTGATGCTATTTTAATATTGCTTATGTTTTAAAGATGCAAAGGCTGAAACACAAACATGTTTACTCTTTTGCCCAAGGATACATGGGTAAGAAGTTGGAGATTGATTTTGAAGCCAGGCCATTGGTTTTATCCTTTAAATTTTCTACCAGAGCTCTAATTTTGGATTTGACTAGTCCAGCTCCAACCTCACAGTACCATTTCCTGATTGTCTGAGACTTCTTTCTGCATTGTAAGTGTATTTCATGCCAGGCTGTAGTGTACGTTTGCATAGAGCTTTAAGGTGATGCATGGTACATACATAGTGGCTTGTAGAAGAGTGGTGACAGTTGCTTCAGAGCCCTTCCACTCTAGGTCCTGAGGAGTAACTGACAAGGGCAGACTCAAGTGTGGACTCTTCCTGAGGCACCTCTGACATCTTGAGAGACTGGCAGATTATTTCAACAGAGCCAACTCAGCTAGGAGATTACCAAGCTAGCTCAGGTGATTCCTAAGATTATGAAATATGAAATATTCTATAAATACCCCAGAGAGAAAGCTTATTCCATAAATGTTTGTGTATTGCCAAGGGCAGCCCTTGTTGTTGGTCTGCTTGTGTGTCTATACAAATGGACAAGAGTGTTATTAAGCACCCGATTCCCTCTTAGGCTAAGATAACATTTAGACAACAAATGTCTCTCTTGGTATTAGTGTTTTCTTGACTATTAAGAAAGAGGAGAAACGTGTTTGAGTGAAGAAGGTAGGTTATGTTTTTAAACTTTTTTTCATGTGATTTTTTGGATCTCCCAGAGGTCACAGCAACAGGACATACCGAGGCTCTTAGGCAGGGCATAAGCACAATAGGGCAGGGTGTGTGGCTGTGGACACCCTTGATATATGGCTTCAGTCTGGTCTGAATTGTAAAGGGACCCCTCCCTTTGCTTTTACTGCCTTCACAACTATAAACATCCTGCCCACAGTTGATCAGGGTCTCTCTCTGTAGGGAAGCACTTAACAAAGATCTGGATATTTGTGCGAGTACCATTTG
>NC_034594.1:40814135-40832890 GCF_900095145.1 Mus pahari
TACCAGTTGGAAGATCTTTTGGGTATATGCCCAGAAGAGGTATAGCAGGATCCTCCGGTAGTACTATGTCTAATTTTCTGAGGAACCGCCAGACTGATTACCATTTGCTTCTTAAAAATAGCAATGTCACAGTAAACCTGTGACATTTACTAGTATGGGCTAAAGACCACATCACTGAGAATCCTCTGAGGTACTTATTTAATAATGATTTTAGTACATCTGTTGGCACTGAATTAGAGTTACAGAGCAATTGTTTTGTGGCTTTCATGTGTGTAATGAAAAGCAGCAGTATATATGTACTAAATCCTTTAACCTTGTTCAGATGGTGATACACAAGGTCTCGGTCTCTCTCTCTCTCTCTCTCTCTCTCTCTCTCTCTCTCTCTCTCTTTTTAAACTCACTGGCATGTTGCTGCCAGTGAGGTGATGTCATTGGTGAGCTGTTCTGGGAGTGGTTGTTGAGGGTGTCAGTAGATGGGGATTTAGGAGAGGTGAATCCTCAGAGCAAGAAAAGGCTGTAGGATGGGAACAGATTTCAGGAGTTAGATTCAAGACAGGTGGTTTGTGCTGAAGAAGCTGAATTCAGGACTTCTGAAAGCAGTGGGAAGATGACAGACTTAGGTAGATGAAAGATGGAAACAGCAGAACACTCATTGAGGGACGAATGCAGGTGTGGTTACAGGTTCAGATCTTGTACTGGGAGCCTTAGGAAGTCATTAATTACAGGCCTTTTCCTCAAGCTTTATGACACAGCTTGGCAGTCCAGCTACTGGGGATCTGACAACTGAGGGGTTAGACATTGAACATAGTGAGTTACTTGAACTGAGTGAATATGTTCCTTATAAATAAAGAATAGGATGGATTAGAGCTTGGATGAGAACAGCAGAGAATCTGCTAAAAACAAACAGCTCATTCCTGAAGCCATACCTATTCCTACTCTAAACACATTGATCTAGAGACTTCTAGAAAACACAAGAACACACCAACACATACTTTAGCATTTTAATGCAGTATTTCCCAGACCAACCATATGTAAGGACCACTGTAACAATGTCTGTCTGTCTCTCTGTCATCTCTGTCCTCTCTGTCTGTCCTCTCTGTCCTCTCTGTCTCCCTCTCCCCTTCCTCCTTCCCCTCCCCTCCCCCTCTCCCTCTCCCTGTTTTAATGATGCCTAGTTTCTACTTCAGTGCATTTGATTACATTGCTCTCTGGAATATGGTGGGGAGGATTAGGGTTTCAACATGTTTTCCTCTTTGTTTGTTTGTTTGTTTGTTTGTTTTTGGTCCTTTGTTTAAAGCTGAGGAAATCCAGGTCTGGAGAGGTTGTAAATTTTTCCAGAGTGAATTGGTTTAATTGTACAGAGAAGATTGAATGAACCACCATCTCCTGATTCTTAGCTCAGTGTCTAGAGGCCTCTGTTGATTTTACAAACAAAGGAAATTTATCACAAGGCATTGTTTCAAAAGCCCAAATGACCCACGTCTTGGGAAGGCAAACTCCTTAGGTAGCCCAGCAGTGGGAAGTAGCTGTATTATTCTTAGGACTGGAGTGGTGATGGCTGTGGGGTTGTATCTGGATACCTGGAGTTGGAGCTTCTGTGGACTAAGGTGGGATCAACATAGGAAGCTGAGGATGCCTCTTGAAGCACCGGGAAGAAGGACAAATCCCTTTGCTTCTCTCTTCTATCATGTTCTCTGATGCCTACCAATCCTTCCTATTTCCCAGCCCGTTTTCCAAGCGTTACTATCTTGGGAGCAGAGAAGGACAGAGGAAGAAAGGAGAAGAAGCGGTGGGTGATCAGCCCTTTGGTCTTCAGAATGCCTGAGTTTTGCGCTTTGATGTTTTCAGAAGGGATGGTTACACTGCAGTTTCCCAGTAAATCGAATGGTGCTGCTATAGTAAAACACTACAAGTTGTGACATAAAGGACAGAGATTTAATTCTGACAGTTCAAGAGGCTGGGAAATCTAAGAGCTAAGATATATGTGTATCTGGCTGTCTGGTGGCCTTGTGTCCTGTGAAGGAGAGGAGTTGTGTGTTCTTACATGGTGGAAAGCAGAAGTGCAAAAAGCTAAAATGTGTAAGGGCTTTTTCATGAAGACCTTAATCCCATTCCTGAGGGCCCAGTCTTCTTGAATCAGAGCCTTATGGAAGCCCCCCCCTCTTACTGTATCTCTTTCCCACTAGGTGTCAGCACCTAAACTTGGGGGCTGGTGTTCAGTTCATAGCAGGGAGGGGGTGCTCTGTTTATGAAGAGTAGCTATACTAAAATGGACAACTTCTTTAATATGGAAGTGTACACTTTTGCTAATGTCTTCTTTTTCTGACAATCAAGGGCTATATATTTTCAATTTACATGCTTACATTTTATAACCTTTATATTTAAGATATGTATAGGTTTTTAAAGACCAATTAGTAATCTTTTCTGTACTAAGTCTGATACAGTTGCTCCTTTGAGGAATAGTTACTTTCTAGACGTATGACCCAAGACCAAATAGTCCTGTGTGTACAAGTGAGATGGCAGGCCTTATTTCACTGTCATAGAAGGTACTTTTTTTTTTTCTTTTTAAAAGAAAATTGGAATTAAAATGTACTGTGTTTTATTTGTTCTGCCTGATGGGCCAAGCGCTTTGCCCCCAGCGGAGCTGAGCCTTGCCATCCTGCTGTTCTAACAGTAGCTCCCCTGTAGAGCACAGCATTCTTAAGACTTGGATAATGAGTCTGATGTCATCAAGCGAGCTTTATTAAAATAAATACTCGACCATATTTCCTTCCTAAGAGCATTCTGATTAATTGCATCATAAATACTTACCTGACACTTTTTTCATCAGTAGAGATAGCAAAGAGACTTCATTCAGCTAGTGACATTGAAGGAACCAAGGGTGTTTTCCAGTGTTCTGTTCTGACACCCACTCTGGTGTTTGCTAATCTGTGATCTGAAGACCTTTGTCTAACTTAGCCTATCACATCAAACTGCTTCGAGAGTAATTAAATACTAATGCTTGTCCTTGTTTTGATACTGTAGCTACTTACATAATAAGAGATTAAATGTTGCCTCAAGGCTGTAGAATTGGTTCCTAATATCTAGCTTTGTATTTGACTTGCCAGCCACAGGTGCCAATACTGGAGTTTCCTTCTGTAGCACATGATAACATTCATAAATGAACGAGAACATGAAGTCTGGATGATTTCTATACGTCTGTGACTTTTTAGGGATGGGCATATGGCTCAGAGGTTAAGAGCACTGGCTGCTCTTCTAGAAGATACTGAGTTTAATTCCCAATGCCAACATAACAGCTTACAACCTTCTGTATCTCCAGTCCCCAGGAACCTGATACCCTGTTCTAGCCATTTCAGGCACTGTATCCATGTAGTGCACAGACACACATGTAGGAAAAGACCCATATACATGAAAAATAAAAAAGAATCCCGTGACTTTTCAGTTGACTCAGAGATGGATAAGCTGTTTATTTTCCTTCTGTTCTCTGTTAGTTGACTGTACTACATTGAGTGTTTGGGCTATTTTATATTTTACCATGTCAAAATCATTATTAATATGAAATACTAAATATAATACATCTCAAACTTTAAATGTTTTATGTCATGACCTAATATTGAAAATATATGAGTAAAACTAATAATGGTTATTTTAGTTCTGTTGTTACCACCTAGCAAAGGAATTATCATCCAGGAAATGTTATATTCGAGGTATTAGTCAATGATTCCCCAACTAGGTCCTCTAGGTAACTGGAATACAAATCATAGATGAAATAGAAATGAAACAGAAGTAAGCTAATGACCCTTCAGATTGTATAAACTGTGTGTGTGTGCATGCGCAAGTTTTCATATATGCTTGTGTGTGTGTGAGTGTATGTGTGTGTGTACTCACATTCATGCATATATAAGTTTATCAAACCTGGAGGTGAACCAAGGGGACTGGAGAGGATATGCCCATGAGATAAAGAAGACATGGCATATATGGGAGCCAGAAAGCTTATTATCAGAGAGATGTTTATAGGACAACTCTTTTTTACAGGACATAAAGAAGATAAAAAGCTATTTTATGATGGTTAATTCTGTTCAGATTACTGCATTATTTAAAACTCAAAGAAATTTTAAATTTTTCTTAATTTTCTATTTCCCATCTACATTAATTAGTTTTAGGGGGCCACAATTATTTATTGCTCATAGACAAGTAGAATTGTTGATAGACACTTTTACTTTAGCACTGTTCTATAACTGAAATATAAAGAAATTTGGATTGCTTTATGAGGACATTTAAATATAAGAAATAATTTTTGTATGCTTGGATAGAAAGAAAGGCACATCATTCATTCTAAGTTCCTTTTGCAAAGCTTCTGATTACTCAAATTAGATCCATTCAGCTCAAACATGTTTTGTTCCCAGAAAGAGCAGTAGTCCATGGACTACTGGCATTTTATTTGTCCATAACTCTCATAAGGAGGTTCTGTATCAGGATTCCCATGGGATAGAACAGAGACACCATAACAACTGATGGCATCTGACTTTAGACCCCACACCACTTGCTCTCCCACTGTTGAGGAGACCAACTATAGTGAATGGTCCATGACCTCTTGGCTATGTCTGTTTTAGAGACTCATTTAGAAAGATAGAAACAGTGTGCTCATATCACAGGAACTCCCTTACATGTAATGAGGTAAAGGTTGGCTGTTATAACACTCTTTTTTTTTTTTCTTTGTTTCTAATATAAAGAATGGTTAAGTTCCCAGTGACAAGGTGACCTGTGAATATCGTGCAAAACTGAAGCATAGGCGCTGCTATGATGTATGACTGGATTTTCCAGTTGTTTGAACTTTTGTTCCCCTTTACAGTTTTTAGAGATAGTACATGCTATTTGCTAATTTCATTTACTTTTTGTAATGTAAGGTGTTTTTTATTTTTAAATGCAGTCTTATCCTAGAGTGAAAGATGCTTTTCTGTTAGTATTCAGAACACTTTTCTTAAACTGGCAGTCTACACCACCACCCCAACCCCTGCAAATGAGAATAGTCCTGAGGAAGTTTTTTTCCATCAACCATACTGTTTAACTAGATGATTATCAGCATCCATTTCAGGGCCATGCAGAAGTGTGCGGTGCCACACGTGGGGAAATAAAGGGCGGTGAAGGCCAAGTCCTGCCAGAGCTCAGGACTGCCATGAGTGCTCTCTATGCAGCCTGGGTGGGTGTCTGGCTGTGGGAAGCCATGGAACCTCATTACTCAGGGGTAGAAAGGGAGCAATCTGGGGTCTCTGGGCCTCACGAAGGCCAGAGATGACAGGTTCTCAGTCTCAGACATTCTAGATGCTGTTGTGTGTCAGGGAAGAACTGAGAACAAAGTGAGGGAGCCAAAGGGAGAAGGGGGCAGGGCGGGAGAAAGGGCACTGGGCGTTTCCTAATTGGGTGAGAGTCTGGCTAGCTCTGGCTGCTAGCTCAGTGGGCAGCTTGGGTTGGCTGGAGCACAGGGAGGCCTCCTGATTAGACATGCAGCTCCTTAGAGGGAAGCCCATTTCATTGCTCCAGCATGGCGGGTCTTGAGCAGAGATGGTCCATGTATTTAGAGCTTTATTGTAGAAAGGTAGAGAGAAAAAGAAAAAAAAAGGGTAGAGAAGTAGAGGCCAGCCATGGCCATGTGGAGAGAAGGGGGAAGGGAGGGGGAGGAGAGTGAAAGGTGAGAGTAGGAGAATAAGAGCTTAAGAGAGAGAGGAGGGAAGAGCAGCCCCTTTTATAGTGGGCTGGGCTACCTTGCTGTTGCCAGGTAACTGTGGGGAGGAGCATACCCGGCTGTTGCCAGGTTAACTGTGGGGGTGGAGTCTAGCCAGAATACCAGGAGCTTGGGACATTGTCTATGACTGATAGTCACAGGATTATGGAGTTGAGGACTCATGGTCTCAGGCACCTGTGTCTGGGAACGTGGCTCACTATTCCATCCCTTGTAGAGTTTTCTACTGGGTCTCCTGAGTGAGCCTTGCTCAACTAGAACACTGGCCGCCTTTTGCGGTTCTACACAGAAGTCTTTGAGATTTGTTTTCTATTTGTTTTCTAAGCAGAGACTGGGGCAGTGTACTTCAATCTGGAAATCTCCAGTTTCATTGACATCCTCCTAACATGTGGACTCTAGATAGCTCATGGTCTTAACTTTGTTTTTCTTCTCAAGCTTTTTAGGATGCCATATTCCACAAATATAACATGTAGTATATATGATGTGTTATAGTACCTCACGTCTGAACGCAACACACTGGGTCCAAGCAGTACCACGTGTGAGAGGTTTATTTGTGGGGGGTGGGGGGAGAGGGAAGAGAAGAGATGGCTGCAGAAAGAGAAGGAGAAAAAAGAGAGAGGGAGGGGCATTCCCCTTATTTATATGGGCAGGTAAAGGTGGGAGGTGAGCCAAGTGGATTTTGGAAATATGGTAGCTATTGTCTTGGTAACAGGTCTGTAGGTCCTGCTGTCACCTATGTGAAATCATAGGTTTGGGAGGTTGTGATGGCAATCATATATGGTTTATATTATACTCTATTAAAGACCTGAACAGCATTTATATGGAAGGCTTATTAGTATGCTTAAGGTGAGACCAGTAGAGGCCGAGGAGAATATTCTGTGTTAAGGAGTGACATGTGTTAATAGTTGGAGTGACAACGACCATTCACATGGAATAAGTAGGGCAGCGTCCGAGTGGCTTCTGCTTAGGCTGTGGAGGGTAAGTCATGGGTTGTCAGAGGCAGGGTGGTTTGGAAATAATCAGGGAGTGGAAGGAAGTGGAGCTTAACCTTGACAAAAGATGGGAACTAAAACGTGTGTGGGTATAGATGATTTGTGAGGAGACTGATTTTTTTAAAGATTTATTTATTATTATACCTAAGTACACTGTAGCTAACTTCAGATGCACCAGAAGAGGGCGTTAGATCTCATTACAGATGGTTGTGAGCCACCATGTGGTTGTTAGGATTTGAACTCAGGACCTTCAGACGAGCAGTCAGTGCTCTTACCCTCTGAGCCATCTCACCAGCCCCAAGAGGAGACTGATTTTAATGAGTAGTATCTGTATTGTATCATAGGAATAATAAGAGAAAAATCAGGTAACAAGAGGCATCAAACATCACTATGCTGACTTTGAACTTGAGTTGGAGTCACTGGAGAGCCAGTGTAGGCTTTCAGGGCACTGGTGTGATAAGACACAGGTAGTATATATTTTGCTCTTATTCATTTTGAACTGTTTAGAGTATCTTGCAATGGGAAAAAAGAGAAAACTTCAAAGACTGAATATCATTATTACACAAAATTCTTGATAATAAAAGCATATTTGATTGATCCAAAGAATTGTAGTTTAGAGTGTATTGAGCAGAAAGGAAAGAGTCAAAGTAAAGATCAAAAGGATTATTAGATATGGAAATGATTGAGGTTTGGAGTCTATAGTAACTTAGGCACTTGACCTTTGGGCATCAAGGACTATGTTGGAGTCTGTGACAAAATTGGAGAATTTATTTGGTTTCATATTTCAGAATTGAGATGTGGACATTTACTAGACAACTCATGTATTTTATTTTTCATGTAAAATCACACGTGAGATCTGTCGAATCCAAAGAAAACTCCATTTACCCAAATTCCAGAAACCTGAAAGGACAAAAAGGTATCTGTGGGGCCTGTTAATATCAAAGCACATGCTGACCTCCCTCTCCCTCTCCCCTTCCCCTCCCCTCCCCCTCCCCCTCCCCATTCCTCTTTCCCTACCCTTCCTTCTCCCCCACCTCTCTCTCCCTGCTCTGGTCCTGCTTCTCTCATAATCAGATCCAGTCTGCTGGCCTGGCCAGGTTCAGTCTAGTACTTTCTCTCTTGGGTCTGGACTCTTTCAGATATCATATAGTAGTTGTGTTGGTCATGTCCTCAGTGTATACAGTATTTACCATTACGATTAATGTTAGGATAAAATAAATAGGAACATTACAGTCAAATCAAGCCCCAAAGGTGAAACTTCTGGATTTTGATAAGTACAAGATGGTGGTGTTTCTAAAGGCAAAGGCAGAAGGAGTCCATTGAGATGTGGGGCATGGTCTTGTTCTCCAGCTCTCCTGGTTTGGCTGTGAGAACTGGATCGTTTGCTCTTTTCCTCATGTCACCTTTCCTCTACCTCTGCACACTCATTTCCCAGTCAAAATCTGCCTTTTGTGTGTGTGTGTTCTATATTCATAACATGAAACTACTCTTGGCATTGCTTTTAAGTTTCTTACATTCTGGAATTAAATAATTTTCAAAATTTATATAAGAACATTGTTAATTTCCCTCTACATCTCAGGCATGGTGTTGTGGCTTTGGTGATGTAGGGGGCAAGAGGCAGTGGTGTCTTAGTGAGCTCATAGTGTAGAGGGGGATGCAGGTCAGCATAGCTGGAATATGGAGGCCTGTGTGGAGAGAAGGACCTCATATCATAGCCTCTGCATTTGTAGACAGTGGCTGACTATCAGGGAGAGCTTTCTTGAGGGGCTCTGAGCTGGGTTTCAGAGTAGTACACAGTAGGGAAGAGTGAGGCTGTGGAGGTTCTTAAGAAGTATATTTAATCAGTTTGTTCCCTGTCATATAGACTTGCATTATATAGAACTTCCGCCATGTATAGCCATCTTTGGCAATTTTTCTAGAAGAGTAAGGGAGCCTGACAGAATTGGATCCTGAAGGAAAGGGGAATGACTAAAACCAGGGCTCCTCCAGCTAGTATACATAGGGTAACTGTGTAACTTATTACTCAGACTGGGGCTAGAGGAGTTCTGTTAAAAATTAAGCCTGGATTTTCTGGAGGCTCCAGACCTTTCATTGCCTGCAACAGAGATAATCTCCTTCTGCTGAGGTTGTAGTATGACAACTGTTGGCCATAAGTTGTCCTTTAAACAATTGTCTGTGGTTCTCTGTTTGGAAGAGCCCCAAGGATTCAATTCTGCAGAATAGCAAACCTGAGCAGATTTTGGACTGGGTGTGGAGCTCCAGTAAAAATCCTCTTCTATGCTTGCAGCAGAATAGTATCATTCTGAATGAGTGGCAGTGGTGTGGGGGATGGGTGCGCAGCAAATATCTGCATGATTTCTGATTCAACAGTTCAGGCCTGGGGCACAGGGCTGAGGGAGGAGTGGTGATGGGAATCCTAGTTCTGTTCTGCATTGATTCAGTTCTATCCTGATCAAGACTCTTCCAGCAGAGTGGGCCTGTGCTTAGTGAGGAGATACCTTCAGTATTTCCGATGTCTATACCAAATGTGCTGTAGTTAGAGGGCTTACACAGCATGCATTTACCTCTCATTGTCCTGGAGGTAGCAGGCATGAGTTAAATGTACTGGGACACCTAGAGTGGGCCAACCTGAGGATTTGCAGATGCCCATTCTTTGTATGCTTACAGGGTGGGAAGCAGTAATTGTGACAAACTTCCTGCTAATAAAGGTACTACACTACAATGTAGTCATATTAATAAAATAAATAAATCTTTAAAAAGGCACTAATCCTGCCCTGATGGCTCTGTCCTCATGACCTGGTTGCTTACCCTCTAATGCTAATCTCTTAGGGGTCAGAGTTTTGACATTTGAATTCTATATAAATGGAAACACATACTCACAACAGTAAAGTAAAAGAGTTTCAGGGGATGCTGGTAAGTTGTCATGTAAATGCATCTTCTGACCTTTGTGCATTCATTGGTATTGGTGTAAAGGGTCTGTCAATGAAGGAACAGCTAGCAGGTGAAATTCAGATGTGTCATGGCTGGGAAGGGACAAGGGACTAGGAACTTGTGGTAAAGGACCTTTTTGTCTGTGACTATTTTTGGCAGCAACAGAGATGTCATGGTTTGCAACCAGAAGAATACAGCATCTCCAGGAAAATGTTTATGCTTGCAAAGATCTCTTCTTAGAAGTAGTAGGAGCCAGTCTCTGAAGTGGACTATCCAAGGCTAAAGGTGTCTCTGTGTGTTGAAGTTAGTTAAAATACCCAACTTTATTTCTTAGGAAAGATGGTATGTGTATATTTGTGAATACTTATTCATGTGTAATATATACCTGACCATTGAACGAAAACAAGGATCAAAAGGTATTTTCAACTTACATTTGACTTACAACAGGGCTTTGCTTTATAGGTAGTGAGGTTCTTTCTGTTGTTGTTTCTTCAGCATTTATAATAAATTTAATATTTCAAGTTGGAATGCAGTAACTTAAAAGGGGAAATCCCACAGTTTTAATAAGTACAGTTTGATTGCCTACTTTATCTTTTGTATTTAAATGAATGCTACAATTTCTGTGTGTTTAATACGTAGAAAACCCTGTTTCATTTTCATCTTTAACTATAAAAAGTATTACTTCTAAGTAGGCACACTCAGTTTATCCTGGTAAATAATCTAATTCTAAGTATATGTTTGTTATGAAGCTGTCTTTCAGAATACACCAAATGGAAGGAGAGGGAAGCTGATTGTCTTTTATTATGGGGCTGACAGAATGTTTATTAATGGCCATGGATTTGAAACGAGCATCTTACTAAATGGAAGTCTTTGGCCGACCTCTGACCCCCTTTGTCGCAAAGGTTTGCGAACAGATAATACGATAGAATACCAGCGTTTTTCCAGATGGCTGCATGCCTGAAGCTCCTTTATGTCTAGCTGTCATTCAAATATGAATGCCCAGTGATTATAAGTGTCTCTTTCTCTTTTCTGGACTGAAATGAAACCTTTTATGCATTGTGTGTTAAAACAGATTAACTATTTGGCTCATCAGTAGGGAAATTATAACAATAGCTGCCAACTCGATGGCATAGTAAAAGAATGTCCTTTGGGGCTCTAGGGCAAATGGTGTGTCCAAGTGTCAGGCTTGCAGAGAACAGATGAGTTATAGAATAATTATTTTGCATTTTAATTTTATAACTATGTCTGGACCAGACTAGTCATATGTTTTTATAAGAATGCAACATTTGAATCAATTTTTATCAGACATATATACATTTTAATGGTTTATCAGTAATTTCTTTAAGTACCACTGTGCAAATTGAGTTAAAGTGCTGTGCATGTATATATAATGTGTGTTTCATGAGATGATAATTACCATGTGATGTTTTCTACCTTTCACTGTGCTACAGTTGGCTTTTAAATATATATGTTTCCTGAGGTTTCCATAACAGATCCTTTAAATGCCATTTCTCTAATCCTACTAATGTGGTTTTGTAGTTTGAAGAGCAGCTAGAGATGGACAATTAACCTTTAAGCCTGGTTGAAGTGCAGACCTGCCTGGAAGGCAAAAAGGATCTGGTGACCCTTCTATGACCTCTGTGGTGACAGGGCAAGGGGTAGAGGGATCATCCACATTCATGCTAGGGAACCAGGGTACTTTACAACATGTTGGATAGAGTTACTCAGCAGGGAGCTGTAAGTTGAATCTGCATTTTCCTCGAAATCCATGAAATGAATAAAGTACAAATTCTAATGACCAAGAGGAAGAAAAAGAACATCCCTATGTCCATTTTTCCATGCCTACTTAACATGATGGTGGTATGTATTGTGCATTTCAACAAAGCTACAAGACAATGAGTTTTTCCTCGTAGACATGATACATTTTTCAGAACATTGATATGCTAACTCTGATTTGAGCATTATGTAATTTATACAATTTATATTTGCTTTGAAAATAAATAATACTAATTTACAAACATGTATGCTTTTATATGTGAATTAAAATGAATATTTAAATAATCATGGAGCAGCATCCAGGAAGGTTACCATGACCTTTGTCTTAATGACACATGAGTAGATAATAAGCAGTCTGAGATTAAGAACTTGTAAAGCAGATAATGGGTCAAAGCAATTTGTGTGGTTATTTCCTTGATACTTGGAGGTGGGGTAGGATGCTAGTGCCAAGAGATTCAGAACTTGACTCAGGCATACACAGCCCAATCACTAAATCATTGATTTGTTCAGTCATTATCATGACATCTTGAGCATTTCAGCACGTACTGTATTGATCTTTTATAGTGTCTGTCTGGCATGATAAGAAATAGGCAATGTATGGTACCCATGGAGTCTGAAAACATGTGTTCTCATTGTAATAATGAAGAATCAAAGTAGTCATCATTATGAGAAAGATTTGAAAGAAATTAAGAGAGGTAAACACCAACTGTTCAGGATCAGGGTTGCACTGGGATTTACAAGCATCTAGTGAGGTAGGTACTGTGATCTCTCATCTAGATGAGCATGGAAGAAGTTATTTTGCCCAAGATCGAACATACAGCCTGTGGTAGAGCTTCCATGCCTCTGCTGTGAATGTCTATCATCTATGCTTGAACACGTAGTAAAAGAATGTCCTCTGGGGCTCTGGGGCAAATGGTGTGTCCAAGTGTCTGGCTTGCAGAGAACAGATGAGTTCTCCAATGTTGAACTACTGCTAAGCAAACATAACTTCAGATCTTTCCTTCACCGAGCACTGTGTACATGCTTGAAAAACACCAGTGACCTGATTGCTCTGTCTCTTGTCTCTACCAATTTTATTATCTGAGCTATCAAAGTCGTGTATGTTCTTTGGAGAAAAAAAGTCACAAAACAAAGTACCTTTTCTTTTCTTTGTACTTTAGTTTCTGCAATGCAAATAGCAGAAAATTAGGAAACAAAGATGTTGACTGTGATGAGTTTTAGAAAGTGTGGTGGCAGGTGCTTTGCTTCCTCCATTGTATCTTGCTATCACTAAACCTCAAAATCTCAATGTTTTACTAGTGTCATGAGTCTACCTTATAAATATAGCTCCTTCTAAGAGGTTAATTGTGTGTAAGATTGTTCTTTGGTTTAAAGGAGTCAGATGTGACATCAATTCAGAAATTCCTGTTCGGTTTTAGTTTGCTTGCATAGACCAAGGACATTTTTGTAGAGAAGCTCACTCCGAATGCACTCTTGGTATGGCGCAGGCTCCAAAGGAGAGGAAAGGAGAGTTTCCTGTGACATCTCCTGCCTCCACCACACTGCCTGATTGGCAGAGGGGCAGTTCTCTGTCCACATCGATGATGGTAGAGCTCATGAAGGAAGCCTTGAGAGCTCTAAAGCTGAGGTGGAGTTTGGGAAGCCCGTAAGGAGTGTTGGCACTGCAGGAAAGACTTGACAGCTCCACTTCTTCCCATTTTCATATTGTTCCACCATGGGCCAGGATCGATGACAACAGGGTGCTGTCAGTACTAGTGACAGGAATGGAGAAGGCACTTAAGGAAGAGGCTGGGTGGAGCATTTAGATAAGCATATCAAATGTTGTTGACTGTCTTGTAAGAGACAGAAATTATGTCATTTAGCCAAGTTAAACTGTCATTGTGGGAGGTCATTTCAGTCGTTATCAAGGTTGTTATCCTTGCCTCCGGAGTCAAGTGTATTTGTGTAAAGAAAGTGGTGCAGATAAAATGAGAGCATCTGTCCTCCTCTTCTTCCTCCTCATCTTCCATCTTGCCCTATGTCAGGTTAGGACCCTAGTCACAGTGGCGGTTGGAATATTGAAGGAAGTGAGAGAGAGAATGCTGTGCTCTTGAGCTTAGCTGGAGTCTCCAGTGAAGCAAAGGAGTGCGATTTTGTCTGTTCATTTAGCAAACTTTTTTCTGTACCCCCTCCCCCTTTTTGAATAACTGATTAGTTGCAGGTGCGAGGCTAGATGCTGCAAGCGAGACATGCACTCTTCTGTCACGCAGCTAGTCGACAGACTGCTGGGCAGAACGACAATGACAGAAAACAATAGAGCACTCTAATGAGTCTTGTGATAATTTTTTTTGATAGAGAATGAATTTAATAAATAATTATACTCAGAATTATGAAATCATGAAATAAACGAATATAATGCCTTGTGTTATTGTCTAATAACCACGATTGCCTCCTATTTTTCTTTGAGAATTCTTTTTATTGTGGAAAATATTCCAGCTTACACAAATGTAGTCAGAGTATCTTATGAGCCCCTTTCCTCCACAAATCTCTATCACCCAGCTTCTGAATCATTAGCTGTGGTCAGGGTGGCTTTGCTTTTTTTATTTTTATTTTTAAATCTCTGCTTTTCTAATGATTTTGATGCCTGTTTTCTTTTTGTAGATTCTGAGCATCTTGTAGTGGACAGACAGGGCTTTCTGTGTGACAGTGGGGCTATATTGAACATTGTTTAATTTCTTGTATTTATATATTTATATCTAGTGCATGAGTACATGTGTGTTCATGCATGTGTACATAGTGTGTGTGCATGTGTGTGTACATGCATGTGTGTGTGTGTGTGTGTGTGTGTGTGTGTATGTGTGTAAAGAGACTACAATTCCTCTGGAGCTAGAATTACAGGTTGTTGTGTGCCCGATATTCTGGGTTCTGGGAAACTAATTCAGATCTTCTTTAAGACTAGAAGTGCTCTTAACCACTAACCCATCTCTTCAGAAAATAATCCTGAGCATTATTTTCCAAGTAATTTCTATCCTTTTTATTTGGACAATCTGAAAGAGAATGCATGAACCTGACTATGTTTTCAATTGTTGAACAGAAAGACCATAAGATATGGAAACTTTATTTTGGGGTTAAAGTTTAAATCACAGTGCTCATAAAGATGCTGGCTTCTGTTTAAAGGATGGAAAATGTATGGAGTTTACGGTAAGGCAAAAAGAAAAGAGAAGAGAAAAAGGGAAGAGAAGAATCTTTTCATTGTGTGTAAATATCAAATTTTCTCTAACTATAATTCAATTAAGTTAAGCTTAGTAAGAAAAACAGTTGGAATGAACATACATACATGTGTATATGTGTATCCATATGTGTGCATGTGTATAAAGGCAGCAACCTCAGGCTTTTAAGGAACTGAACTGACTATAGATTGGATGTAGGAAATGAACCCGCCTAATTCATTGACTCTGTCTTTGACATGCTCACAGTGTGCGATGAGAACATTGTATTCCATGGTACTGTGTCATGCTCCTACAATTCATGTCTGAAAATGGAGTAATTTTCCTCTAGTAGCAGGAGCTGAGGTGGATTCTTTCTGGTCTAGATCTGACACATTAATCCTATAGAACAAGTGAGGGCTGCTATGAATAAGTCCTGACCAATACACACAGTCCTGTCCACAGCTTACTGCTGAGGCCTCTCTGAGATGCTATGATTACCTTACTCCAGGCAGAGCCGTGGCAGCAGGGGAAAGCAGTGCAACGGGCGTTAGCCCAAGAATATCAAGGGAAGGTAGTTGTTTGCATAGGATTATATGGCTAACGTCTGAATGTGTTTGGCAAACTCATTTCAGTTCTTAAACATCTCTGTTCGCAGCTCTGGAGCAGGCAGTTTTGACCATCTTTACCTACAAGTAGAGAGTGTCAGATGGCCCAATCAGTGGGGGAGCTGGACCTAGAGTGCAAGTCTTTTTACCTGATGCTGCCATTTTTCTAGTAGGGCTAACTCTATGATTATTAGCATGAATGACTATGGGGGGATGACTCTAAAACCAACCTGTGCAGAACATGCTTTCTGGATCACTGGAGTTATGAGGCCTTTGGAAAGGTGTGTGATGGGAAGGTGTTTGGGAGAGTTGCTGAAAGTCTAAATATGTCCTCCAGCAAAAGAACCTCCTTGCTTTTGATTACTCAAAGGAAGTGATTGTTGTGCCTTCCTCATCTATCACACCTACTGTCCTGTGTCTTATTACTATGGATAAAAGCCCTTTGCTGACTATCCGCAGATGACTAGCTTTTCAGAGCATTAGCATCCAGCACTTAGGACTGTGAGGCTAGAAGTGAGGCTCAGGTATGAGCCCTGGCTTCTGTCTCTCAAGTGCATTCCTTTCTGCTATCTGAGGCAGGGACAAGTTTACAACTTGATAATCTGGACTTTACATTTCCTAGCTTTCCAGCTTCCCGAGTTGACTTTTACTTTTATCATTTAATAAAGTAAAAATAAAATACCTTCCCTATATGTAAGTTGGACAATTACAAAATAGAATTTTATTATCATACAGAGAATCTTCAAGGAGGCTGGCTGTATTCACACATCAGTTCTCCTATGTCTGTGCAATGGGTGACATCATTATCCTGCAGCCTCAACTTCCTCATCTGTAGTTGGGGAAACAATAGTGTTTGTGTAATAGACTGTAAGAAGAACTTGCTGAAGCAGCATTTATTAAATGCTTGGAGTAATACCTGGCACAAAGAATTGCTCTAAGAGCTAAGTTAAATACTGTTGTACATAACATTATCACCTTTTTCACATACCATGCATCAATGATGGATTTCATGTAAGATGATTGACCTGGGGCATAATGAAATTGAAAGATTCTCATCTCTTAATACTTCCAGTGTAGTGTTTCAATGGTTAGATGTTTAGCTACACAAGTACTTGCCATTGCATCGTGGCTGATTACAGTCCTCAGTCTAGTCATATGAGTTCTCTCTTTATAGCTTGGAAACAATAGGCTGTACCATATGGTGTCATGTAGCAAAGTCCACAGAGCAATATGTAAGTACATTTTACAGTGTTTCTACAACAAGGAAATTTACCACTGGCTGACTCATTTCTTTAAATGTATCTCCACTGTGAGTGATTCCTGTGTACAATGTTACATTGCATGTACATACACTTTGTTTAGGTATTTAGGTTATTATACATTTTTCACAATGGTAAGTATTTCTGTATTAAACACTTTTTTCCATATTTTAAAAGAATTCCTATTTTTTTTCTATGATCAACTTCTTAAATTGCATTTTCTGGCTGCATGATATGTGTATGTTTTAAAAAGTTATCATTTAAGTAGACAACTTGGCAAGGGATCCAAAGTTGCTCACACCCATGTTTTAGGAATATTTTAAATTTTGTAATACAGAGGAGACAAAGACTTTCACACTTAAAAAGTATTACTATTATAATAAAGTTAATTTCAATTGCTGGGTGGATTGGCCACTTTTTACTTATGTTTTAGTTATTTCTATTTAAAATTGGAAAGTATAGACTATTTTCTTTGGGTAAATACTTGGTTTAAACCACTTTTGTTTTATTTCCTGCCCCCAAATGCTTTTCTCCTATTGTTTTCAGAACGAAATATGAGATTCATAGTTTTAAGATCATATTTGTATTTAGTTTTACTGAGCTGCACACTCGAGTCTTCCTGTGCAATCGTCTCGGCGAATAGAAGATAGTATTTTTCTCTCTGAGTACATCTGTTTATGATGATCTTTAGGTCTTTGTTTGTCGGCCAGTTGGTTAAGAATAGAGTACAGAGGATTCTTTGAGGACTGTTCTTTAAGCACTGTTCCTGCATATAGACCTGACGACCTGCACTTTATGATAATGGAAGTAAAACATTACATGCATCGAATCTTCTCATGCATATAACCTCGTTTTCTACTCCATTTATTTGATAATTGTTTCATCATTTGAGATTCAATTTGTAATAGCAATGAACACTCTTTAATATTTTTCTAATAAGGATTAGTTGGAGAGGTTAATATGGTCAGAAATTTAAAGAAGCCCAGAGTCATCTTAATGAGTGTCAGGTAATTAACCTACATGAATAGATTAAAGAAATCGAGCGGGTACGCTGATGGGTTTTCCTTTCAAGTTCAAATTTAGAACACCATCTTTGCAGTGGTTAGGTCTTGCACAGTAGATGGTGATTGCTATATTGTTTCTTAATATATAAAAGGCTTAATTGTGGAACCTTATTAGGATTCCTCATCAAATTGATTAATGGAAGAAGGATTATGATATGTGATATGAATTTTGAATTCTTAGTTACAAATTATATTTTTAAGATAAACAGACTCGCTCAAATGAATTTATTTGTGAATTCATTTAGTGATTAAATATATAGGTCTCTTGTTACTAGAAGAAATCATAATGTCAGATTTCAGTGTGCATGAGCTACTCAAGCAGGCCTAAGAAAACAGAGAGTAGCTGACAGTGAGACTCCCAGCCTCAGGGACCGCTGCCGGTCAGTGTCAGAGGCCGCTGTAAGTCAGAAGGGCATAGTCTATAAATCCCGAGGGGTTTGGAGGCAAGGCTTCATGAAATTATTCAAACATGAGTTTATCTTTTCCTTGAAGAATTCTAGAAACTTGGAGAAGTTTCTCCTTATTTAACGCAGTGAAGCCAGCGTGACTATTGGTTCTGCTCTCCTGTGAAGTTAGTTGGTGATATTATCCTTAACAGTATTAGCAGTTTTAGACCAGGAACAGCTCAAACCAGAGTTCTTCTTTGATCACTTCACTGAAGGGCAGGTAGCACCATTTTGGAGAATTAGTCCAAATCTGGATTTGTATCACAGCTTTGCCGTTTGGCATTGACTCTTTGACTATAGTACTTGTTTTGTGCAATGATGTCACCAACTACCCCTTTCACCTGTGCACATTAAATATGGTATTTATGAAGACACATCATCCTGCTCTTGATACAAACACCAGATCCTTTCTGTATATTTTACATGAAGTTTTTATTAGTTCTAGGTAAGTCTCATATAAGCTGAATGAGCTCATTTTGACTGTGACTTTCAGTATTAAAACATTTCATCTCATTTGAAGTCTGTCTTAGTTACTATTCTATTGTTATGAAAAGACAACAAGGCCAAGGCAACTTATGAATGAAGTCATTTAATTGTGGCTTGCTTACAGTTTCTGAGGATAAGTCCATGATCATCATATCATCATGGCAGGGAACATGGCAGCAGACAGGCAGACATGCTGCTCAAGCAGTAGCTCATACCGGGCATTATGATCTGCAAGATAGAAGCTGAGAGAGAGAGAGAGAGAGAGAGG
>NC_034594.1:40833047-40880950 GCF_900095145.1 Mus pahari
AGAGGAGAGGAGAGGAGAGGAGAGGAGAGGAGAGGAGAGGAGAGAAGAGGAGAGGAGAGTCTACCAGATGGGAACTAAACATTGAAGTCTATGAGCCTAGGAGGGCCATTCTCACTCAAAACACAGCAGTACCCAAGGACCTTATTAAATAACAGCATCAAGAAGCATGAGGAAAATCTGACTAGTGCTGAGTTTGAGGGAAGGCAAAGTGTTATTGTTAGACCTGCACATACCCTTCTTAATCTGTGGTTAATCAAAATGCCAAGTTAGGTCAGAATGTAGATTATGATGGGCAGTATAGCTTGAGTCCTCATTCTATTGCCACAGAAGACAGCATGACCTCTAATCAATGAAAGTATCCAAGAGACTAAGTAGTATAAAAGAGACTAAGTGAGTATATTATGGAGTCTTCCACTATGATATATTCTATGCTGATTGTTGGTAGGGGGGAAGGAAAGTATGTAACATACCACAGCCTTTATTTATCTCTCTTTCTATGGTCAGAAGACAACACATTACACAGGATGGTTGACATTCCAAATGATTTTTTTTTTTGTCATTTCTTCTTCTTCTTCTTCTTCTTCTTCTTCTTCTTCTTATTATTATTATTATTATTATTATTATTATTTTTAAACATACACAGGGGTTCTCTGTGTAGCCCTGGCTGTCCTGGAGCTCACTCTGTAGACCAGGCTGGCCTTGAACTAAAAAAATCCACCTGCCTCTGCCTCCCGAGTGCTGGGATTAAAGGCATGTGCCACCAATGCCTGGCTTACACTGTTATTTCTTTAGCAGATAGTCAATAAGTATTTTCAAAGCTCTAGAAGCAGGATAATTGAGCTAAAGCCCTACCACATTTAGAATACATTAGATGCTAGGTAGTATTATCGCCTGAAGAAAATGCATTTGCTTCCTGAATTCCAGAGCTGTATGTTCTCTTATTTTAGGTTCTCTTATTCTTTGAAGTAGTCTTTGAAAGTTCCTGTTTAGTGTAGGAACAAAAAAGTACAGATGGAATAGTCTCTAAATCAGAAAAGTTAAAAATACTGTATCCTTATCACATATCCTGAGGCAACTAATTTAATTTTCTTTTATGCCTTTCTGACTTCAGTTTTATTAAATTTTCAGTCTGTCAACATCATGGAGAATTTTCTTAATTTTCTGGATTGACTTTCTGATAGCATGCTTCAGACAATATTTTAGCTGTGGTTGAAATAATTTATAGGTTGTCATTAATTCATCAGCAGTATTTCAGAAACCTTAAAACTTTTGCTCACTGTTCCTCGTTTGTCCGTTTCTTGGTTGGGACAAGGTAATTGCTATCAGGACACAGGACATTCTTTAGTATCTTCATAATCATGTTAGGAAAAAGGGAGAATCTTCTTGCCTGTCAACTACATATTCATGGAAAGCTGCACTTGCATGCTGCATTTGGTTTACTCTGGTCATAAAGTGCATTTGGCAGAGAGGATGAGAAGACCAGTAAAAGCATGTGCACCGTCATGTAAGCCTGATGGGACTGTGGGGAGAAGTCTTCAAACTACACAGAGTGCTTCAGGTTTTCAGAATTTTCTATCTTTGAAGGGTATTCTCCCTGGATACATACTTAATGTGAAACTAGTTGATTTAGTATGTTCTCTGTTGAAACCTTTGGGAAATCCTCCTTATTGATCTTCTACTGACTGACACATACTAGGTAGGTACAGTTTGCTCTGGAATGGAGTAATTTGATCAGTTCTATGTAGGCTTGAGTAGCAGCTGATGCAGAGGGGACAAGATGTTTATCATTAATGACTTCATCATCTAATCTTTGAATTTTAGCAGTGTTAGGAAAGCTTGCTTGTAGAGAGTATGATGACCAGCTCTCTGGTGCCTTTGATATCCTGAGTGTTTGTCCTCTCCACATAGAACTGAACAGTGGGTCTGAGATTATTAACATGCTTTAGATTCTTTACTACAATGTTGTTTTATTTTTTTTCCTAGAATAAAGTTTTAGAGGGTAGCTCAGTAACAGAATATAGTATCAGAACTGACAAATGTCCTGTCATGCAAATTAAAATTTTAAATAATTTCCCTTATGTATTTTGAAGGAAGAAATATGCATCTGAATATATATATTCAGCAGTTTTCTTAAAACACTCTGAGATTAAAAAATCAGTATGTATTTAAAATAATTTGAGGCCAAAATGATTTATATATGCAAGTCATTTCCAATGTCTTTTAAAAAAGGATTTCTATTTCAGGCCTGTCTTTCTCATGCAGTGACAAGATTATCTCTGTTTTGGAGAATCAAGCCAAAACATTTTCTTTTTCTTCTTCTGAGTGCCTCTTTTCAAAGTCTGTTGGTATATTTTCTGTATAAAACAGTAAAAATTCATGTAGCTGTAGGCCAATGGCTTCCAAGACTGGTTGCCCATTAAAATCACCCAACTGCTATTTTCAATGACTAGTTTGGAACTACTGGAGCCCACTACTTTAGTGGTGCTCAGAACCTTGGTGACTTTAAAGTGCTCCTCAGGCTTTTTGATTGCAGCCAGAGTACAGAGCAAAGGGGCAGTAGGAAACAAATGACAGTTTAAGTCTGCTGCATGCTACTTATTTTGTGGTGAATTATCCTCTTTGGTTTGAATTTTTGTTGCTGGGGTATGAGTATGAGTCATAAAGATTGAGTACAAAGTAGAGTTTGGTCATTTGTATTCAGAATAGTGCTTGATGCTAGTGGAGGCTGATGAGACAGCTGTCGAGCTAGTAAGTCCATTATTTTAAAAACATGATTTCACAGTTCTGACTTCTCAGATGACTCAGTGCCTCTTAACCTTTTTTTTGTAAGAAGCAAATGGGAGAAAGGGCGTGCTAAACATGGTGGTGTTAGGCCCCTATGCACAGATTCTCACTCACTTAGGGGGAAGTGGAGAGCTCAATACACAAGCGATTTTGACACCGCTAGGTGATCTTCCGAGTTCTTTTAATAAACATGGAAGTCCACTTACCTGCTCTAGCAGAGTAACCTGAAAATTATTGGTTTAAGAGATCTATTTCACTATATATCTTCAGATTGTGGACAAGGAACTTGTTAGAGTTTGAACGTGACATTCTTCTAACCATGAAGTGTCAACTAGGGTCATTTGGTTGCTTTTCTGTAGCATCTACTATCAGTGAATTCAAATGCTTGGCACTTTACTGGTAGTGATAGCTGAAAGGTGGGCCCAGTTAGGGACCTAGGTTGGTATATATTTGACAAAGCTCCTTCCCAAGACATTTATTTTGTCATTTACATGGTAACTCGTGGTTCCTAGAGACTCCAGGGGAATTAGGCATCAGCTACTGAAAGGCTTCTTATGACCTGGAGTTGGAAGAATTGAACTTTGCTTCTGCCATGATTGCTGGTACAGGAGGTCTGAAAGACAGCATTGATGCCAGCAGAGGGGGAGTTATTTGTGAGAAGAATAGAAAAGAGTTTGCAGCAGATTTTAAATTCCCACTCATTGAAGGCAAAGGGTGTGCTGCTAAAACCACACCACAAATTTCTGAATAATTGATTCATGGGTCCTAGTATAGAAGCTCATTGTCTTTTATTTGATTATGTTCCGAACTCTCTAAAATGGTTTCTGTGTATGTACCAAGCTTCTTTTCTTTGACCTATATTTTTGAAGTACAATGATGATTCTGGAATTCTTCCTTAAAACTACAGATGGGACTGACCCCACCCCTTTTACAGAAGACCTTTAGTGTCATAAAGTTCTGTGTGTGAAGATATGGTCCAGTGATTATTATCTGTGGTGGTTTGAATGAGAATGGCCCCTTAGGCTCATATAATTGGATTCTTGGTTCCCAGTTGATGAACTATTTAGGAAGGATTAGGAAGTGTGGCTTTGTTGGAGGAGGTGTGTTAATAAGGATAGACTTTGAGTTTTCATGTCAGATCTATTCTCACTTTCCTGCGTTTTCTATCATGTGGATCAGGATGTAAGATCTCAGCTACTGCTCCAACATCCTTTCTCCCTGCCTGCTAGCCTGCTGCTGTACTCCACCATAATGTCCATGAAACCCTTCAAACTATAAGTAACCCCCAATTAAATGCTTTCTTTTATAAGTTGCCTTGGTCATCGTGTCTTCTCACAGCAATAGAAGAATAACTAAGATAGCCTGAGAGGCTCTAGAGAGACACAGTTTGGATTCAAGCTTTGGTGCTGCTACTTTCTCGCATGGCAGCTGTAGGCAGTGAATTCTCTTCATATATTTTGCCATATGTAAATGAGAATTCCCTACTTCAGTGGGTGGTTCTGAGAAGTAAATGTATAATATACATAATAGAGTATGCCACAATATTGGTCATAGTTATTGTTCTTGTTAAAGCTTTGTGGGATGGTGTAGCGTTCACATCCTGTCATGCCTGCTGTAGCTCAGATTTGCAGACTCATTTCCCATGACTGCCCTTGTACTCACGCTGCAGCCTCAGTCTACTGTCTTCCACGTTCTCTGAATATTTGTTGTCATTTCCTTTATTTACATTGGTTCCTATCTGCTAGGAAGTAGACTCCTCTCTCTGCCCCTCTAGGAAGTGCTGTGATCTCAAAGTATTTCTAAGGAGTCTGAATGTGGGGAAATTGGAATGTCTACAAGGTCAAATTTTGTCTCTTAAAACCCAGTTTATGTATTTTGTCAGGACAACACTTTGCATCTGGATTTTAGTTTCCCACACATAGAGCATAGGGTGGTGCTCAAATATTGATGCTTAATATTAGTCATAGTACAGGGCAGGCAAGGCTAGGCTGTGCCCTATGTACATCTGCAAACCTCCGTGTCTCCTGCAGCAGCTCCTTCTCAGTTCTGCTTTCTCAGCCATGAATTCATGGTGAGCTAGTAGGAGAAGCCCATCATGTGCTCACTGAGGCCAGTGGCTGGGAACAGCGCTGTCTAAAGCCCTGCTTTCATGTAACAGCTGCAGAGGAAAGCATAGGGATGCATGCTTGGCTCTTACAATGCACATGGACGCCCATGTTACTTCTGTTCCCCTATCATTAGCCAGATAGATAAATGGTCATACTTGATGTCTGTGTGGGTGAAAAAATATGATCCTCTCATGCTATCAGCCACACAGAATCAACTATTTATGAACAACTTCTACTGGCTACTGCAGATGACTCCTGGTCTCATTAACTATTCCCATAAGATGCATTTTGGTTAATAGGTCCACACTGCTATAAAGTTTGCACCTGTGGGCACCTCGTTATGTTGTAACATTCAATTCAGCTGAGACTATAGATCCTCTTTTATGGCCCATTTGGAGGCATGACTGTTCAACTAGAGGAAAGCAAGTCATAATCATGCAATGAGCAATCACATCTGTGTGACTGTGTGGTTTTGTTTTCGGAAATAGTAATGCTCTCAAATTTCTCGTCTTTTCATGTTTGTAATAATGCAAAAAATACATGGCTTTTGTGTCAGCAACATCTCATTTGTGTAATGTAATAAAGTAAATGCTGAGAAGTAAGAGATGCGCTATGATACTACACCAGAGCTATCACTGACTGAGTGCAAAATAGAGGCCTGGGTGAGGGCACTAGGATTATGACTTGAACAAACAGAGCATGTTGAATAATTCAAAGTAATAGTGATCATAGTCAATTTGAAAGCTATCCAATATGCATGTGATAATCTTCAGTGTTTCAAAGTTTAAGACAGCAAACAGAAGGAAATGATAGAATACACTTCCTATATATGAAAGATTCAGCTAACTCAGGTTAAGAATTAGCGAGATCTTTGTTTTATGGAATAATCTGTATTTAGGGTCATGACAGAACCATGACATTGTGAGTTCTAAGAAATAAAGTATAGGCATCTGTAATGGTTTGAATGAAAATGGCCCCTAAAGGCTCATAGGGAGTGGCACTATTAGGAGGTATAGCCTTGTTGGAGTAGGTGTGGTCTTGTTAGAGGAAGTGTCATTGGAAGTGGACTTTGAGGTTTCCAATGCTCAAACCAGACCCAGTTGTCCCTCTATCTTTCTGATGCCTGCCAAGCCAGATGTAGAATTCTGAGGTACCTCTCCACATCATGTCTACTCACATGCTGCCATGCTTCTTACCATGAGGATAATGGACTGAACCTTTAAACTGTAAGCCTACCATTGTTTCCTTTATAAGTGTTTCTGTGGTAATGAAGTCTCTTCAAAGCAATACAACCCTAACCAAGATGACATCTATGGGTATACAGGAGATATGGGCTTAGTGTGGGAGTGAATAACTTGTCATTGATACATAGCAAGTAGAAGATTCAAGGTGATTGAATGTGTTAGCAAAGTGAGGCTTCTGCTAATTTTATATATATTCTGCTAATATATATAAAAATTGTTGTATGTGCATAATGTGGGAGGGGGACAGGTATGCCATGGTACAGTGTGGAGGTCAGACGACAACACTATAAACAGTTCTCTCCTGCTTTCTCATGGGTTCAGAGTATCTAGCTTTTTAGCAAGTCTTTTACCCATAGAGCCATCTGCCAGGCCAGCATGGTATATTTAACTGGATCTTGCATAGGGTGTAAAGCAGTGATAATTCTGTCTCCTTGTCACCTTTCTATAGTGTGAAGGAAAGATTCAGAGGCTAAGACATGTCAGCAAGTTGTAAATAAAAGCACCCTTACGATGGGAACAAAGATTAGGGAGTCAGTGAAGGAGAGTGGATGGTTCTAACTCTCCAGCCTGTATTCCTATCAGAAACGTCTTTGACAGGATTTCAGATGGGTTCTTCCTGAAACATGCATAGGGTTCCATTCTGTGGACCGTTTAGGGGAGAGGACAGGGCTGGCTGGAAGCGTCGACCAGTGAATGTGAACAATAATCCTGTTTCAGCTGTGATGGTTTTTGAAGGATTTGAATTCTTTTGGCAAGGTTGACATTTTCAAACCATCTGTCTTGAACCGTCCACATGTGTACCCTGTGCTGTGGACAGGGTTTATGGAACTGTTGCTTCAGAATTGTGGTAGAGAAAGCAAATAAATATATACAACACGGCTTATACCTACAATAGGTTCCTCATAAGTGACTGTGGTGATAAGGGGAGATGTGTCAGTGGCTGATCAGAAAATGGTTTTTAGTCTTAGGCAGCAGCATGTGCTTGTAGATTCTAACAACGTTCGCTCTAATTCAACATTAAATATTGTAAGGACCAAAGAAAGTTCCTAGCAGAACATATTTGCTTGGGAAAAGGTTTCATGGCTTTCCACTGTCTGTTGTATGTTTTTGTCTTCACAACTTTCACACTGGCTTTTTTTTCCCCCAGGAAAGAGATATCTGCTCCTTCCCACACTTCTTGCCCTGCTGTGTGTGGGTGACTGTGTATCTCCCCTGGAAGGGGACAGAGTCTGAAGCCAAGTGGAGTGATTCTAAATTGGTTGAGTCTTACTCTCTGAGGGCTATGGCTTGTAAGGAGACGGGGCCTTGTTAATATGTACCAAGAGCTTGAACTGGTTGGTTGGTAACACAAATTAATTCATTGGCCCATTTCTTTTGGGAATGTTGGTCACATTTGTTGGTAAGAATCTGAGTTACCCATGAAATAGTGTTTTCCTTTTGTGTCTGGGGAATTTATCCTAGAACTCCCCCGGGATACACAATTCTGTGAATATTCAAAAATTTCATAAACAGTGGGGTAGTATGTGCACAGGATCTATATCCTGTGGTATGCTGAAAATCATCTTGATTCCTTATTTTCCTGAATACTGTGGGAGTATTTGCTGATTGTTGTCACTTAGGAAATAATCATAGGGAAAAAGGTCCATGTGTATTCAGTAAAACACATATTTATACTTCTTTGAGTGTTTTGATCTGTTTTTGGCTGAACTCATGGATGCTAAACCCATAGATTCACAAGACAACTCTGCTCACATGAGTACTGGGTTTCCTAACTTTGGTGGGGTCAATGTCCTTGCTTCTCTCTGATGTTTCCATCCTACATAGACACAAACAGCACCTGCAACTTTGTGTGGAGTAGACATTTTGGGAAGAGTGAAAGGCTCTCAAAATATTTTATGACAACTTCATATACATATGTGTGTATGAATTAAGGATATTATATAGATGTTCTATATAGGGCTAAGTACTCACCAGTGCTTTGACCTGGTATGAAGCTCGGTGCTGTTGGTAAGGAACATGTTTGAAAACCTGATTCAAAAATGAATGTATAGGACTGTTTAGGTCTTCTATTATCCAGTGTTTGTCATTGCAAATCATTAGTGATTGCAATTTTATTACTATGGGCTGCCCTAGGATTCTATTGTGATAAACCACCATGATTAAAAGCAACCTAGTGAATGAAGGGTGTATTTCACCTTAGCAGTCCATCACCAAGGGAAGTCAGGGCAGGAACTAGGGCAGGAAGTGGGGCCAGGAACTGGAATGGAAGCCATGGAAGGAGTGCTGATTACTGGCTGCTACTCAAGGCTTGCTCAGCCTGCTTTCTTATAGACTCAGGACCACCAGTCCAGAGGTGGAACTATCTATGGTGGTCTGGGTCTTCCCTTATAAATCACTAAGAGGAAAAATGACCTACAGGCTTGGCTACAGATCAGTTTTATAGAGGAATTTTCTCAATTATGGTTCCCCCTTCTCAAATGACTTTAGCTTGTGTTGATTTGAGAAAAACAAACAGAAAGCCCAAAACAACAACAACAACAACAGCAACAGCAATAGCAGCAGCAGCAGCAGCAAAAACAACAGAATCACCCAGGACATGGATCTTCAGGTAATATACTTATTTCTTTAGAGTACAGTACTTTTTGGGTATGCTAGTCGAAATTTGTAAATTCACTCAGACTTTTTATTTCAATTAAATTTGAAGATATTTTGTTTTCTAGTATGCTTTTGGATCTTTACAGTCGCACACAATTTATATGCACACACATGTATATTTATATACTTACATACCTATATCTGTATTCTGAATTGTTTTGCATGGGAACATGGTGTCTTGACAGGATTAAGCAGCCTCATATTGAAGGATTTTCCAACTGGGCCTATTTTTTTCCCAAAACAGTTCTTAGCAGTGATTGGTCAAGTAGTTGGCTGGCACGGCTTCACTTTTTGTCCTTGCTGAGACTCCTCATATCTCAGTCTGCTTTGCTATAAACTTCTCTCCAGGAAGTAGGGGAAGCAGCACCTCTCTATCTCTGTGGATTCTTGGAATAAAGTGGTCTGCTGGTCACACCCATTGTTGCTGTCGCCAACTGTCATTTCAGTAGCAGCATTTCTGTCATGTACAATTCAGCTCATAAATGCTTGAAAAAATGTAAGCATTTAAAAACCTCACAGATATTTTACAAGTTATACTTCACATGATTTTTAAAAACCACATTTTCTGCTCCTTCCCACTGCCTCCTCAACGCCATCACAACGCCATCTCTCCAGCGGTAGTCAGCAGATAGGTGGAATGACACCTTGTTGGCAGAATAATTCTGTCACAGGACAGGGAGATCTGCAGCATTAGCTCTCTTTATCATACCTTCATGTTTTGTAAAGACAGAATGAAATTATCATTTTGGCACCAGTTCCGTGAAGGCAATGGTTAGCTTAGCAGGAACCCGAATGTAAGGATTTAAAAGGAGGGTAAGGGATTTTACTCCTGGGTCAGGAGACCAATAACTGTCATTCCCATGCTTGTAACTCTCCCATGCAACCAATTTCTAAACATGTCGTTAAGATTTGATACATGGTTCAAGCTGACATTTTCAACCCCAACTGAGAAAGTGGGGAACCCTTGTTATGAGTAATGCTGTGTAGGGTGGCAGCCTGGGATGGCCACCTTTCATGTTGCCTTTAGTTCTAAAGCAGCTTTCAATTCTCTGCCACTTTAGCTAAAATGTTACTTTGGAAGGCCAAGGTCATTGGGAAACTGTCGTATGATGTAAATGAAAACAGAGAAGGGTTTTAAAGTTGTGCTGCTCTCTTTCATTACACTTGTAATGTTTCTACCCTCTAGATATCCAGCTTGACTAGAATTATGTCTACATATATATTAAACAACAAAATGAAGAGATATTGGATCTACCCCACATTATTATGTAAATATATAACAATGTCTGTAACTATTTAAAAATATCCTGAAAGCATATCTAATACAGATTTCCTTTATTTGTGCAGTTTATCTGTGACAATTCTGATTTTTCTTGAAATATGAGGTCTTCTATCTTCTCTTTACTTTCAGGAGTGTGCAGAGAAACAGCTCCTATTAGATGTGGGAGTGAGATGCTGTGTTGCTCATTTGTAGGGGAATGCAAACTATGCATGGCAGGTGTTTGCTTTCATGAAAGAACACAGTGATATGAGTTCTGCAGTCAGCTCCAGTGACAGGCTGTATGTACAGCAGCATGGTCTGTGTGCTGTAGATATGGGACCTTGGTGAGCCACTGTAAGAGGGCTTGCTTTTGACTCACTTTAGAATGAATTTAAAACAAAGTGGATGTAAAATTTATTTATTTACAGAAAAACATATACACATATACATACATACATATATTCATATATTATTTCCTTAGTAAATAAATGTGCATGGTCTCTGAATTTCCTTGAGGATGTATAGTATTTTTATAAGTGAATTGCCTTTATGACATTGCTCATGTATAACCCTGAGTATCGGCAGGTAGATACAGGAAGATCCCTGGAGCCCATTTGCCAGTGATCCTAGAAAAAAAACCAGTGAATTCCAATAAAAAAGAGATACTTTCTCAAAAAATAATTTGGAGGGTGATTGAGGAAGATATGAGATATAAACCTTTAGCCTGTATACACATGTGCACACATGAACATGTGCACACATGTGCACACATGCATACACAGAGCAAAGCAGAACATGAGCTCAAGAGAGCAAGAGACACAGGTCCTCCATGGCCAGAGAGATTGTGGAAGAAATCAGAATACATATCACCAAGTATAAACAAATGATCTTAAAGGACAGCATGTCGGACTTAGTCTACTCTCTGCTGTTCTGGAAAGGAAAAGGCAGGTGAGAGTGAAATAACCATGTTGCCCGAATCAGCGGAGTTGGGCATGAACAGAGCTCCAGATCTTTGGCTCATTGAAAATGTTCCACCTAACACTATGACAGTAGATGCATGCCATTATGTATTTATTTAGACTCATTGGTTGTACATCAAAAGTGAATGCATGGGTTTTGGAGGATGATGAGGTAGCCATGAAGGTTGATCATTTGTAACTAATGTGTTAGAAGGAGACGTTGATAACCGGGATATGAGTGTGATGAGAAATATGTGGCCAATCTTAGTACTTTGCTCTTAAACTCAAGAGTTCTGAAAAATAAAAATGTTTCAAAAATTGATTAAAAAGAAAACTCAAAACATTTACAACGCAAAGACTTCCAGTTCAGTTTTATGCCTCCTACTGCCTCCCTTCCAGGAAGCTCCCTGTTTTTACCTTATATCTTTTTTTTTCCCTTAAAAAAATCATGATAAGTTTTTCTAATTGTAGCCTTTCAGAATTCTCAACTGTGCCATCATCTGTTAAGTGCTGCCGCATCCTTCTAGACGACTATGGGCTTTAGTGCTGGAGAGAAATCCATTCATGTATCTACTTTGCTAGCCTTCTGTAGAAATAAGCTGGTCTCATACTAACTCCTTATATTTTGTTCCATCTTAATTCTCCCAGACATCCTTCAGCTGGTGGCTGGATGCACATGTCCTCAAATCACAGGAGCAATGAGGGCATGTCTTTTCCTTCCTGATGACTCATCTTTAAAACACTGTTCAAATACTACCTGTTTTCTGGTCAAAATGCAGACATTCCCACTTGGATAGTGTAGTCTAGGTCTTTTTGGAGAGATGTTCAGGCTAATATGAGATCAATGTGAGCCAAGCATCCTAAATGAACGCATACTAAGAGTGCTTTCCAGTAGTAGGTCACATAGCCTTACTTTCTTCAAACATACCTCACCTTCTGTCTAGGGACAAAGGATAGAATATTTTCTCATCTGCTTACTAAAATATTTCTCGTCTTCACTCTAGTGCTTATCTTTCTGGACCATATTTTTTATTCACTTTACATCCCAATCACTGTCCTCCTTCCTGGTCACCCCCTCCCAAACCCTTCTCCCATCCCCCTCTCCTTCTCTGAGAGGGTGGAGGCCCCCTTTCTCTCTTGAGTACCCTCCCATGTACAATGGAGAATCATAGTGGTTTGGTTTGTACACCTTCACTATTTGGGTGACTATGGCAATTTGTGTACATTTCAGTTTCTGTCTTTATAGAAAGGTACATTATTAAGTTGTAGTAGTGACTTAAACCAATGAATTAACATAGTTAAAATGTGTGCAGAGTGTTGGAGACCCCTGTAGCGGACACACCTATAGCTGGAGTGATGAGGATAACATACCTGAAAGTGGAGATCAGGAATGTATCTCATACAGAAGTGCCTTGGATGAAAACTCATTCTCTCTCTACTCATTCTGTTTCTGTCTCTGTCTCTCTCTCTGTCTCTCTCTGTCTCTCTCTCTGTCTCTCTCTCTCTCTCTCTGTCTCTGCCTCTCTCTGTCTCTGTCTCTGTCTCTGTCTCTCTCTCTCTCTCTCTCTGTATGTGTGTCTGCATATCTCTGCGTGTTTCTCTGTGTGTCTTTCTATGTGCTTTGTTCATGTTGTGCACATGTGTGTGGGTATATATGCATGTGTTTGGAAGGCCTACTTTAGCTGTTTTTCTCAATCATGCCCTCCATTATTTTTGAGACTGTGTCTCTCCATGAGTTTGGAGCTCTTTGATGCTGCTCAGCTGATTGGCCATTGAGCTCTGGGAATGCACTTGTTCTCATGTGGACATTTCAGATGGACTTGACTGGCCTTTACACAGATGCTGGGAATCCAAATTCAGGTTCCCATGCTATGTGCCAGACATTTTACTAACTGAACAACCTCACCAGTCCTAAGGAGCCTTTTAATAAGTCAACTTCTTTTTAAATTAGGTTAAGAATAAGACAAATAGGATCAGTGCCTTGCTTAGACATGATCATAGAAGATTCCCTATGTGGCAAATGAGAGAAAACAGAGACCCACAGCAGACATTAATGCAGGCAGTGAGAGAGCTTGTAATACTCAGCCCTAAATGGGATATCTCCATCAAATCCATCCCGTTAGGGCTCAGAGACCCCTGTAGAAGAGGAGGCAGAGAGAGCTTAAGAGGTAGAGGAGACAGAGGACACCAAGAAAGCCAGGTCCTCTAAATCAGCAAGACTGATGCACACACAGACTCACAGAGACTGAGGGCGAGCACAGGGCTTGCCCCAGATGGGGGCCTACATGCCCTCACACACAGTCTCCAAGTGATAGCCACGTGCAAGTAAAAATTTAGTTTTCTCCAGGGGTTTTCACTGGAGACACAAACTACTCTTAAGAGGGTAGGCATGCTCAGTAATCAGTGACCTGTAGTAAATGAACTTGGTGGCATCTTTAGAGATTCCTTGTCTCACAATGTCTTGGTAAGTGCTCTCTCTCTCCCTCTCTCTCTGTATGTCTCTCTCTCATTATTTTATTCATATTTATTCCCGCTTATGTGTTCTTTGTATATATATTATGGTTTCCAGTTTTGTCGTTTTATGGGATCTCAGAGTGTATGAATGAAAGGGTTTCTGTGTCCATGTCTGTTTCTTATTCCTTTGGGGGGCCTCATTTCCTTCTGTTTGTTTTGTTCTATCCCAACATGCTTGTTTTTGCTTATCTTTTTATGTTACATTTTATTATTATCCCTTAGAAACCTGCTTTCTAATGAGAGTGAAAAAGGAGGTGGTCCAGATGGGATGAAATTGGGAGAAGGGAAGGGAAACCATGATCAGGGTGTATTAAATGAGAAAAATATAAAATTAAAAGGGAAAAAATAATAAAGGTAATGTAAAGTTTCAGTTCCTTTCTGTAACATACTGGAGTATTTCCTACTTTGAAGGTAGCCAGTGACTCTAGACTCTTGACATGAGAAGTGTCTCCTGGAGTGAATGAATGAAAACACAGAAAGAGAGATGGAACAACCTTTAGTTTTATCTCCAAGTTCTTGTGCTGCATACTGCAGATTTGTGTTTAACTCCTACGCATATGGCTGAGAGCACTTTGGGAACCTGATTTTCTTTGCTGCTTTATTGCACTTTTGAAATTATTGTTTCTTATTTTGTGTTCTGAAATAGTTACACTGTAAACACTTTTCCTGGATAAAGATTTCACTTTGTTTTTTTCTCCTTCTACTCCACATTAGCTCTGTTATCTCTCAGAACCCCTATGGGCTTGACCACTGCCTGTGCCTCACTTTACTTTGCTGTAAGCCTTTGCCTCCCTCTTTGTCTCCCTGCTGGGGTATGGCTCTTCATCAGGGTTGCAGAGCTGAGATGAAGGTCAGCATCAGAGCATCCCTTTGCATTCCATGTGAGTGCTGTCCGGTGGCCTCACTGCATGACCAGGGCTGAGCTCATGTCTCCAGGTGTTTAATGGAAGCTGAGGGATGCTCCACAGAGACTTAATTGTCATCAGCTCCCATGGCAGATGCAGACCTGCCCTCTTCTTTTGCAAAGGTACAAAAGTGCCCTGAGACTATCTCGAATGTGCCACTATTATCAACAGTTGTATTTGAACGAAACTTATTGCCACATCAATCATGCCCTACCAAAGCAATATGCCTTTCCCTTAAAATTTATCTACCTTTAAAGTCCTTAAGTTGATGATAAAAGAAATAAAACTCAATCACACTTGATATACTTCCTACCTGATTTTTCTTAGTATCAGAAACTACTGTTGGGTTACTTCATGAGTTAACAAAGCATGAGACTTAGTACTTTATATTATAAGTAGTTTTCTTGTTAAGTAAATGTTTTAACATAAAATTACTTTATTCTAATATGATTTATGTCAAAGAAAAGTAAATGTTTAATGTACATAGTTTGTGTTTGGAGATAAGTACGCACTGAAACCAACACAGCAGTCAATGACATAAGTATATCCACCATTTCTCTTGCCTTTTCTTTAGATTTTTTAAAATAAGAATGCATACAATAAGGGTTTCCTCTTTACCAATGTAAAATTGTTTGCTATGTAGATATCAGGCTATAAATCAAACTCATGGACTTATTCATATTACAAGAGTAAAACTTTGTACCTGGCTATCGCCTCCTCCCTTATCCCTGGTAACAGTCATTCTAATATCTCTTATAGCCATACTAAAAATAACCATCCAATGCTTGTAGTCATTGCAAAGTTCCTAGGATTGTCAGCAATACTGTTTCTACAGTCCTGCTCTGTGGCAGTAATACACAGATTGATTGCTTGTGGGCATTCAATTAAGTGTGCCTTTAAAATTAGCATGCAAAGATAATGTGCTTTGATTTTCCATTAGATTAATTTTGTGCAGGTTTTTATGTGATAATTACCTTAGTGTACAATTATATTTATCAATTGTTTTCTGTGATATTCACCAGGACTCTTAAAGGTGAATTTTATTTTAGACCCTAAGGGTTTTTTTGTTTGTTTTTTGTTTGTTTGTTTTTGTACTAGAGTCATTTTTGACTCTTCATAGAAAAAGAAAACTTCACTAAACTCCCTCAGAGATGCTTGCAACAGAAAGTCCTATCACAATTTATTTACTTGGGTTTCAATTTGTCTATGTTTCCATGTCCTGGGGACAAACCTAACACCAGCAATCAGCGAACAGCTATTTGACTCCCTGACAGGCTTTCTGGACTTCTGTAAACTGTGACTCTTGTACTTGTTACACACTTCGTGTTCTATATTTTGGGACACTGGGCAGGGCACATCATGTGGTGATTGCCAGGTAAATCCAGGACCAGGCTTCTAGGTACTGAACTGCTTCTCATGTTGACCATTCATCCAACTATGATGAACATTTTTGTCCAGTCATCCCCATGTAATTTCTCAGGGTTGATGTTCTTACTATATCCCAGACCTCATTCGACACAGAGGAGATTTTACATTTCCCTTGGTCAGTGTAGTTCAAAATGACCAGTTGATGTGGGTTTGTTCAACTCCACAGGTTTTACTACTTAAATGAGGAGTGAGCATTTCTTTCTTTTTTCTTTTTCTTTTCATTTTTTTCTTACAATTTTTTATTAGATATTTTCTTCATTTACATTTCAAATGCTATCCACAAAGCCCCCTATACCCCCCCTACCTGCTCCCCAATCTACCCACTCCCTCTTCCTGGACCTGGCATTCCTCTATACTGGGGCACATGATCTTCGAAATACCAAGGGCCTCTCCTCCCACCGATGGCCTACCAGGCCATCCTCTGGTACATATGCAACTAGAGAAACAGCTCTGGGGGGTTCATATCGTTGTTCCTCTTATAGGGTTGCAGACCCCTTTAGCTCCTTGAGTACTTTCTCTAGCACCTTCATTAGGGGCTCTGCATTCCATCCAACAGATGACTATGAACATCCAGTTCTGTATTTGCCAGGCATCGGTATAGACTCACAAGAGAGAGCTATGTCAGGGTCCTGTCAGCAAAATCTTTCTGGCATATGCAATAGTATCTTGGTTTGGTGGTTGTATATGGGATGGATCCCCAGGTGGGGCAGTTTCTGGATGGTCTTTCCTTCCATCTTAGCTCCGAACTTTGTCTCTGTAACTCCTTCCATGGGTATTTTGTTCCCCATTCTAAGAAGGAACGAAGTATCTATACTTTGGTCTTCCTTCTTCTTGAGTTTCATGTGTTTTGCAAATTGTATCTTGGATATTCTAAGTTTCTGGGCTAATATCTGCTTATCAGTGAGTGCGTATCATGTGTGTTCTTTTGTGATTGGGTTACCTCACTCAGGATGATATCCTCCAGATGCATCCATTTGTCTAAGAATTTCATGACTTCTTTGTTTTTAATTGCTGAGTAGTACTCCATTGTGTAAATGTACTACATTTTGCATTTCATGAACTTCACTCTTGTTTGTCATTATTAGCTCTTTTCCATTCCATTTCCCCCTTGTTAGTAAGATATAATGAGAATTTCTGGACGCCAGAGAATTTGATAATTCTTTATGAATAAACTGCCACACCTGAGGATGGGAAGCTGGAGGGAAGCAGAGAGTTTGTCTTTCATTTGGCCTTAATGCTAGACTTGCTGTGGACTGCTGGGCATGCCTCAGGAACCTGTGTGCATGGTTGGTTGAACTCTATTTTCACTTTCAAAGGCCTCTGGTCCTCCTCTACTGTGGAAGATACTTACTCTCATGCCGAAGGCTTGCAGAATGTTCCTTGAACTTTTAAATAGGTTCATAACTTCTGGAGTTACACACTTCTTGCTTCCTCTCCACCTGTTCACCTCTGTTCTGTTTGCACTCATTTATTCTGCCTCTTTGCCCTTCTGTTCAGTCTCTTTTAAAACAGCAGCAGCAGCAACAACAACATAAAATTGGACATCTATAGCACTGTAGTGTAGAGTAATGAAAGTATACATGTGTATCCATCCATTCTGACAGGCCAAGTACTTGCAGCAGGAAAAAACAGTCCTTTACCTTGTTAGCAGTTCTGATAAAGGAATAGCCTCTTTCTGTAAAAACTGAGGACACCCAGGAGTCCTGGATAAGAAGACTTAGAGCTTCCAGAGACAATAAAAACTCTAGACCTATGATGTAGCTTTGCAGGTAAAGGCACCTGGTACCAAGCCTAATGACCCATGTTCAATCCCCAGGACTTACAGGATGGAAAGAGAAAAAAAAACAAACCAGTGACTATAAGTTGTCCTCTGACCTTCACATGCCTTTCCTGGTGTTTATGCTCCACCCAGTCAAATAAATAAATGCATACAAACAATCCCAGCAGCCAGAAAGAGGCTTCAGATAATACAAGTTATTTTTATATAGGTATCCAATGGCTTAACACCATCAATGATTCTTTCTAGCTTATGCAAATGGTTCTGTGTAAGTTGCTCCTTTTGATTGTTGCCTGACTCTTATTTATTGTCAGACAGAGGTCTCAGACTGATAGAGCTCCACATTAGCATAACTTTTACTAACACCAAGCAAAGAAGAGTGCCCTGTAAATGATTTAGCCTCTCTGAAATGGTGTAGACTAGTAGTCACATATATTATCTCTATTCAAGATTCATTGGCCTGAATAAGTCACAGCTCTGTGTCATAAATTCTGATGTCCTGGAAGTAGCTGAACTGTGTGCCTGGAAGGAGCAGACCATGAACTTAAGTGAACACTAGCACTGGCTGTAGCTGATGTGCTGGAATAACTCTGGGTTGTATGGAAGGAACAGAAGGTGGTCCAGACAGCTCTGAACTAAGAGGCTATTATATATAAAAGCTCAAATTATATACTGGATCCTACATGACTGACAGTAACACAGGGGCTTCCCAGCCTAGGAGAGTCAGTGGAAAATAAGTTCACCTGGCAATGGAGGCTTGCTATGCAAGGATCTTTATTTTAATAGTCTGAGATTACTAAGTGAATGGAGAAAGGAGCATAAGGAATTTGAGGAAATTCTGTAGTTTATTCTGAATGCTGTTATGTTTGAGATGGTTTTATCTGTATTTAAAACAAATTATACACTATGGACATTTTTGATGATTTAGAAATGTGAGTATTGTGGCTTTAGAAATACTCCTGTGTTCTGTATATTTAAAGGAATTGCAAACTTGTATCACCTTGTGTTCAGGTTATGTTTGGAGGTGGGAGTGGTGGTAGTGTCAGCGTTTGAAATGACTTCAAAGGTTGCTAGCACAAACAAACATTCAGTAAGTATTTAAATGAATGAGATGTAAAAGGTTATCAGTACTCCAGTGTGAAGGGCGTGGCATCAAAAGATAGCTCAAGAAATATTGACTCTTCTAGGGACTATTAGTCACCAAAAAGTTGAGTTAGGATAACAGTGCCTTATTCAGTGAAGGCCATCCATGGAAGAAGGCTGCGATTTTGCCTTTGTGCTGTCAGTTCCTCTTAAGTCCTTGATTGCAGATTCTCTCCCAAGCCTTGAGACCTGGTGCTTTGTTGATGTTACCGTTTTATCTTGGTCATGATGATGCTTTTAATGTTTCTAGTCTTTGTTACCAACTGATGCTCTCCCTCTGTCTTATACAAAACCTTCTGAAAGAATATTTTCTTCAATGTATTAATCTAATTTTTACCTATTTTAATCTGTAATATTATCTCTCTCTACAGTTTATAAACACAGAAGATAATTCACTTTCTAGCTATGTTTTGAACTGTGGTGAACACATTTAGAAGCCTCTGATCTAGTATTTCTGTCTTCATTGTTTCAGGCTGGGGCTTTGGTTGATTTGGGGGTGAACAGGGATAACTGTTCAGCCTACACTGCAGTCAGTATGGCAGTGTATTTACCATCTTTTCCTGTTTTGATGATACACTATGTAACTCGACTTTGGCTACTTTGTGGGTCCTTCTTTATTCCACTCTTTTCATCCTTTCAACCCTTAATACTAGATAGGAGAGGAAAAAAAGAATAGAGGGGAAAGGAGGTGATGTTATTGCTAGACTACTTCCTGCTAATTAAGTGCATCAAGTTCCTTGGGCAAGTTTGATATTTAATTATTTCTCCTCCTCCTCCTCCTCCTCCTCCTCTTCTTCTTCCTCCTCCTCCTCCTCTTTTTGCGAATGACTAATTAACAAACCATGACCAATAACAACCCACAGCCTCTAACCAACAACCTACCAACAACTGCCTCTCAGTGACCCTAACGTTTATATAGCCTCTCAATAGTCCTCAGCATTCCAAACATTACACAATCACAGAAACTATATGCAGCTGGCAAAATCATGTCCCCGCACAAGGCAAATCATAATCAGCTGTGGTGGACAATCTGAAGCAGCCCCATATCCCACACCTGGGTTTAAATGAAAACACATTCATTTATATTTCTGGGCTTTTAAAAGAAACTAAAATTCCCTCTACAATGATATACCTCTTTTAGCTATTTAGGTGGGCCTTCTCAAAGATGGTTAATTATAGATTGGTGTCCAACGAAGATATACAGGTGGTTAAAAGTGTGTGTAAATGGTGCTCATCAAAACCATAAAGAGATATTGTGTTACACCTATTACACCTATTAAAAGGCTATTGTCACCAAAACAAAATAGTCAAGGTGACAGAAATTCTTTAATGTTGTTGATGAGACTGCTGGATAGTATAGCCATCACAGAAATATTATAGTAGCAATTATTAAAAACATCAGAAGTATTATTAATTGCACTTCTAAGTATGTAGCCAAAAGAATTTAGATCAAGATCTTAAAGAGGCATTATGCATTACTATGCTCATTCTAGCAGCATTTGGAAGGAACAGCTTCCGTAACAGCCAGATGTTTCCTTTTTTTTTCCTGGTAATGATTATAGACTGTAATTCTTTTAATCGTTTACCTGTTACAGGGCATTTTGGTTGTGCTTAGCCTTTGCTTAGTACAACACATGGTTATGAACAACCATAGATTAACTCCCAGGCAAGGAGACGTGACCACTGCTGGAGGGAAGAATATAACCTGCTATGGGTGCGGGCACTTTAATTGGGACCAGTACCAGCAGCTGTGATTTAAATTCATTTCTTAAGTCCATCCATTGCATGATGAAGGTTGTGTTTGGTTTCCATCCACTTAAGAGGTCTTTGGACGATAAAGAAATGATCTTCTTTCAGGGCACACAAACAGATGCTTAGATTGTATGTGTTTGGAGCTGGGAAATTTCATCTTTCCTTGTGGTTTTTCATCTAGCGATACTAGCAATAACCAAGCAGTATCATTATTGTACTAGCTTTCCCACGACTGTTCCAAAGTTTTACGAAGGGTTAATTGGGTGTAACAAATGCTTGTTCCTCACAAAGGGTTAACTGGGTATAACAAATGCACTCACGGAGTTCTTATATAGTTCATGCACTCTTCAGTCTATGTTGGAAGACCTAAGAAGTTGGGTTCTCTGTGAAGGATTGGCAGTACCAAGGGTTGCTGCACTTATCAGCAAGGAGTCAAATCATTCAGGCAAGGACCTTTTTGAGACTGTGTTACTTTCAGACTGTGCTTTTCACCCTGGGAGGAGGTCGTCCCCTCTCAATATTCTCAGTAAATCTCTAATACAACCTGTCAGAGGTGTGTCTCTGACAACCAAGATTGCCATGATATTTCAGTGATTTATTTTAATAGTCTAGAATATGTGAGTCCTTCATTAGGTAAAATGCCCCCTGTTCTTCCACCCCTCATCCTCTCATCCTTTCTTTTGCTAATATATAAATAAATCTTGCCAGGGGAAGAGTTATGAGATTTCAAGAATAAAAACAGAACAAAACAAAACATGGGGTGCTTCTGGGTCTGCCCACCTTTTGCTTCCTGGAATTCATAAACAACTAGGCAGAGGACAGAGCAGGCTCCTGAAGCCAGGGCATCGGTTCCCAGCACTGCATCTCCAGGCAGGGAGAACATTCCTCAAGAGGTGGCTGCAGAGTGCCATTTGCCATTTGCCATTCTATAGAGGAAATGTATATATATATATATATATATCACATATGCTAAGAAGAACAACTTTACAAAGGCTCTCTTCCATGATGGTGTGAGGTGGTGTTGTCTTAGTTCCAAAGTCCCTAGATAAGCCATCAGCAACCAGGGTGATAAATCCCAGACTTGTTATAAATATCAACTGATTTCAGACATTTTCCCGATTCTTCTTTGTTCTTTCCAGGTAATTGAGTCCCTTTAACTAAAGCAAAGCATTGCTGTTAGCTTTAGGTATATTTAGGTATAACAAATGCCTTAAAATGACATTTTAAATGAAGACTGACCTAATCTTTGTTTTGAGCAGGTTATTATATAGGAATTTTTAAACTTGTGAAACACATTTTATAGAGTTATTTCTCTGTATAATATAAGGAAATTTGTCTATGACATAAAGAACATCTATTCTCGAGGAAGGATGCAGGTCTCCTAAGAGGTTACTTACAGCAGTTTTCATCTTATTATGTTTTTTTCATGTTTTGCTATTTTAGTGATTGTATATATGTTTAAAATTATAAAAGATAATTTGAGATTGGTTTGGATAGATATTTAGAATTTGATATTTTAGTTATCACACAGTAGAAAACCTTAGTTTTGTGTTTATGAGGTAAATGACAACTTTAATATCTCTGTCATGAAGAACTGATAATTATTTTCTAAAAAATTATTATTTTTACTTTTGCTTTATAAAATCATTAATATTTTGGTAACTGAGCCATCATAAGTAGTAATCATCTAGATGGGCAATTTGGGAGAATTCGATTAAATATCTATTTTTGTTTGAGACATTCTCATGGAACTGGAGAAGACCCTGCCACCTTATTATGTTTGTCAAATGAGTCATTTGATGAGTATCCCCATCAAATTAAAAGTAAGTATAATTGTCTCTGCTTTTTCAGGGGACTTGGTTCCAAGACGCCCTTAAGGATGCTGAAGGCCTTCATTATACAATGATATATATATATATATATATATATATATATATATATATATATATATATATGATAATATGATTTGCATATTATCTACATACTCCCTCCTATTCACCTTGAGTCATCTGCAGATCACATGTGACACTACAATACAAACAGCACATTTCTAAGTGCACAGTTGCATTATGTTGTTGGAAATTAATGACAAATAAAACACTTGTGCTTATTCAATTCAGAAGCTCCATTTCTCTTTTCAGAATATCTATCTCTGGTTCACATTCAGTAGGATTTTTAGGGTTGTATAATTCATGGATTTGGGAAACTGAAAGTGTATTTCTTTATCAAGTCATTGCTTTCTTTTCTTTTCATGATCCAGTTAGCTGAGATATGTGTAACTTTGGTTCTCATTTGGCTGGCATAGGAGTAGTTTCCTCTAATAACACTTTCTATTGATGTGATGCAATTTTTAAGTACCTGAAGCCAAGGGATGTGGATGGTCACATACTATCTTTAATGATAAGTAGAAGGTAAATATATACTAATTTTTTTCTTTTTCCTTATAGAAATAGGTCTGGGTGAAAAACAAGACTGTTAGAAATAAGAAACCCTGGAAGACAACTTAGCAATTGTGGAATAAATGGAATTGTTTCCTTCTGTGTATTTTTGAATTATTACATTCTAGTCTTCCAAAGTTTTAATAAGTCTGACCTCTTTTTACTGAAGTGCCATGTGCCTGGGTTTTATTGCCTAGCATCCCCAACTTTAAACTTTTGGAAGATAAGAATCTACTCTCCTGCAACATTTACTGTGGAATTTTGCAAAAGCAGAGTGAAGTTAAAATGTTAGAGAAATAGCTTTATGTCCAATACCTAGTTTCTACCAATATATTTGTATTTTGTTGTGTTTTATATTATTGCCAAATGTTTTCTATTATTATCATTAGGTATACACCATCATTTTCACATTTAATTTTATTAGCAATAGAATGCACATTTTTTGTTATATTTGCTCAGATTTGACAAATCTATATACCTTCTTACCCAACTTCTCTCAAGAGAAGAGCTTTGCTGTTACTCCAGAGACCCAACATCTCCCTTCACACACAAGTTCCCCTGTTCCTGATGTCACATTAAAGGCACTTTTCAGGGCACACTGTTCAATGCTTTGCTTCTTTCACTGAGCTAATGCCTTTGAGATTGTTCCTTGCCATTATTTGCATTTTTATTATTCCACTCTTTATTGACAGGTAGTATTTTCTCCATGACTATGCTATAGTTGATTTCTTCCTGTTGGAGAGGACCAGTTTCAGACTTTTAAACCTAGGAGGCTACCTTTTATGATTTAATTATATAGTTAATACATGTTAATAAAAAATTAAAGATTTCATTTGTGATTAGACCGTCCACTCATTTTTATGTGGGTAGACCCATGGTCACAAACACTCCAACCAGGCATGTGTGTGTCCTAGTGCCTTAACTTACTTCCAAAAAGTTATCATAGAATGGATTCCCTTCAATACCTTTACAGAGGAAAGAAATCAATGAAAGAAATCAACTTCAGCTGCCCAAAGAGAGGAGAAAATTTGAAATCCCATCGAAAATGTCTAGTGGAAAGATTATGTCACAAAATTTGACTTTCTAAGAATTGGAAATTTTTCCTGATTCATACATATTTGGGATTCCTGCATCTCATACCTGACATGGGCTTTGCTGGTCTCTGTGTGAACTGTTGGATTCTTTCTGCCCCTTGCTGTGTTTTTGCCTATAGCTAGAAACACTCTCATGTCTCCAAAGATGTTTCAAATCCCACATATCTGAGTCACTTCCATAGCCAAGTGTCAATGCTTTTTTTTTTCCCAAGTCACTTCCCTCCACACTATCTGTCATTAGTATGGATGATTCTTTGTCTTCTTCCTGTTATTTCTGCACCATCTCTGTCTTTTTATCCTCTTTCTGATATCTCCAGAAGCCTTGCTGCAGCGACCGTAACCATGGTTGAAGGGTTAGCAGCTGCGTGCCCAGCATCAGCATCCATCTCTAGCACCTGTGTGGGGCCAAAAGGGACCAGACATGAACTCTCTCATTAAATATTATGGTGTCTCTATCCTCTCAATACTATTATTATGTCTAATAATATGTTTCATTATCTGAACTCTATTGAATTTGAATTATACCCCATTTTAGGTCCACCTAAATATTTTTTTGTTTAAAATTTTTCTCTGGAAAGAAGATAACTAATTTATCTAATATTTTTATTTTTGGCTGTGAGCCTAGCCTTTAATGGCTAAGCCATCTCTCCTGTTCTTATCTAATATTTCTTTTTTTAAAAAAAGATTTATTTATTTATTATATGTAAGTACACTGTAGCTGTCTTCAGACACTCCAGAAAAGGGCGTCAGTTCTTGTTACGGATGGTTATGAGCCACCATGTGGTTGCTGGGATTTGAACTCCGGACCTTTGGAAGAGCAGTCGGGTGCTCTAACCTACTGAGCCATCTCACCAGCCCTTATCTAATATTTCTAATAAAATTATATAGTCCTTTTCCTGTTCAGGAAGTATTTAACAAAGGCCCCAAACTGTTTCTGATATGTATGTGTATGGGGATGTCACAGGCAGATCCCAGGAGCTGGGATGGAGGCCTGGCTCTGCCACCACTCCCGTCATTTGGTACCTTGTCATGTAAAGTGGGGGTGATTATGAGCCCCGCCCAAGCTTCTTATGGAAGATAATATATTGTAAATTCTGAATATATCATGATAGACATCATTCTCCCGGCTTATTAAAAAATAATGAGACCATCTGTGAGCCACTGGACTTGGGTTGGCTTCTTTCCTCAAGATTTGTTTACTTTTGTTAGTCACATTTTCTCTTTCTGTTAGGCCCCGAAGATGGCATTCCTAATTATCTTCTTTAGTTGCTCTCCTTTGCAGTTCAATGTATATGTTTATAAGTGTCTTGAGGTAGACACTGTCTAGATTAAATATTTGTTTGGCTTAAGGATTAATTAACTATGCTTATATTAATTTGATCAATAAAAGGCATAGGACAGATCAAAGTACAGGGGACATTTGAACGTTTTATTTCTCTCATTCAGTGTCATAGAGTACTGGTACCTCTAGACTTTCTTTTCTAAGGATGTGGATGTTTCATCCATATTATATATGAAAACTAATATCTCCCTTTGTAGGACCTAATTTCATAGTGTTGACTTTATAACATGGAGACATATGGCAAGGTGTTTGTCAAGTTAGGTGGAGGATGCCATGTTGCCTATTGGAATTTCTGGGTTTGTTATCATCCCTCCTTGGCGTGTAGGCTTTTCTTAGCATTGACTCTGAAAGCCTGGGCTACTTTGGTGTGAATATTAATCTATTTTAGCTCTAACAATAAAAACTAGCCTGTATGTTCTACCTCTCTCTCCTTACATGTTCTGACCTCCACCGTCAGCCATCCCATTTCTATTTCCTTCCTACTACCCTGTGCACTTGGCGGTCTGAACTTAGCCTTCTCTCTGTTCTCATAGCCTTACATGAACCTAGCTTGGGCTTCTAGACCCTCCTGTGTCAAAAATAATATGGTAAAATCCTACTTTAGAGTGTTACCATTGCATCCTGCCCTCAGCAAGTTTTAGGCAACTTTTATAGTTGGCAGTGGTCTTTTCTATATAGCCTTCAGACCAACTTCACAATATCCATCTATACACCACAGTGTTCATCTGTGTCCTATGGCAGGTGGTGTCCTTACAAGGAGTCGAGATTGTTTCTCTTCACTGGGTATTTCTCGTACGAAGGGAAAGGGGTGTAAATTCTATTATTCTTTCAAACCACGATTATTCTTCTTCTTATTGCTTCAGCCTTGCCACTTCTCTGTGGGTTTTCTAGAGTGCATTTGCTTTGATTTATTTTAACTTTTATTCCTTTGTATAATCAAGAGTTTATCAGAAGAATAATATATGTTTGGTCATTGGATTCAATTAACACTGAAAGATTTTAATAATGTTGTCTGTTGACACATTAAAATGTAATGATAGTTTTTAAAGATATATATGAAACCCCTAGTTATTACACTCTTGTTCTAATTATATGCCTTTAAGATTTAATACAACCCCAAACTTAATATAACTCTTGATTTAATATATGCATCAGCTTGAAGAACTTATAATATATTGAGAACATGCTTTATTATTCCCTGCTATTTAATATACTGAATTCTAGTATGTACACTATCATAAATATGGAGAATGTCTTTTTGAACATAGAGTTTAAGATTTAAAGCTAGAAGATAATCCTAGAAGTTAGATAACCAGGCTAAAGTAATACTTTTAATATTTCTATATAATTTTTTTATTCCTGATTTCTATATTTGGACACTAACAGCTCATGCATTGAATATGTTAGTCACTGATTCCTTTTTTGGGCAGTCTTCCCACACTTCTCTACACAGGTCAGGGCATTATTTTGTTGTTGTAGCTTTATTTAATAGGTCCCTAAGAGTTGGAGCAGTTAAGGGCTTTCCCTTTGGAAACTTTCTGGTTCTGTGAAAGTGGAGACCCATTTTCCTGTTGTGAGTCACAGGAGGCTTCAGAGGAGATGGGTTGAGAGGAAGGGTCATGATCAGGATGGAAGATGAAAGATGAAAATTAATTTTCTATGTTTTGTTGATATCACCCTGAGTACAAATGCTCTATGTTAAAGAGTAGTAAGCCTGTGATGAGACATTTAAAAAAAAGATATCTAGATTCTTGGTAACCAAGAAAAACGTATGTAAACAATGAAGTGCACCCTGAAGGCTTATAAGGAAGGGTGTCAGTTTTGAGCTTTGCTGTGGGTTGGCTAGTTAGGAACCTAAGGAAATCTGGCAGGTGTGAAAAGAGATGTTTACACTTCTATAGAAAATCAGTGAAGAGCCTACATTGCTTAGCAACTCCACAAGTTTACTGAAGTGATTTAGAGACACAGTCTACCACCCTGTGTAACAGTCATTGGTGCTGCAGTTGGCTAAATGAATGTGCTCCTTGCTGTGCGAAGAAAGAACCAAAGAGCTGTGATCTAGCACTATGTCATGGTGAGGTGATTTTCATGTACCAAGGGTACAATGCACTGTGTATTTAAGCTGGTTTTAGCAAGATGTGATTTTGTTATCTGGAGTGATCTTTGCGATGGTAGTGCATTTAGCTACTTATGACCACAAAAAGCACATTTATAGAGTCTGAATAAAGCAGACATCATGAACATTACACTAAGCCATTTTATGATTGCCCATTGGTTATGCCACTGGCAAATGTGCTGAGGTATTTTTTCTTCAAATACAGCAATTGTACAACATGGTTAGCACTTTTCATGTTCTCATATAGTGCTCACCCTATAAGCAGATGGAAATGATAACATGTTGTTTTTACAGAAATTTAGAATCCTCTGAGAATCCCCACAATTATCCTTTAATTCTCCACTGCACTGTCCCCTTCTTTACATTTGCACAGTTAGCCTCCATGGCCAAGCATTCAGCCCTAGCATGCATGGCCTTTACCACATACCAATGTCTTTTAATTCTTCTGGAACTTTATGAAAAGTAAACTATAAATGTCCATAAATCACAGCGAATGGAAGCCTATTTTCCGTGGCAGATGGGGACCAGTACCATTGACCTGCACTCAAGAGTGGGCAGATACCCTAAAAAAACATTATAGGCCCCAGAGGCTTTGGTAGAAATCAGAAGACATCTCAAATGTAGACTTGTAATTCAAGCCTGATTCAGGTTTATGAAGGGAACTGGCACAGAAAATAAAATTTAAATAGTCCAGGTGCCCTTGAATACAGTTTTCATGAATGGAACGTCTAGAAAAGTATCTTTTAAAAATTATTTATTTTAGATTTATTTATTACGTGTCTATCTGTTTTGGTGTGTTATATACATTTATGTGCTTATTTTTAGCTGTGTGTACCTGTGTGTATATGAAGGCCATATGAGTGTGTTAGATATTTGAGCTGGGATTATAGGCTTTTATAGGTTGACTGGTATGTTCTATGGGTCTAGAGTCTGGGCACCCACCCTCATGTTGCTTCAGTAAGAGTTCTTACTTGCACATCAGTCTCACTTGCCCCATTGTGCTTTCCCTTCACCACATATTCTATTATCACACACCTGCTGAAGAATCAGCAGCACAGGGAGAGAACCTGTTGATGTCACCTGATTGCCCCTATCATGTACAAACACCCATGCTTACACACATACATGTATGTAACACACACCCACACACACACACACACACTAAATCAAAAAAATCTTTTTTTTTTTTTTTTTTTTTTTCGAGACAGGGTTTCTCTGTATATCCCTGGCTGTGCTGGAACTCACTCTGTAGACCAGGCTGGCCTCGAACTCAGAAATCTGCCTGCCTCTGCCTCCCGAGTGCTGGGATTAAAGGCATGTGCCACCACACCCGGCTATAAATCTTAAACAAATGATTTTAAAAACTTTTTTTATTAGATATTTTCTTTATTTACATTTCAAATGCTATCCCGAAAGTTCCCTATACCCTCCCTCCGCCCCGCCCCGCTCCCCTCCCCACCCACTCCCACTTCTTGGCCCTGGCATTGCCCTATGCTGGATCATATAAAGTTTGCAAGACCAAGGGGCCTCTCTTCCCAATGATGGCTGACTAGGCCATCTTCTGCTACATATGCAGCTAGAGACATGAGCTCAAGGGGTACTGGTTAGTTCATATTGTTGTTCCACCTATAGGGTTGCAGCCCCCTTCAGCTCCTTGGGTACAAGCTGGAAAGAACCCAGATTTCCCTCAATAGAGGAATGGATACAGAAAATGTGGTACATTTACACAATGGAGTACTACTCAGCTATTAAAAACAATGAATTTATGAAATTCTTGGGCAAATGGATGTATCTGGAGGATATCATCCTGAGTTAGGTAAACCAATCACAAAAGAAGTCACTAGATATGCACTCACTGATAAGCAGATATTAGCCCAGAAACTTAGAATACCCAAGATACATTTTGCAAAACAGAAGAAAACCAAGAAAGAAGACCATCACATGGATAAACAAATGATTTTTAAAACATACTTTCCTAGAGGTAGGCTGGCTGACTTTGCTCTATGGGAGTTGCATCTTTGAGGGGAATACCCACTCCTATGTCCCTTTAGGCCATGGGAAGAATCACTGATGAGTTCATGTGTAACCAGACCTGGCATATTACCCTCTTTTGGTTTTCATAAACCCCAAGATTTTACAAATGGGTCTTTTAAATGAGTGGGAATGTGCCATTTCTTCATACTAGAGTCCTACCATCTACTTTGAGAAGGTAAGTCACACTAAGGGGAATGCTTGAGTTGTTGGCATTTTGCAAACATCAAGAATCTGCAATGGATTAGAGGGTGTGCTGGGTTTGAGAGTAAATCAAGAGTCAAGGATCCTACACTAAACAAACAAATGATAACTATTGCTATCTAAGAAGACAGTGTAATTGAAATGATAGAGTCGGAATTGATTAGTGACCTTTTGTGGCCTGTAATCAAATGGATGAGTAAGTACGCCATCAGAATGTTTAAGGAATGGTAAATGTAGAAGGAAGAGTTGCAAAATGTATTTTGAGTGAACTAGGTATAAGATTTTAAATGAGGCTATATGAGCCTCAAGTGAACAGTAGAGCTGGGTGAAATATATACTTATATTGAAAAACATTTTGTATTTTTTATATTGCTTTTTGAAAATTTATTTTATCCCCTAATTAGTGCTATGCTGCTAGTTGTCCCTGTTTATTGTAGATAAAAACTAAATCAATGTAGTTACAGTACCTAGGTGAGTCCTTTTTTACATGATTAGTGAGCTCTCCTGAGTTCCAGGTACTTGTGCCAGGCATATATTTGTCTTTGGACACACCAGAGTTGTAATGCATACTATTGGTTCTAATAACACTTTCAAATATAATTATCATTACTTTGTAATTATGACAACAAAATGTATTCTTAGGGAACTATTCTGGTATTTAGAATACTAGAAGTAAGTGTGCTTAGTGACAGTTGTTACAGAGATATTTTTCTAGTGCTTGAATAGCTAAGAAATCAGCCTCTATTGTACCTCAAAACAATTCTGCTGTCTAATAAAATCCCTTTAGAGATGGTAACTCTTTGTAGAACCTGTAAAAGGAAAACTTGACATCAAGAATATTAAAACATATTTTATTTAGAAATATTAAGAAGAAAGGGGATATTATAAAACTAAGGTAAAAAAGTGTTCTAACTGATAGGAATACACAATTGCCTTGTGTTTTAGTAGTTATTTCTGGCCAGGGCTGGAATTAAGCTTGTGCACAGAATGCATGTGAATAGGACTGGGCTCAACCTGTTTGCTCTTCAGAATTCTCCTGTTTCACATGGGTTCTTAGAAAGCTGAGGTAGTTCTTTCTGAGCTTCCTCTACTGAGGGTTCTGTGATGCACCGATCTCTGCCTTAGAATACTTAGGTCACGACTATGGACACAAGAGTAGCTTCAAAAGGGTAATGACACCAGGATGTCAACAGTGGTCAACATGGTGCTTGGATGGGATTTTGCAGGTCATTGCCTCAGATGGAAATTGGCCAGACTATTGTGTGAAGTGGATATTTCTGGTTGTGTCATTTGATATTTTCATGAAGCAGACTCATGTAATGTTTTGCTGACGCGCACCCATGAGAGGACATGTGATGTTTGGAGAGAGTATAAGTAGCACCTAATAGTCAGTGACAAGGTGCTTGTATAGCTAGCTGTGCAATGCTTCCTTGCTCTCATAGTTTCACTGATCTTCACTTCATTGAGAAAATTGGCTTTCTGGCTGGTTCTGGTTGCTCTTGCTCTCAATGACTCATGACCATTTGGTGTAAGCCTGGCTGTTTCTGCTGGATTGTACCACTGCTGCTGATTCATGTTTGGTGATATTGTATGAACTGAACTACTGGTATCCTGACACTACTGAACTGGACTGCTGATATCCTGACACTGGAGATTGGAATCGCTCCAAAGAACTACTTCTAAACAGGTCCACATCCTCTTGTCCAATTTACCATTTTTTGTTTCCTTACTTTTGAATGGTAGGCTACAAAGGGGGTTTGAATTGTTTGAGAATCCTTATTAAAGTAGATTTTGGAAAAATCTAAGCCTACAGTTGTACATAGGCATTTAATGATGTATGCCTTTCACAGTGATTTAGGTAGAAATCTTTTATAGGGAAGGTTGCCAATTCAGTATCAAGAATCTATGGCAGACTTAGTTCTGTGATGTGAATATTGTTTATGATTTCCTGATTATTACAGTGGTAGCATGGAGGCAACCATTTTTCTCTTGTCAACTGATTTCCAGGAGTTCCTTCTAAAGGCTTCTATTGTCTCTGTCCCTCAACTCCATAAATTTGTGCACAGAGCTGCTTAAATATCTCTCATCACCTTGTTCACTGCTTGCATGAAATAGGGCTGAGGTTCCTGTGAATGTGAGTCCTTTTCTAACTGGAAAAGATACAGCGGACACTTACTGGTTGCCCACTTAGATCAGAAACTGCAAACTCTTTTGGATATGCTTCCCAGTGTAAATTGAGGTTCAGAAACCTTACTATAATTCAAGCTTGTTAACTTGTTCCTCTTGAAGCTAATATAAAACAAACAAACAAACAAAAAATCCCAGTCTTGTTGAGAGGATGGACTCTAAGGCCACTGTGTAGGATTTCCTGTCTGCAGGTGAGTTGACTTCTTGCTACCCTGAACTCTACCGTGAAAACCCTACTGTTGTAATCATTGTTTGTTTGTTTTCCCGGAGGAAAGCTGTTCTGTGCTCTACAAATTTTGTTAAACACCCCTTCTCCTTATGCCTTGGTAGTTCTCAGCCTGGTGACTTTTATTCACCTTCAAAAACAAGCAACACCTTTTATAGAGCTGAAATTGTGTTTTCAGGATGCTTATTTTTCAAATGTTTCTTTTATGTGTGCAAAAAGGACATTTATCTTTTTAAGGACTGAAAATTCTTGACAGGGATGTGAAGTAGAAACTTAAGGATTCTTTGGAAAGTCAGTTGTGTTGGATGGTGTTTTTCTGGGGCAAACATGTGAATAAGTGTTTCACTGAAGCAGTCACAGGTGAAAGAATATTCTGCTTAAATACTAGTGATGAAGGATTCTTCTCTAGTGACAAGCATGTATTGGCCCGTCTTACATTGTTGGGACTCCATAGAGAGAAAAGCACCAAAAACTTCTCAAGGTGTGCTTTGGCTTCTTGTTGCTTCCGTGGACTTGAGCTGATTGGCACAGTGATAGCAGCTGAGACAGACAGATGCACATGATGAGGCAAGGCCTGTGAGGCAAGATCCATTGAGGACAGATGATATTTGGGGGGGGGGGGACAATAACTAGTCTCAGGGACAGTGATATGAGTGTGGCTTGCTTGCATAATTAAAGACTTGTTGGTCTTGTGTCTACAAGGCAGATGGGATTTGCTCTAAAGAACCGTATCTAAACAGGTCCATTTCCCCTGTATCTTTTCTTTTCCACTACCTCTGGTGGGTGGTGGGCTAGAAAGGAGGGTAAAGTGTTTAAAAGTCATCATTAAAAGTAAGATTTAAAAAAAATTAAAATTAAAAAATTCAAAGTTACAGTGATGTTTTTATTTTACTAATGAGAGCACATGGTGTGTGTGCTCTCAAACACAAACATACATAAAACAAAACTTTTTTTTTTTTTAGGAGTGATTTTTACAGTTTAACTTGTTTTCTCAACCAGTTCTTTTTTTTTTTATTAGATATTTTCTTCATTTACATTTCAAATGCTATCCTGAAAGTTCCCTATACCCTCCCCCTGCCCTGCTCCCTTACCCACCCACTCTCACTTGTTGGCCCTGGCGTTCCCCTGTGGTGGGGCATATAAAGTTTGTAAGACCAAGGGGCCTCTCTTCCCAATGATGGCTGACTAGGCCATCTTCTGCTACATATGCAGCTAGAGACACGAGCTCTNGGGGTACTGGTTAGTTCATATTGTTGTTCCNCCTANAGGGTTGNANNCCCCTTCAGCTNCTTGGGTACTTTCTCTAGCTCCTCCATTGGGGNCCCTGTGTTCCATCCAATAGCTGACTGTGAGCATCCACTTCTGTGTTTGCCAGGCACTGGCATAGCCTCACAAGGGGCCACTATATCAGGGTCCCTTCAGCAGAATCTTGCTGGCATGTGCAATAGTGTCTGGGTTTGGTGGCTGATTATGGGATGGATCCCCCAGAAACTTAGAATACCCAAGATATAAGAAAACACAAGAAAATGAAGAAGAAGGATGACCGACATGTGGATACGTCATTCCTCCTTAGATTGGGGAACAAAATACCTATGGAAGGAGTTACAGAGACAAAGTTTGGAGCTAAGTCGAATGGATGGACCATCCAAAACAAAACTTTTGAGTAGTATTTTTTTGTGTGTATTTCAGTCCTGCTGGTTACCTTAATATAATATATAGTCTTAAAAATATATTTTATGTGCTGAAACAAACATTTTCATTAGTGCTATATCAATTGTAAGTGAAAATTAATCCATTATTTTAATTTTCAATTTAAAAACCATTTTAACTGGCCTGGTGAGATAACCCACTTGGTAAATAGCTTGCCCTGTAAGCATGAGGACCTGAATCTGATGTCCCACAATCCCCACAAGAAGTCTGGCCTGGTTGTGAGCACTCATAGTCCTAGCTCTGGGGCAGCATACTTTCTAGATGCCAGTGTCACTGAATTGGAAAATTGGAAAACTTCAGGTTCAATGAGAGATACTATTTCAAAATACACAAATATATACACTCACACACAAAAGATGAATTGAATTTTAATATGCACTAGTTTGTTAGTAAAAGGAAATATATGTGTGGAAGGTTAAAATTCTTTGAATACAACAAAGACATGACTCAGCTCTGCTTGTCAAGCATCAGTTAGAATCAGGGCATTCAAAGAATGGGGTTTGAGTCTGGGGCTAACGCACACTAGATAAGTGCTCTACCAATAAGCTACTTATCCAGCCCCTTGTGGTACTTTATAAAAAATTTAAAGAATAGAGACCAAATGAAATTTTGGTTGTTACCTGTTGGTGGGGTTTTCTTTGGGAACAGCTGCTCAGGCAAAATTGTTTACCAACCACCATTTCAAGTCTTGGGTGTAGTAGTCAAGATTTATACAGACATGCTGGGCTTGTGCTTCTTAAGAGGGTTCTGGAGAAGTCATATTTTATAATAAAGCCCTGATAATCCAAATGGAGAGCAGTAACTCTGGGTCAGTTTGCAAATCACCCCTACTGTGTCAGTCAGGGCTAGAGTAAAGAGTCAGAGTGCCTACATTTGCATCATGGTGGCAAACAAACACTGAGGAGTAACTGCAGGCTCTCAGATATAAAAAGTGTAATACCTCAAGCATAATAGTTTATTAGAAAAACAATAGTAAAATGTGTTCAATCAAAGTGCCACACAGAATTTAGTTGGCTTGATTATGGCTCATTTGGTAACTACAGTAGACACCCACAGATTAACCAAGAAGCAGGAAACTGAGCACAGGCTCACCTTCCTATTCAGGAGGGGCATTCACACCCCTCTGTTCTCTTCCTAAAGTGGTTAACTAATTATGTGAAGGATGAAACTGTTTTCAGCTCCTGAGCTCCCTGGCCACTAAACTATAAGTTAAATACTGGAGATGCTAAGTCGCTTTTCTGTACATGAGAACTCTGGACATTTTAAACAATTTATGTTTTGAGATCATAATATATTCTTAAATTTCTCCCTTCCCTTTCCTCCCCTAAATCCTCCTATATACCCTTCTTAGAGCTATTTCAAATTCATGACTTTTTTCATTTGTTTTTATTTCTTATATATATATATATATATATATATATATATATATATATATATATATATATATATATGCCTAAATATGACCTGCTCAGTCCTTATAATGCTACTTGTATTATTTATCTTTTCAGAGTTGATCATTTGATACTGGATAATGAATTGGTGTGATCATACATATATGTATGTAAATATATATCATCAGGATTATTCATTTCTCCTACTGAAGTCTTTACCTTTATCCTAGATGAAGAGAGGGCTCTGAATTTATGACTCTTCTTCCTTGTTTCTCTTCACTACCTAAAGAATGTCCAATCATTTGTTTTAGTTTTACATGTCTTTTTGAGCTGTACATGTACATAAATGCAAAATTATGTTTGGAGCTTCATTTGACAACATATTTGAAGCTGGGCCTGGAGATACAGTGTTGCAGGCCTACAATCATAGTTACTCTGGAGGCTAACAGATGGGTAGATTGTAACATCAGACTTATTTTCAAGCATTGGTTTTTAAATCTGAGGAAAAAGATGATGACAGTTGTACTATCTCCAGATGAAAGCTCACTTATGAGCAAATCTCAACATGCATTTGCTCAGGTTCTCAGTTGAAAACTTGTGAAAAATTGATTGGTCTTTTTAGGTTTGTTTTTGTGTGTGTGTGTGCAGGACGCTATGGTGTCTTCCTGTTCTTGAAAGTTCAGCATTGTATAAATGATTGCATCCTTTTTATACATTTGACAGCAATATTTTATTGATATAAAAAGATCTTATAAAAATATCATTAAGGAAGGTGAGCCCGTGCTCAGTTTCCTGCTTCTTGGTTAATCTGTGGGTGTCTATTCATTCTGTCTTTATAGGAGACAAGGTGATTGAAAGAGTAATGGTGCTTGAGTGAACAGGATTACTCTCTAACTTTGAAGTGGGATCATAAAGAAGAGTAAGCTACACAGGGAATATGTGCTCCTGCTGTAGAGTACGCATCAGTGAGGAAGCTTGAGTGTGTGTTGTGTACCTCTGCTTAGTCTCTGGCTGAGGAGTTGGTGGGAAGAAAGCAGTGTGGTGACATTGGCTAATTCTGCCCCATCAGCTGGCTGGAGGAGTGACCTTTCTATAGACTGGAAACCTTTGTGCCATGGTGGATAAGATGTTATGACTGTGTGTTGTATGTGGAGTTTTATTATTTTTTCTGTAATGTTGAGTAATGGGGCATTTACTTTAAAAAGTATCTCTGAGGCTGAGATTTTAGAAGGCACCTCCTGAGGGAAGAGTTTTCTTTTCTTTTCTTTTTTTTTTTTTTTAAGTGAGACATCAGTATTTTTCATATGTCCTTCTCTTTGGAATTTTTATTTTGAAGGATAACTACTATTTGAATAGGAATAAATCTTTAATTTCATGTTTATTTATGGGCACAGTGCCAGTTTATTGATGGACAGGAGTTTGTCCCCTAAATAATCTAATTTCTGAAATGGTATGTTTATCTTTAGTGAACTGAACAGATCTCTTGGAAGCCTATGGCACAGGAGGATCTTATATATCAAAGTGAGGTGGCAACTTCATGAGAATAGCTCCCCTCTCCCTAGAAATCATTAGATGTGGGTTTTTTATTTTGTCTTATACACACAATGGCACTTGCCAGAAAGTAGAAGTCGTCTGTTGTGACTTTAGAGACTTGTCATTTGGTTTGCTGGAACTACACAGCTCCTGTGGTGATCCCTCTTTTAGATAGTGCCTGTAGTCACATTCCTGGTCCAGTTATTGCCATGTTTCTCCCTTTGTAGAGCTCTGTTTTAAGCAATGCCTTTGTTGAAGACTGTATATGACTCAGTGCTTCTGTCACTAGTTAGTGCTCCCTGGAGTCATGTAATAACTGCCCCGACTTCCACATAGTAGCTGTTGTCTTTTCTGTTCTTCTTTAGACTCCTGCTGCTCTCTGACCAACTGTGCTTGCTGTTCAGAGTAAGATAACATCTCTCTAACCTGCATTCTTCACTACATTTGTCTCTTACTATGAAACAAGTCCTTAAGCACTTTTTCTTTATTTATAATTAAAGCATTTTCTGTGTTTATACTTGCTTTTTTTCCTTTCAACATGTGCTAAGCATCTCGTGCTACCCTACATTATCATCTACATATGAATCTTTGGATGCAATGGTGAATATGACAAGATATTTGAATTGCTCACAGCACAGGACATAGTATACTCAGGTATAGCATGGCATGGTTAGAATTAGCTATGTGAAAGTGCACAATGGGGATGCTAAACACTGGCCTGTTACCTGTTACAAAGACTTAAACCATTGCATTCACCTGCATTGCCTTATACAGTACCATAGAATCCAGCATACAGTCATGAGGGTTTACTGTTGTCTACCAGCCTGTGGTTAGCTGGGGGTATTCTGGGTTTGATTGTATTTGACATTTGTTAATTTAGTTTGACTCTGCAGTCCTTGTCTGGGTTCTTTCATTAGCGTTGGGGATATAGCAAGCTGTAGGATGCTGTATTGGTTGAATTTCTGTTGCTGTGATAAAATGTCATAAGCAGGGTAATGTATTGAAGAAAGGGTTGGATTGTGTATTTGATGTCAGAGGGTTAGAGTTCCTGATGGTAGAATTAGGGCAAGGAGGTGGGAGGCAGGAGTATCATCAGCTGAGAGTTCACATCTTGATTCACAAGCAGGAGGCTAAGAGCACCCTGGGGGATGGCACAAGTCTTTTCAGTCCCTCACTGACACATGCTCTACAACATAGGTACACCTCTCAATCCTTCCCCAACTGTTGTACCAACTGGGCACTAGGGATTCAAACATAAGAACCTATGGTATCCATTGCCATTCATACCCCCAGGATTGCTTAAGAAGGGGACTCAGAGGAAAGGTTTTTTTTTTTTTTTTTTTTTTTTTTTTTTTTTTTTTTTTTTTTTTTTTTTTTTTGGTGATTTCTTCTCCTCTAGCAGGCTGTCATGGCTTTTTCTTATGGTAAAGCAAATTAGCAAGGAACAATTAGAAGTCAATGCTATCACTATCTAGGCTTAAAAACTGGGCATAGAAGAGGAAAATGCACTGTTACAGTCAACCATCAGGCTAGAAAAGAAATTATATTTGACACAAGTCACCAAACCTTGTGTCAAAGCAAAGTGGGCAGAAGTGAGTAATGAGGGTTCAGGTGATGAGAGAAGTATGGTACGAGCACTGTTGTCTGCAGGCTGTCCTGGTGGAGAAGCCGCAGTCCTCTGCTTACTCTTCATGCTGTGGACCTTAGGCTGATCCCTTGTTCAGAGAGAGCTAGCCAGCCATCAGAAAACATTATCAGCGGAAGTGGATCTCACTTGAATCAGGTCTCCTTTCCCATGCCATTCCTCTCTCCATCTGCAGGACCCATTCCAGTTTTACATGATTGAAAGGTAGGTATGCTTCAGGAACTATTTCCCAGTGTGACCTGTGTTCTATAATGTAAATGTTATGTCTTAGCATTCCTTGCTGTGGACTCATCAGAGAGACTTGTGCAAATATTGAGGGCAGAACCTTACCCCCATGGGCTGCCTCCTCTTGTTGAAGATTTTATGAGTTTTAAATAATTTAGGATGTAGTAGCCCCTGGGGTTATGCCAATTGGACACTGGTACTTTTGTGTTGTAGATAAAGTTATAATGCCCTGAGGTCACAGCGCACTATCATTAGTTGTTTTAGAACTGCCTCTTGCTGGGGACCAAAATAAAGGGATTATAGTGGACTTGGAATGAGTTCTAGGTCATACTGTTTGACCCACAAATTTCATCCTACTGCATCATCATCTGTTTCTCTCCCTCTAGAAATATAGCAAGTTCTGGAGCAGACACAGGAAACTGCTTGTGTTTCTTGATACTCTACATTTGCTTACATATAACCATATATTAAGGCTTGGGATTTATAACTTTTTTGCTGCTGGAGAAAAAAATGACAAGATGAGGTAGAAGTACATCAAATTTTGTAAAGCTATGTGCTTAGTTGTTTTATTTTATTTAGCATGGACTCTTTTTCTGATCATACACTTTCAGGTGATTATATAAAAGCATAATGAGCCGCCAGCCCAGTGCATATTTGCTTGAAGACTATACTAATAACAGGAAGATGACATGTACCACCTTTCATTTTATTTGTTCAGAGCTGGGAAACAAACTTAGAGTATTCCCTGTAGCTAAGCACATATTTTCCTGCTGAGTAGATGCTCATTTTTCTATAAGTCATATTTATAGTAGTTTTTCTTTATTGAATTGTTTTGATTTTGGGGTGTGTGTCTGTGTGTGTGTGTCTGTGTGTGTTTGTGTGTATGTGTGTGTTTGTTGTAGACAGATAAGTAATCATGGTCATATTCAATAAGGTTTAAAGTGCTCTTCAAAATGCTACTTAATATTAAGAGTTTAACCCTTTTGTTGGTATGTGTATATACTTGATTGTCATATTTGTACTGTTTTATGGGTGCTCAGTTGTTTACTGATGCTCTCTGGTTTGAAGCTCTGTGCTAGCTGCTGTGGATAATAGGCAGGTGACTATGACGTGACCTGGACATATTAGGTCAAGAAAGACAAATTGTACAGCTTGTATAAAGGGATATACTATGGAAGATCATATTTCTGATTACTCGGTGACATTAATTTTCCATTTTGCATTTTGGATATGCTAGAATTTTATATTTTGACCTTTACTCAAAAGCTATTCTGAAGCCGGGCGTGGTGGCGTACACCTTTAATCCCAGCACTTGGTAGGCAGAGGCAGGCAGATTTCTGAGTTTGAGGCCAACCTGGTCTACAGAGTGAGTTCCAGGACAGCCAGGGATATACAGAGAAACCCTGTCTCGAAAAAACAAAACAAACAAACAAACAAAAAAGCTATTCTGAATATTGAAAGTTATGGGGAAAAAAAAAGAAAGCTTCATCTGGGATAATTGCAGTCAAAGCGCTGCAGGCACCAGGTAAAGGGGAGTGATAGATAGAATGTTAGGAATGAGCAGCAAGTATGGTGTTCCTTCTACTTTGTCTTGGTTGGATTCCACAGATAAACTCATAAATGTGTGGCAATTGACTGTACATTTTGGAGATATCTCTGGGGCTTAGTGAATATGATGACCTGAGAAAGGGACTCTGGAGACAACTCTCTTCATCCTTTGCAAACATGCACATCTTTTGAAAAATTCTGTCGCTCATTATTTTTAAAAATTATTTTTACTTACCTCAAAGCTGAGGATTGGTAGAATGCCAAATTTATATAACCCTAACACAGATACTTTACCTATAGATAGTATTTTCATCATTAGATAGATTTCCAGAAATTATGGGTAATGTTCTTGTGGGTCTCAAATAATCATTTGTCTATAGCTACTGACTGTCTTCCTTCCCTTCCCTTCCCTTCCCTTCCCTTCCCTTCCCTTCCCTTCCCTTCCCTTCCCNCACTGTGCCCAAATTTCTATGCATGGCTAAAACAAAGGTAGTAAATAAATTTTTTAAAAAATGCCACAACATGCGTCATTTTCTTCAGAGGTGACTGGGATATTGAACCTTCATTTAATGAGATGCTACAATGAAAAAAAAAAGAGAGACAAAGCAAAGGGATATTTTATATATATACACACACACACACGCCCATGTGTGTGCGCACACATGCGTGTGTGTGTATGTGTGTTTATATAATTATATATTATATATAAAAGTATAATTACTTTGTCTGTTTTCATTATATATGTATGACATATATAGTATATAATAGTAAATATACATATATAATAAAAGCATCTAAAAAAAAACCAACTGATTTCTGCTTCCATGTGTGCCTATGTGTGTGTGCCCGCCCGCGTGCGTGTGCTGGTGTCATTTGTGCCTCTGTGATGCTAAAGGTTGGACCCAGAGCTTTGTGCTTGTTAAGAAACCCTCAGGGGAATTCATGTGAAGGTGAGTGAAAGCAGGTGTGAGTGAACGCAACAAAAGGAATCATGGCTGCCAAAGTGTTTGAGTCCATCGGAAAGTTCGGCCTGGCTTTAGCAGTTGCAGGAGGTGTGGTGAACTCTGCTTTATATAACGTGGATGCTGGGCATAGAGCTGTCATCTTTGACCGATTCCATGGAGTACAGGACATTGTAGTAGGGGAAGGGACTCACTTTCTCATCCCTTGGGTACAGAAACCAGTTATATTTGATTGTCGCTCTCAACCACGGAATATACCAGTCATCACTGGTAGCAAAGATTTGCAGAACATCAACATCACACTGCGTATCCTCTTCCGGCCTGTAGCCAGCCAGCTTCCTCATATCTACTCCAACATCGGCCAGGACTATGATGAGCGGGTGCTGCCATCTATCACCTCAGAGATCCTCAAGTCGGTGGTGGCTCGCTTCGATGCTGGAGAATTGATTACCCAGCGAGAACTGGTCTCCAGGCAGGTGAGCGATGACCTCACAGAGCGAGCAGCCGCATTTGGGCTCATCCTGGATGACGTGTCCCTGACACATCTGACCTTTGGGAAGGAGTTCACAGAGGCGGTGGAAGCCAAACAGGTGGCTCAGCAGGAAGCGGAGACAGCCAGATTTGTGGTGGAAAAGGCTGAGCAGCAGAAGGTGGCAGCCATCATTTCTGCTGAGGGGGACGCTAAGGCTGCTGAGCTGATCGCCAACTCGCTGGCCACAGCAGGCAATGGCCTGATCGAGCTGCGCAAGCTGGAGGCCGCTGAGGACATTGCATACCAGCTCTCCCGCTCTCGAAATGTCACCTACCTGCCAGTGGGGCAGACTGTGCCCCTCCAGCTTCCCTAGTGAGGTCACCCCTGCTTCACCTTCTCCGGACAATCAGGCCATGGTCTCCAACATTTAGAACAACGCCTTCCTTCTACCCCACCCCAGAAATCACTGTGAAATTTACTGATTGGCTTAAAGTGAAGGAAATAAAAGTAAAAATCACTTCAGGTCTCTCTCTCTCTCTCTCTCTCTCTCTCTCTCTCTCTCTCTCTCTCTCTCTCTTTCTCTTTCTCTCTCTCTCTCTCTCTTTTCGTCCTATTATCTATCTAAATCCAATAGAGGTCATTGTTGTGGTAATAACTTTAAAAAGAAGTAACTTGTCTTCAAAGAAACTCAATTTTTGCTAAACCTTGCAGCCAAGTTAATAATATGCCTTGAGATCATTTAAAACTCTGGACTCAATCTGCTTTCCTGCTGTGTACTCAACCTGTTAAAGTTTAACCTGTCCTTCAGAAGACAATGCAACCAACTTTACTATATCTTGCACTTCCCATGTAATTAGCTTTTACAGCCTAAGATAAATGCACACCTTTCATCTTTAAGTATTTACCTCTCACCAGAATAAAGTATGTGTGTTTGTGTGTATGTGTATGTATATATATTATCCTATGCACTGCAAATACTACAGTTGAATGGGCCAGATGTGATTTGCAACACAGTCTGTGCTTTTCAACATGTATGTGGTAGTGTCTGAGAGCATTTAACCACCATTTTAAACACTTTCATACATTATTCAACAGAAGCTTCAAAATGACATGAATCTGTCTTTATAAACCATGGGCACTCTTTACCAAGAAGATTATAGTGTGACTATGTAGGGGCAAGCCATAGTTTATTTTCACACTGAGCATAAATTGACCATGGGTCCTGCACAATGTAATCTTGCATTAATGCTGTTCTTTCTAAGGTTTTCAGTCTCCATAGGTGATTCTGAGCAACATGACCACAGGGGAAAGCCTCCACAGATAACTTACCTTCGCCTGCACTGAGAAGGCGGTGTGAAGGGACTGCTGATGACCTGAGCGAGGACTGGAGAATGTGCCTCCTTTTGTGCTTCTTCCCTGAGGAAGAAGCAATTCAAAATAGTTGTTGAGCATCGAACCATGTAAATTCTAGATGTCCACTCTCCACTCCTGCCTCAGGCCTCCATGTCTCATGGTTCCCTCCTGCAATCACCACATTCTGTTTCAACTGTGTTACTATTGCAATTAGCCATTATCCTCCAAATGCTCTTTGAAACTTCCTAGAAAAGCGACAGCAAGATTCATCTTAGTTTCCCTGTCGTATCACAGCTATTAAACAGAAAACCAAAATTACTTATTGCTTATCTGTAGTTTCCCAGGAGGATATGGTATGTAGTGTGGATGACTGATGAAAATATGTAACATAGGGAATCATGCCCCTTTAAAAAGGATGCTCATTTACTGGCATATCAATACTGTCTTTGGAAACAGTTCAGCTAATATAGAATAAAGCATTGGTGGACGATGCCAAAATCTTGTTAAGCACTGATCTAGGTTTTGCCAGGTTGTAGAGTTAGTTGCATTCCCAAAGTGACTCTGGCACTAAGTTTTAATCTTTTAAACAAGGCATGATTTTAATTGCCTAATGTTTTTACCCCCTTTTCCTGTGATGGTTTTTTCTTCGTATTTCATTTTTTGAAGAATATAGCATTAATTGTTGCTAATAATAGCAATTGTATATCTTGTAATCCCGGAAAGGTGTTGCCAAAAATCTAGTATAATGTATCTTTCTATAACTTTAATTTTACAGGACTAATGAGTAAATTTATAGATCATGTCATAGGGTTTGTGATTTCAGCCCACTATGAAGCCATTAACTTCCAATGTATGTTTACCTAATATACACCTGTTCCAGACCTGGCACTTGCATATCTGGCATGTGGGTGGGTACTGATGTTCTACCCAGGGAGAAGCACAGCCTCTCATGATTCCTCTGGGTTGGGACGCCTTTAAATCAGACTTGTAATCCATCAGCTGCTTTCTTCCCAGCAGCAGCTATTTCCAAAGTCTGTCATGCCTATTTGTTGTACTGTCTCTTAAGGAGCAGGCTCTAATTCTCCTCTCTGCTCACCCTCAGAAGCATGCCCCTGCACAGACTGCCCAGTGATAAGATTCATACTAGGTGGAGTTTTGCTTTCCACAATCCTTACCTTCTTTCAACCTACAGTTCCATGTGGAGTACTGAGAAAGGTTCTGCTGTTGTAGACTGTAGAGTCTCCTCAGATCATAGGAATGAACTCAAACTCTCACTTAGTTTCCCTAAGTAAAACAGTTAGTAGTCAGGGTGCCCCTGGTTAGATTCAGCCATGATAACGAGGAACCATTTCTTCTTCATGTTGAATGTAGAAATTAAAAACTGAACTGTATATTCTTACAGAGTTCTTTAATGTGTAATTTAATGGGAAACATCTGAATTCTCAACCTTTCTCTCTTTATTTTAGTCTGTCATATATGCTATTTTGGTTCATTTATATTCCAAAAAGTTGGACCTCACACAAACATGTAGTAGGAAAAAGAAGAGACATTTTAATATCATGTTTACGTAATAGAGAATTACTTTAGTATTATCCAAAGTGGACAAGGACTGCTTTCAAAGACTTTTTTGGAGAGCCTAAAATAATATCAAGAAACCTTTTTGTGCCCAGTTATAATACAACACAATGCTTTCTTCCATTCTGGATTCATCTTTTACCTGTATGAAATTTTGGGATATCATGTATTGGGTAAATTGATAGGTGCATTTCTCTCAGATATTTATACATCATATGTCATCAGAATTATCTCATTACTTCTAAAACTAACAATATTACCAGAACGATTTTTAAATATTCAGGAAATACAACACTCACTATAGTAAATATCAGTTATTCAGAATTCTGGTTTTCTTTGGTAAGCTGCAATTTTTGTTACTTGTAATAAGTACTATAATTTACTTTCCTTGAGGTGATGGTCTTTATCTTCAAGAGCATTTCATTCAAATACCAAAGGTTAGAATAATAGTAGTTAGTCAGTCACTTGTTCAAGTAGAAGTAGTATGGCCTTCAAACAGCAGTGAGTTCTCAAAGAGGAATCCTACAGGTCTTTTCTTTTGAGAACCATCTTGTAGCAGATGTTTTATGTATACTTCCTGTTCTGTCACACAGAACATTAAAATGATGTAACTTCAAGGGTGGAGGTTCAATAAGCTTTATAGTCTTATTGCCTCGTGAGAATGCTTTGTCGTTGTTGTTGTTCTCTTCCTTGTCCAGAACTAGGAATCCCTCTGTCTGTTTATGATCAACACTGATTCTGTTGTTTCATGCTCTGAATCCTTCTATCTCACTATCAGTTTTATCCCTATACTACACACAGCATCCTACTTACTTGGAAGGATGTCTGTGCTGTATTTCCCCCTTCAAAACCTCAAAAGCAAGCAAAGAGATACTTGTGTGTTTGTTACTTACTTATTTACTTATTACTTACTTGAATTTATCATTAACATCAAGTCAGCATTTTTCCCCCCAAATTGAACTCTAATGGCTGCTGTGTTCTCAGCATTGTTCCCACTTTTGGGAGGCCATAGGGGACTCATGCAACCTCTTTCGTAGCTCTCTGCCTGTCTTGGCATGTCATTACAGCCAGCTTTCTAAGGCTACCATAGCTTATGCTCAGTTGTACATTTACATCTTCTCATCTTTTGTTGAGTTGTCACATTTTGTTGACGAGAATATTTTCCTTTTTTTTTTTTGTCAGTATGTAAGGGTATTTACTGAATATTGACTTGAACGCAAGAGGCCTTGGGCTTGATGATGTACACACACACACACACACACACACACACACACACGAGAGAGAGAGAGAGAGAGAGAGAGAGAGAGAGAGAGAGAGAGAGAGAGAGAAGGAAAAGAGAGGGAAAGGGAGAGAGAGGGAAAGGGGGAGAGAAGGGAGAGAGAGGAAGAATGAAAATGAGTATGAATGATTCTACAGAATGTACTAATCCACACTTCTGGAAAGTAAACTCAGACCTGTTTTACAGATTTTATCAAATGGAGGAAATTATTTTATTTGTTTAATTGCTCTTGATTACAAAACTATAAACACACTGTGGAAGGGAGCTAGAGAGATAGATCAGTGGTTAAGAGCACTTCTGCTGTTGCAGAATACCAGGTTTGATCTCTAACACCCTCACTGCAGTTCACAACTGTTGGTAATTCCAGTGCTAGGGGAACCAATGCCCTCTTCTGGCCTCTGTGGGCACCAAGCACATGTGTTGTAGATTGATACATATGCAAACAAAACACTCATACACATTTTAAACAATAAAATAAAAACACTTAAGAAAATGTTAGTGAAGACAGATTCATTGGGTTAGAAATATTTGATATATGGCCTTGGCCTTGCAAACTATAGGCTTGATTGTCTTTCACTTTCTCTGAGACACACTGTCTTCTCTACTTCTCACATCTGTGCAAAGTTGTTCATATTGTTTATCTGTAGTTGCATGCAGATTAATTTTATTTTGTAGGCAACACGATGGATAGCAATTTTTGAAATCATCATAATTTATGAATTTGGTAATTAGACACTTACTGGTTCTATAATATATATTTGCACTATTTTAGAATGAAATTGTGCCCTTGTGATTCATAAAAGTGTTTTTCTGGCATGTGTGCACTGCTAAGATTGTGAAACACATATTTTAAGTGTGCATGTAATGGATAGCAGATGAGAAACAAATGCAAGAAATCTTTTTTCAATATCCAAACATGACAGCAAATAAACTTGTTTTGCTCAACGAATAGGATCTTTAATTGGATGGAATTTTTATTTCATTCTTGATCTGAGGCTAATATTGTGATTTGGATGTATTCTAAGCCCTTTACTGTCTAATAGCTTACTTATACAATGGTTAGACATGCCAGTAGGTATGCTTTATTTTGAAATATTTGTTCTTAATTCAAATATCAAAAGTAGATGACAAGGGCAATCTGAGATGAATGAACTGAATATGAATTGAAGCATCTGTTGCTTGTTCCTCTGTGTTACAGTCTTTTCATGTAATGGGGCAATACCTAGCTGCTTCCCATCCTTGGCGTGAGTCATGTTTGTCCATAGTAAGTCAGCTATAGAGTGGTTGTCTGCAAGTAACACAAAGAAAATTTGTGCCAACTGGGGGATAAATATCTGCTAATCCCCCTTCCAAGTAAGTTCTTTGCCCCTATTGGTACTTGATCTTCCTGTTGCTATAAGGTTGTGAATAGGAGTGGCTCCTGGAAAAGCACTTACCAAGAAATGATATTTCTTATTTTCACATTTAAAAATTGATCCTGGGTTTTGAGGAAGTTTCCTTATAAGTACATTTGGCTCTGGTAAAATCCATCCTAAAAACAGGCAATAGCACTTAAGGCTTTGGTCTCATTAGCGGGGGTGTGATCCTTTGGCTATGTTTCCTGAAAATAGTTTCCTATTAGGTATATGAATGTCAGGGTGCAGAGTTGGTAAACATTTCTCTCTGCTGCTCATTAGTGAATGTACAGAGGAAGTGGACCATGGGTAGTCTGAGGAATGGCCACTCCCTTCTATTTTCCTCATTTCTTATCATTTTCAATATATTTATTGGGTATTAGCCTAAAATCTCTGCTATCAATAGGAACTTTGGCAAATGTAAAGATTTGATGCAAGTATTATCTTTGTTCAGTTTTGCAAATCCATTGCCCCCACCCCCCCAGACTGCCAAGGGAATGTTTGTACTGATTTTGGAATGTTAAGAATTTGGGAGAGTGAGGGAGAGGGTGGCCTGGGGAACCGACACAGCTTCTGGGAAAGATCCCGTTTCTGGTTCCAGTCATCCTGCACATTTCCCGCCCAAGGAGGAGTGTCTGCCCAGGAACA
>NC_034594.1:40880961-40898148 GCF_900095145.1 Mus pahari
AGACCATCGTGTGGATACTTCATTCCTCCTTAGAATAAGGAACAAAATACTCATGAAAGGATATAGGTACAGAGACAAAATTTAGAGCTAAGATGAAAGAATGGAGTATCCAGAGACTACCCCATCTGGGAATCCATCCCATCATCAGCCACCAAACCCGGATACCAATGCACATGCCAGCAAGATTCTGCTGAAGGGACCCTGATCTAGTGGCCTCTTGTGAGGCTATGCCAGTGCCTGGCAAACACAGAAGTGGATTCTCACAGTCAGCTATTGGATGGAACACAGGGCCCCCAATGGAGGAACTAGAGAAAGTACCCAAGGAGCTTAAGGTGGCTGCAACCTTGTAGGTACAAGAACAATATGAACTAACTATTACCCCTTGAGCTTGTGTCTCTAGCTGCATATGTAGCAGAAGATGGCCTAATTGGCCATCATTGGGAAGAGAGACCCCTTGGTCTTGCAAACTTTATATGACCCAGCACAGGGGAAGGCCAGGGCCAAGTAGTGGGAGTGGGTGGGTGGTAGTAGCAGGGGTGGGGTGGGGTATATGGAACTTTCGGGATAGCATTTGAAATGTAAATAAAGAAAAAAATAATAATAAAAAGAAACAAACAAAAAAGAATTTGGGAGAGTGGTTTCTTTGAATCCTGCAATATGTTAATCATGTTTATATGTTTGGGACTATGGTTTTCTTGATACATATTATACTTTAGTCTAGGTTTTAATAATTATTTAGAAAGAACAAAATGCCTCCATTTTAGGTTTCTTAAAATTGACTCAAATATGTGTGTACAGATAGATACATATTGTTGTAAGAAGTGCTGGCATAATCTTGAAGAAGGAACAATCAGTGTTTTTGTTTTTGTTTTTGTTTTAACCATATGAAAGGTAGTGTTGTAGCCTGGCAATGTCCAGCCCACCAGCTGTTTGGCTCTTGTTAAAAGGGATACATGGCTCAGTCAGAGCAACAAAGATGCTCTTCTGGCAGTGTTCTTCTGTGCCATCTGGTTCAGGGCTGTGGCCTCAACACTCAAATGCAACTCTTAGATGAAGAGCTCAGCATGTGACTCTTCTGTTTTACACAATATCAGTACCAGTTCACTAGGAAAACTGTGATGCTTTCTCTGCCACTAACCAGTACTGACTGCTCAGGGAGTATGTTTAATCTGCCTTCACTGTCCTCATCTACACAATGAATTAGATGGAAGGCTGCAGTGAAATTGTCTATGATCTCTAGATGGTAAGTTTCACATGTGTTCTCACAAGGAAGCTAAGTCGCAAAGAAGTAGAAATTATGAGGATGAATGAGGTAGAGCATTGACATTGGCTACTTCTGAAGTTTTAGAAATCTCCAGTGGCATCATGGTGCTATCTTGAGCATTATTGCAAACTTACAGGCTTTAAGGGTTCTTATGTCCTCCCAGAACATAAAGCTCGACCATAACTTCTTATGGGAAGATGACCGAGTGGTTACTGTTGCCACTGGTATGGCTTCCCTTGGAACTTACGTGGGTCCCAACCAATCACCTCAATAGGAGTAAAAGCTGTGAGATGATAGCTGTGTTAAATGAGTTTTAAAAATGTGTATGTGCGTGTATGAGTGTGGGTGCAAGTGTGCTAATCTATGCCTGTGGATGCCAGAGGACAACTTTTATGAGTTCCTACTTTCTACCATGAATTCAGACATTCAGCCTCAGACTATAGGGCTTTTCCTGCCTCTTGTAGACCCATATTGTGATAGTTTTGAAATGTGGAAATCATTACTGATGTCTTATGATCAATTTCCCTTTTAAATACTGTTTTGGGATCTCTTAGTATAGGAAACAAATAAAGTTGATGAAGACATTTCCCTACTGTTAAGGAAGAAGAAACATATATTCCCCTAGTAAGGGCAAATAAAGTAAAAGACAAAAGTAGACAATGGGATGTGGGGAATGTGATGAAAGAAATTAATATTGATGGGAAGACAGGATAATTTCCCACACAAAATAAAGAGCTATCTGAGTTGTCTTTGTAGAGATATGGCTCGTGTTAGGACTATAACAGTTAACAATCACTTTAGTCATTTAGCCAAGGGAGAAGGACGTTTAGCATACAGCTATCATAGGATATGATGTACCTATAGAACATACATGGAACATAGGGAGAAAGAACATAGGTGAGAAAGACTGTAGGTGCCTTTTAGAATGTGTACAAAGGTCAGAGGCTACTGGACTTAGGGGAATACCTGACACAGTAAAGAAAATTCAGAAGTAGAATGGATAGTGGACAGACTTTTTGTAGATTTGAGGGGGAGATAATGATGAGGAAGATATAGATGAATTCTGGAATTGTGGCTAATACACCTGAAAAATATTACCATATCTCAAGCAAAGTAATGTCTCTGTGTTGGGAAGATAACCATATCTGGACATTTGAATTGAGATCCTGTAGGGTAGAGATCAGTAATAAGGCTCAGTAGATACACCTTTGATCGCTATCTGCCTCGATATGAAACATGAAGGCATATGTTTGGATGAGTTCATCATGGAGAAAGATACACACGAAAGGTAGCTAAGATTCAGTGTATATTGCAGAAGATGGCTGTAAAATAAAAGTAGAATCTACATATTGACCATAGAACTTGGCAGATGCAGTTAGCACTGTGAGTATAACAGGAAGTGGTATACGCACCAGGCTAGAAAGTAAATGAAGATGATGAAAGATAGCTAGGTAAGATCTTAAAATGCTGGCAATTGTCTCTGCTTAGAGTATGTTAAGTTTGCATATAACACTGGTTCCCAGCTCCTGTGAGCACATGTCTTGTCCTGATCTGGTAATGCGCTTTTGGGAGCTTGTCAAAACTTCAGGAGTGTGGCTAATAGAGTAGAAAGTGATACCCACTTCCAGATCCAAACGTACTGTTTCTTGCCTCCTCTGATGTGGCCTCCTGCCTCTACCTCTCAGGGCCATGCCTTCCCTGCTGTTGTGCACTGGTATCCACTGAAACCGATAGCCAAAATAAACCCTCTCCCTTAAATAACTTTGTCATGTATTCTTTTACCGCACTGAGAAAAATAACATATAATGGCTAGACAGAAGTCTTCCTAAAACCAGGGCCTGCAGCCTGTTCTTCACTACTATCACCCTAGCAGGATCTGTGGATGTAAGGGAAACAATAAATCTTGAAAGATGCTTAGAAACTCATTGTTTTACTTCAAATTTTCTCAGATAGGAAATTGCCGCGTCCTAGGTTTACCCTCTCCTCTGAGTTCCTTTCTTACACTTTGAGCTGCATCTTTGCATGATGTACTTGCAGGCATCTTATATTCATTATTTTTCTACCTTCCTATTCTTTCACCATGGTTTCATATTTGTTATAGATTTTAACAAATATCCTCTTTCATAGGAGAGGAGGACAGGGCAGGGGGAGGGGATGGTGGGAGGAAGAGGAGGGAAAGTAGGGAAGAGGGGTAGAATGGACCATTTATATGCAGCACTGCCCTTTATGGGTTGTTATTATTATAATAAATGCAGTGGCTTAATAGACTCCTCAGCAACCTTCCTGTTGTGCATTCTGTTGTGTGCTTATCATGTGTTCATACTATAGAAGACTAGAAGACTTTGGGTTTACGTGGGGTATTTTTACAAATTGGAAAGTTTTGCATTCTGCCTTTTTCTCACATAAAAGTCTAATGAATCTTTTTAGAGACAAGTGAAATGGTGTCTAATGAGGTAAGTTTAGAGAGAGTTAAAACTTCAATTATTACTTTATGGGAAAAGAAAGAAAACAGGTATTCAGTCGTTTGATGACGAAGCTGTGTTTCCATCCTAGAAGGAAGTATATAAAAACATAGGAGGTTTCTTTGAGGCTGAAAAATCTAATGCACTATAGCATCAATGTAGTCATTTCCCTACCTAAGAGAGCTGATTGAGCAAGGAACAGAGTCTGATTTCCCTGATGAGCATGACTCTGTGGGAGACACAGCCAAGGAGCTGGTGAGGTCCTCTCAGGCCAACCTCACTGGCCTTGGTCAATTGGTAGTGCTTCTAATCGATTGGTGCCTCTTTGCTTTAGGCTAAAGGCAGCAGTTAAAATAAGATTTGAGGTTCCTTTGAATGCTTATTGACTCAATGACTTAATACTTCATTTTAATTATAATTTTCTATATTTAAATGTTTCCTGAACTATTTAAAATCGATAATTTTCTTGGGTAGAATTTTCTGGAATATCAGCAGAAAAAATTGAATATGATTTGATATTTCATGAATGTTGCATTTCTAAATTAATATTAAACTTTTGTGTTCTTTTAAAGGCTCAAAAGTTTATTTTATTTTTATTATCACATGGTGTGCATTCAAGGTGGGAGTGTGGGAGGGGAAATTTACAGGATTTGGTTTTCTGCTTTCAGCGTGTGCTCCTGAGAATTAACTCATGTCATCAAGCTTGTTTGGCATGTGCTTTTATCTGTCAGGCCATCTTGCTTATCTAATATGAAAAATGTAAAGATAGGTTTTAAGTTACATCTTCAAGGTTGGTATGCAATCCCTTGTCATTGCTAGCATTATTGGTATAGATAAGTTGGATGGTTATTTTCTATAGACTTGACACAGTCTACTGAATCTAGAATCACTAGGAAAGTGTCAGTAAAGGATTGGAGATTTTGTTCTGGCTTGTAAGCATGCTATGGGGAATATATTGATGTTATTCATTGAGTTGGGAAGACTTGTCCACTATAAGTGGCATCATTTTCCATGCAGGAATACTGAACTGTGTGGAACTGGAATAAGCAAGCTGAGTACACCATGCACGCATTCATTCTCTCTCTGCTCTTGGTTGTGGATCTATATCTATATCTAATCTATATCATCTATATCTATCTATATCAGTTTCTTCTCATTGCCTTGACTTTTCCAAAAAGTCTGTTACCTGAAATTGTGAGCCAAACCACTTTCTTTCTCCCTTAAGTTGTTCTTATTGAGGTTGTTTATTACAACAGGAAATAAAACTGTGACAACCATCTAAAACACTGGCTTTAGCTCATATTTAATATAGAATGATTATAGCTATTAAAATATCTTTTAAAAAGCCAGGGAAATATATTACAATTGGTCTCCTAAGTATGTCCAAGTCCCAGCCCTTAGAACCTCTGCACTTGTTCTGTTCAGTAGCAAATGAGAAAATAACTTCCAGAATTCTAATTGATGATTATGAAGTAGAAAGTTTGCTTTAATTAACCAGGTTGGATATAATTTAAACACAAGGATCTTTGTGTGAGAATGAGGCTGCATGAAGGAAGGTCAGATTTGATTCACCACTGCTGACTGAAGATAAAAGGGGACCATGAGCCAAGGACTGTGGGCAGTGTCTGAAGCTTGAAAAAGCTAACTGGTAGATTGTGCCCTGAGGCCTCCAGTAAGGAGTTTCCTTCCATTCACCTTCATTTTAATCTTACCAGACCCAGTCTTGGTTTCTGCTAGCAGAACTAGTAGATAATGCTAGATTGTAACCTGTGCTATTTTAAGCCTCTATGCTTGTAAGTAATTTATTATAGGAGTGGCAGGAAATGAGTAGAAACCTTCATTGCTAGTTGTGTTTGGTAACCATTGCTGCTATTCACTTTCTCTGTGGCAGGAATCTGCCTTTTTCTTTTTTCCTTAAGAAAAATTAACATATTTTTACTTTTTGTGGTAAACGGAAACGATAATTACTCTCATAAAGAATATTCCTTATATAAACAAAACTGGGCATAATTTATTTTATTTGTGTGTGATTATATAGTTTTTTGTGGAGCAATAGGTTGTGAAAGTGAATGTTTAGGGACTGGAGAAATGAATCAGTGGTTAAGAGCACACGATGTTCTTCTAGAAGACCAGGGTTCAATTTACAGCACACACAAGTCAACTCAAAACTACCTGTCACTCTGGTTTTTCTGTGGGCACCGGACATGCATGTAAGTGGTGCACAGACCAACATGCAGGCAAAACTCTCATATGTATAAAACAAAACAAAAATTGATTGTTTGGATTATTTATATATATATATATATTGATCCTAAGATAAACTCTTATAGATAGCATATTAAAAGTAGACTAACGTAGTTATAAGTAAAGAGTCATTGACAGAAAGGAGAGGGAGGAATCGGGACCTTAATGATGTGTGGGATGACAAAATCATTTCTCTTCTAGCATATAAGGGACACTCTTTAATTGGTATATTAAATGTCAGTACTCTCTATTGGCTTTTTAAACCCTTGGAATCAAATTGCAGTGAGAGTATAGTCATTACAGAAAAGAATGTAAATGTTTGCAACCTGGATGATAGATTCAGAAGAAAAAGGTCAAGAGGATAGGGTTAAGCATGTAGCATGCATGTTTTTTTTTTTCCCTAAAGGGTAAAGAGATTGTCCTTAAGTGATAAAGTCTCAAGTCTAAGTTATTAATTAAAGATTTAAGTATTCACTAATGGAAAAACTTTAGAAACCTTGGACAGGAGAAGGAGGGAAAGGGTGTAGAACCTTGAATGCACTAGCATCCTGGTTCGCGATATGGTCACAGTACTATTCATGAAGTTATCTGTTCAGACAACAAGACTTTCATGTGTATAAAGATATTACTATTCAACAAGATTAAATATGTGTAAAATAATTGCCTCTATCATAGATGAAATCATCTTTCTTTTTCATTTAATTTTTAAAATCAACACAAGGCTCATACATGGCTTATATCAGGACTGTCAAACTTTTTTGTAAAGAGCCCAGCAGGAATATTTGGTCTTGGAAAATAAATAATCTCTATTACATCTGTTTTCTATAGAAATGAAACTTTGCTGTACTCTATATCTGGGTGGGTGAGCTTGGCTATGTGGTAGTGTACAGAGACCAACCAGAACAGCCCTTCTTCCTCCATATCCAGGAAGCAATGACTAAACACTTCAGCTTAAAGGTTACTTTCTCCTTGATACTAAACAACAGTGAACAAGGATACTAGTGTGCTTTTATTTCTAAATAAGAATTGGTTTTCTTTTAAGCCATCAATTTTAGACATTATGTTTCCATTCTATTAAGGTAGTTGGAAGTTCTAGCTTTCTGGCCTTTCACCTATTCTCACAGTCCCTGTGCTTCCTACTGGATTATTATAATATTTACCCAAATCTGCACTGTGTGCTTTCAGTCGTGTTCATGCTTGACCTAGTAACTGGTTGATTTCTATCTTGTGCAAATTGGGTTTCTCTGGAGCTGATGATGTCTTTTATTTGCTTAGTTTTCCTTGAATCTCATTCTTTCTTTCTACCCCTAATAGTTGTATAAAATGACTATTAGTAAAATCTCCACAGAGTTAAATCCATTGTAAAAATCTACGGATTTGGGGTTTTATCTCCTTAGAGCACTTCATTGTCATGATGTGATCAGAGGTGGGTTCATTTGTAAGGTCTGCATGGCAGACATGCCATCATCATGTATTTGAGAATTTCCTTTCTGACTCTTATATGTTGCGTCCTCTGGATCCCAAGTTCCTCATTTTCAGAGCTCATGTTCATTTGATTGCTTGTGAAGAGGCTGCCTGTCTGGGGCAGAATGGCAGAGGAGCAAGATTGGTCTTCACTGTATTTACCTCTGTAGGCCTGTTTAACCCCTAATTGTGCCCCATTTCTTGGAGTCAGGATGTGGCTCTATTCACCTTCTCCATAGAGTTGACTTCTTGCATCCTTATAGGTGAGACAGGTGGGACCACTATGTAGAGATTCCAGTATTCCTTCAAGGAATTTTCAGGTAAGTTTAGTTCACCCTTTTCAGCCTTCTGCCTCTACTTTCTATGGAACCTAGTCTCTCTGGACTTTGTAGGAATGATTGGCTTTTTATTTTATGGTGCCTATCCCGTCTACAGGCAGTTGAGCTTGACATGTCTGAGAGGTGATTATTAACTTCCTTGTTTCTCCTTTTCTGACACATTGTACTATGAGTTACTCATATCTTCTGCTGTCATAAAAATGGATTTTGAGTTCTGTTTTGTTCTTCTCCTTCTACTTCCATTGCTTGGATATAATTTTCAGAAAAGCACAGAAATAAGCATGGTTTCAATAGCTCTAGCCAGCAGAGTGTGTTAGGAGATGTATTAAAAATATTTTTGTAATAATTTCAAAACAAAAAGAATTTATTTTTTGGTACAAGCTAAAATTTCTATAATCATCCCAGCTTTCATTTTGTATTAGTTATATATACTGCTTTATATATATATATATATATATATATATATATATATATATTAGATAATATATGCAAATAATATATTATATTGCCTTTCCTATTAAGGCATACTTTGCAGTTATGTTTTTTTGTTCTAATTTGCCTCCTGTCAATTAGCATTTCTGTGCAGAATTGGCTTAATGATGTAATGACAATATAACAATGTGGTGACTTCTATAGTAATATTAGTTAATACTATATTTTCTTTGTCTACATTAATGTATAGTATGACATTGTTTAGTAAGGTGGATGATCACTTTTCCCAGTGCTCCTGGAACCATTGTGATTGCCTGCCATATTGTTTTGTTTGTTCTTCTAAAACAAATAGACACTTGATTTAAGTTCAATGTCATGTCCATAGATGTCACTTCAATAAATGGTTGCAGTGACATTTTATTGGCTTTTCTCAATTTCTCTCTCTCTCTCTCTCTCTCTCTCTCTCTCTCTCCCCGTGTGTGTGTGTGCGTGGTGTGTGTGTGTGTTTGTGTATATATGTGTATGCATGTACTTGTTCAGGTTTGCACATGAAAAGCAAGTAGTCTAAGGACCACGTTGTCTCACTGTTTTTTGATCACAGGCACAGAGATTATTTTCTTTATCAGTCTAAATTTGACATAGGAAAACTTGTCCTGCATCTGGATATTTTTCTTAACATGTTTTGCTCACATCTCCTTGGCTTTCTTTCTCAGGTTTTCCAGGTAGCTAGCTCTCTTTACCCTCCTACTACTCAGTTCTGAGGTTTGGTGAAGAGTGATAGATAGGGCCTTGGCAATGTACCTAGTACAGGTAAGGAGAGGGCTGTGCTGCATACACTACATTCACTACAGCACTGCACGGGTCAGAAATACCTCTGTCTTCTGGGGACTGAGAGTAAGGTGCCACAAATAAAACTCCACACGTAGGTATATCATGTGTGCCTGTGGACAGGTATGTAATGAATTATCTTCAGTCCTGCAGGGATTAAATATAGTGTCTCTATTCTATATGGACTGTAGAGCCTGGATTTCATTTTCTGATTTTAAAGCTGTATATTTTTCACTAGTTGCTTTTATTTTGGCAAGTATGCTAGAATACTTTATGGGACAAGCCATGTATCAGCAGTTTGAAAGACACATCTGTAATCCCCTTCTACTACTCTCCTTTGAGGACTTTCTTCTAACATAACCTATTTTAGTACACTGAGTGATACTGTCCTCTTTGCAGATTTTTTTTTTTGCTCATTTTATAGAGTAAAACTCTTACTGTGTTTGGTAGAGTGCACTCAGTGAAGAGGTGCTCACTACTGTCTGGTGGGCTTGCAGTTTTATATGTAAGCAAGCCCATTCTCTCACACGTGTGTTTCTTATGTGAGCTTCACTTTCTGCTTCATGCCTGTGTGGGATGGCCTTGGCCTTAGCCATGCATCAGTAGATTGGAATCCCCTTTTCAGTTTTATCATTGACTTGCCTCAGATGTCACCCTGTCCGTTTCCCACTCTGCCTCTGTCATATTTGCTGTCTATTGTTGTCATAAAACACTATGACAAAAATCAATTTGGGAAGGAATGGGTTCTATTGTTTTTGCTGTTATTGAAGACCAGCTTTAGGCCATGGTGATCTGATAGGAAACATGGGATTATTTCAATCTTCTTGTGTCAGTGGAAGGTTGTTTTGTGACCAGTTATCTGGTTGGTTTTGGAGAAGTTCCATGAAGTGCTGAGAAGGTGTATTCTTTTGTTTTAGGGTGAAATGTTCTGTAGATATCTGTTAAATACATTTGGTTAATAACCTCTATTAGTTTCACTGTGTCTCTGTTTATTGGTGAGAGTGGTGTTTTGAAGTCTCCCACTATTATTGTGTGGGGTTCAATGTGTGTTTTGAGATTTACTAAAGTTTCTTTTATGAATGTGGGTGCCCTGGCCTTTGGGGCATAAGTGTTCAGAATTGAGACTTATCTTGGTGGATTTTCTTTTTAATGCTTATGAAGTGTCCTTCCCCATCACACTTGATAGCTTTTGGTTGAAAGTCTGTTTTATTGTATATTAGGATGGCAACTCCTGCTTGTTTCCTGGGACCATTTGCTTGGAAGACCTTTTTCCATCCTTATACTCTGAGATAGTTGCTGTCTTTGTTATTGAGGTTTGTTTCTTATATGCAGCAAAATGCTGGATCCTGCTTGTGTATTCAGTCTGTTAGCTTATGTCTTTTTATAGGTGAGTTGAGTCCCTTCATAGGGACTTCATATTTGTCATAACAGACAAATGACTGTTGATTCCTGAAATGTTTGTTTTTGTAGGTGGTTTTGCATGCTTGTGTTTCTCTTCTTTTGGCTTTGTTGTTGGATGCTTAATATCTTGTCTTTTCTTTGGTGTAGGTACCTTCCTTGTGTTGGAGTTTTCTTTCTAGGATCCTCTGCAGGGCTGGATTGGTAGATGGATACTGTTTGAATTTGGTTTTGTCCTGGAATATTTTGGTTTCTCCATCAATGTTGATTGAGAGTTTTGCTGGGTATAGTAACCTGAGCTGGCATTTGTGTTCTCTTAGAGTCTGCATGACCCCTGACCAGGCTCTTCTGGCTTTCATAGTCTCTGTTGAGAAGTCTGGTGTAATTCTGATAGGTTTACCTTTGTATGTTACTTGGCCCTTTCCCTTGCAGCTTTTAATTTTCTTTGTCCTGTGCATTTAGTGCTTTGATTATTATGTGATGAGAGGATTTTCTTTTCTGGTCCAATCTATTTGTTGTTCTATAGGCGTCTTGTAAGTTTTTGGCCATCTCTTTCATTAGGTTGGGGAAGTTTTCTTCTATGATTTTGTCGAAGACATTTTCAGGTCCTTTGAGCTGGGAATCGTCATTCTCCTCTCTTCTGATTATCCTTAGATTTGGTCTTTTTATTGTGTCCTGATTTTCCTGGATGCTTTGGGTTAGGAGTTTTTTACGTTTTGAAATTTCTTTGATAGTTGTGTCAATCTATTCTACGGTATCTTTTACACCTGATATACTCTTTTCTATCTCTTGTATTCATTGGTGATACATCTGTAATTCCTGACCTATTTCCTAGGTTTTCCATTTCCATATATGCCTCCATTTGTGTTTGATTTATTGTTTCTACTTACACCTTCAGGTCTTGGATCGCTTTATTGCTTCACCTGATTGATTGTATTTTCCTGTATTATTTTAAGGGATTTATTTGTTTCCTCTTTAAGGGCTTCTACCTGTTTACATGTGTTTTCCTGTATTTCTTTCAGTGAGCTATTGATATCCTCCTTGAATGACTCTATTATCTTCATGAGATAGGATTTTAAGTCAACTTCCTGATTTTCCTACGTGTTGGTGTATTCAGGGCTTGCTGTGGTGGGAGAACTAGGTTCTGATGATGCCCATGTATATTGGCTTCTTTTGCTTATGGTCTTGTGTTTGCCTCTCACCATCTTGTTATCCCTGGTGTTTGCTGGTCTTGGTGACTCTGTCTGGAGTCTACCTCTTTTGTCCCTGGTTTACTTCAGGTCTCCTGATAGGCTCATGGCCCTGGCTGTAGCAGACCATCTGTGGGGCTTTTCAACTGGGGGCTCTTCAGAGGGGGCAGAGAAGCTGCTGATCTGTTGCCCAGGCTGCAGTAGATCTTCTGGGAGGCCTTCATACTGTTGGGTCTTCAGAGGTGCAGTCAAACTGTTGTCCTGTGTTAAGGTGTTCTCCAGAGTGGCCTACAGACAGTGGTGTCTGTTTCCCTGTGTGCAGCAGAACTCCAGTGAGGATGTCAGTCTGTTGGGTCAGTTGCTCCACATGCCACAGAGCCCCCAGGAGGTCTTCAGACTGTGGTGTCTGTTGCACAGTTGCTCTGTGTACAAAGGAGTTCCTGGGATGCCTTAAAGCTGTGCTGTGTTCAGGAGAACAGAGAAGCTGGTGATCAGTTGCTCAGTTGCCCTGTGTTCAGCAGATCTAGGATGCCTCAGGCTGTGGTGTCAATTGCCCAACTGCTTTGAATGCAGTAGATCTTCTGGGATGGCTCAGGATATGGTGTCTTCAGGGGGTCTTCCCCAGCAGAAAGGAATGGACAAAAGCCCTTACTTATTTTTAAGCTGTATTTTGCCCAAGAACTAGTTTTTCTGGCCCTGTTTTATTCATAGATGCCAGGATCCACACATGTATTTATTGTATTCAAGGAAACTCCCATTATGTGGTGCAAAGTGCTTTCATGCTTCTAGTGACAGTATGAACAGATCTAGGCCATGCTATCTAAGCTTGCACAAAGTAGAGTGAGATGGTTTTCTGTGAAGTTCCCTAATGCTGTTGGCCTGTTAACTCCCTTCTGTTTTCCCTATGATAAGTCATAGGATTAGGGCTGAGATAAGGGAGTGAAGGAGATGATTGAGGTTTGAATCAAAGAAACCTGTGTTCTAGTTTGGGGGGTTAGAACAGTAAAAGTGAACAGGTAATGAATGGAGGATAACTTGTGAGGCTGCTTTTAGGATGCTGGCTTTAGGCTGGGAAGTCTCTGAGGCCATTCCTGAGAATTGAATGGTTGAAATCAGCTCTCCCTGCTCCCTCTTCTGTGCTTGTTGGTTCCCCCTTAGTCATACCTGTGAGCAGTCTGGAACATTCTAGGGAAATGACATTGTCCCTGGAGAAATAAGCTAACGGTAGCAAGCAATATTATCCTTAATACTTTTGAAGTTCAGAGACAGACTTTCTTTATTGATGCCATGCTAAAGATATTGTTTATAAACAGTGTGCAGGAGACTAAAGTTTGGGATTTATTTGTCTGTCTTAAAGTTAACCTACTTTATAAACTCAGTCACAACTACCATTGCTGTTACAAAGCAAAGTTTTCTATTCTAGGTTTTAATCTCTCCAGTGCTGTGGGTGTAAAACTGTGTTCAACTACAAAGCTAGAGGCCTGAGCTGTTGCCTAAGGAATGTTTCAAACAATCATATTCATTAGTGCATACAGAGATATAAACACACATGAGTAGCAGTATCTTTCAAAGGTATTCTTTGGAATGAGTGTATGAAGTTGTTAATCCTAGATCAGAAACTTTGAGTTTAGATGACTGCCTGAAATAAACTATGAGTTGTATGGATTTTTATCTTCAAATTCATTGTTAAAATTTATTATTGAAATTTATTATTGATACTCTTTAGGGTTTTATTTGGGTGTATTGTTTTAAAACTTACTCTTCTCTCCCTTTCATTGGTGTGATGGCTGCTTTCATTCCCTGGCTGTAGACTTCACATTCCTCTGGACCACACAAGTTTCTAAAACTTGGCACTCATAGCTCTGTACTATAAAACTTCGTTGGAAACAAACAATGGAAACCATGGTTTCTTTAAGAATCAGCTTTTTTCTTTCAATTTATTTTGTGTTGTTGATTTCCAGTGTTAGTAAGTTGGCAATGTTTTAAAAATTGTTCCTATTGGAAATAAAAGTGTATTAATTAAATACATATGGATTTTTGTTAATTTCAGATGTTCAATGATTGAATTTTGTTTTATAACTTTGGTTTTAAGATTACACTGTATTTAACCTGGTTGGTTTATAGGAAACTCATGCTTTTATGTGTGGAGAATGAGCATCTTTTCCAGATTTATAAGTAAAGGAATTTTAGTATTCTTATAAAAATTCTGAATGCATCTGATGTTATGGGGAATAGATTTGAAAATAATAAAAAATGTTCTTTATTTTATAAAAATGTGCCACTTATATATCTAGATCTGTAATTCCTCATATATGCTTAGGTTAATCACAGATCAAAAGAAACCTTTCAGCCACAGTATAAAACTTCTGAGTTTATGGATATAAAGTTGAATTTAAAAAGACATGAAATTGTTGATATCCTTCATATGAACTAGGATACAAAGTGTATACCTTGAGTTTTAAAGCATTTTCCTTTCCAATTAAAAAATAGTAAAAGTTAGTTTATGAGATAAAATAAGGTTCCCTGGAATTGTTATTATTATTGTTATTATTATTTTTGTTTAGGATTACATATCACAATGTAACCCCTAGCTTTTCTGCGGCTTAACCCTTGTGTATTCTGGATTCCTGCTAGGCAGGAGTGGAGAAGGGAGTCAAGAAGTGGCTTATGCTCAGTAGCCAGGAGCCCCCACTAAGGTTTGAACTGAGAGACTTGTGGGTTGGACTTTGCAAGGTTCCAGCTGCAGGGCATGATTTGTTTCTTCCAGCGTGAGGAACACTCACAGAGAAAATGCATCTTTAACCAGGAAAATTCTCAGCTTCTCTTAAAGTTTTAGGTCTTTTAGTAAGACACTTGAATAACTGACAAATTGAGAATTTTCAAGTATGTTGAGCTTACAGATTTCCTACTTAAAGGTATACTGTAAGTCTGACATCAGGCTGAGCTGCTGAATCCATTGTGTTTGTATCACAGAGATTCCTTATTTCAAGACATTTCTCTGTGGATTAAAGCCCTTTCTGGGGTTTTAGGAGCTGTAGAGCTGAAAATTGGAAGAGATATTGATTCACACAAATCCCATTTTTTTTTAACCCAATAGCATGGTCATGTTATGTCCATATAGCCTTGATATGTCATATTCCACAATGTGGTACATTACACACAGGGTTTTTGAAAGTTTTTTTTTTTTTTTTTTTAATGCTGAGATTCAGTCAACTTCTTTATTATCTATAATACCTTTTCAAAGTTGTGCATAAGTAGCCATGTTTTCTCTTAATGTGGAAGGCTTTTAATTTGATGGAAAGTCCCCTATGGCCATTTATTTTTCAAGTATTTACATATAAAAGTAATCTCAAATGGGAACAGAGGATCCAGATTTTAATAGCATAGCTAACTAGTCTGAATGGTCACTGAGCATGGATTCCAGATGTAACCGCAGCACCAGGGACTCTAAATTATCTCTGTGGTGTCATTTCCCACATTCAGTGGATGGCAATGGGTCTATCTTTCACCTGACTGTGACCTAAGAGCTTAGTGTAAGAATTTTTTATATAACATGTTCTCTACCACAATCCCAACAATTAACTTGGTGCACACCTGAACAAAAGGATGAGTAATATCCCCCAATCCTGGGTAAAAGGAACTACAAACTTAGACTTATTGAGAGAAAGTGTGTTTTCATCACGGCATCTCCCTCAGAGACATTTAGAGGGAATTTTAGTAAGCATTTCCCTCTTACCTGTCTGAAACATCTAGTGCCTCATAAGCTACAGTTCTAGTATCTTTAAAATAACAAAGGGTTTCCCTTTTTGTTGTCTAATTTAAGTGAACTTTGTTTAGTCTGCTCATTATAAATGTATTTATAGGCCTCTAATCACCATGGTTACTGTCATGCTGTTTTCCAGTTAGTGATCTTTTCTTACAATTTCTTAAAACCTGACAAAATATTTTAAGTGTCATGTGGCCATATTATCACAGGCTTGGGTTTGTCCTTGCTATATCCTGGGAACAGTACTTAATGTCCTCGTCTGAGACAGAGTGGTGCTATCATCATTTTAAGAGACTGGCTTATTTATTAAGTCTTTGGTTGCCTGATCCACCGTTCAATATGCTAGATATCTGAGTACCTGGTGGTCAATAACCACATGTTTTGTTGGTAGGATCACCTAGCCTTCTCTCTTCCACAATGTCAACATTTCTATAGCTTGTTTATGATTCTCCTCCTGGAAATTTAAACTGCCATTCTGAACAGCCTTCTGATTTTTATTATTTTTTTTAATCAGTAGATGTGTAATCTGTGAAGGGAACTGATATGTTAGTTGAAAAAAGAAAGCTCAGTTTTGAAGCAAAAAAATTTTTTTTCATTACATTTTATTCAAATATCTTAGAAGTGTAGCACACCTGTAGGAAAATGTGCAAGTCAATGTACAATAACACATAAGTCAAAAAATAGTGTGTGGTCCAGGTAGCTTCCTTGCTTCTCTTTCCACTACTGTCCTTCAACTTGTTTTGTATTGTGAAATAATTATGACAAACTTGAATATACTGTACATAGAATCATAAGAAGCACTTTCAAAAAGTGATTTGGCTCTATCTGCATGATCTTATTTTGTGTTGATCATTCATGGTGTTGAAAGTTTGTCATTCTTGTTCATGTATAGGAATTGTTTGAAGTTCATACTACTGTCTATTCTGCTGTGATGAGTATTGGCTTCACATCTTGAATTTTAAGAGCAGGAATAATTCTGCTGGAGAGCCTGAATACATGTCTTTTGACAACTTTGTATTCTCATTTTTGTTTGAGAAATTGAGAAGTAGAATTTCTAAAATATTTGTGAATCTTATGTGATGGCAGATTTTAATTATTTTTTCAGATTTTAATTCTTTATATTATTTATTTAGTTCTGGTTTTTGAGACAGGGTCTCTACATGATGTAGGCTGTCCTGGAACTCACTATGTATAGCAGGATGGCCTTGAAATCAAAGATCTGTCTGCTTCTGTCTCCTAAATTCTGGGATAAAAGACATGTGCCAGCCATTCCTGACTGGTTTTAATCTTCAAGTTGATACAATTCAGGAGCTCCTTGGTTGCTCTGTTTCTTCAGATTCCAGATCTTAACCCTAACCTTGTTTAATCTGAGCAAGATTATCAACTTACTAGTCCGTCCATGAGAGTCTTCTTTATTTTGTCCTAAAGTTTTATAATCTTTAGGAGAAATGTTTGACATGCAAGCTAGAATAATTTTAACATTTGATTTCTGATGTTATTAAAATATTATTTAAATGTTTTGATACTATTATGAATACCATCATTTAAGTATTCTGATGTTTTTATAAATGCTATAATAAATACTTTTATATTTAATTATTTTTCCTTTTCTGATTTTTTGGTTACTAGTTTTCAAATTTGCTACAATATTTAAAGAATATTTTTATTGGCTCCGCTGCACTGCCGGGGAAAGAGCAGACTGGAGAGGGGACCCGCAGCTGGACCCGATCGTCCTGCGCCTCTCCTGCCCAGGAGGGGTGTTCGCCTGGCGGCTGTCCGCAGGCTGACCCAGCACCCAACA
>NC_034594.1:40898159-40939780 GCF_900095145.1 Mus pahari
AAAAAAAAAAAGAATATTTTTATTATCTTTTCAAGAATTTCATACACTTTATTTCGTTCATATTTTTCTTCTCCTATCTCCTTTCAAATCCATCCCCCATTTCATACCTACTTAACTTTCTGTCCTCATTCATTCTTTTTTTTTTTTTTTAAGTGAATTTTGACAAATTGTGCTATTGATACCATCTTGGATATGTGCCCATCCTCTGGAGCATGTTAGGTCTACTATGGGGCACACTCTTAAAGTAAATGGACTACATATGTAGTTTTTGCATACACATGTAGTTTTTGCATGCACTTACATGTGTAGCAATAATCAAAGAAAAAGGCTATCAACTTGAGAATTGGGAGGCATTGTTGGGTTTGAGAGAATATACCTGGGAAGGGCTGGAAGGAGGAAAAGGGTTAATATTAATTAAAAAACATACAAATTTGATGAGTTTAGTGAATATCCCATGCACACTTGTTGAAATGTGTTTTTTGAGCTGTTTTGGTTTCATTATAATAGGCATGTATTTGTGTGTTACTGTGTCTAAAATAAAGAATTGGGTCTGATATGTTAATTATGTTTAAATGATCCTCTGAGTTTTCTCATTGTCTGTGAGGAGTTTCCAAATTTGCATGTATTGTGTATAGTATGATCTTTCTGTCCTTTGACAGGATGCTCACTGCAGCAATGCTATTGAGTATGTACAGGGTGAGAAGTCTTCTCTTCTTGCTGGATTCTGCCTTTAGTAACAATTTTTCCCTAATGTCTCTTGTGTCTGATAATAGTAAGACTGTATCACCTCTCTTTTGATAGGATTATAGAACTTTGAGCTGAAAGTACATTTGCACAAGTACTTACTCACATGTTCCTTATTTTTATAATGTGAGATTAAGTGTCTTGTTACATTCACCAGATATTACTTTGAACCCACAATGAAACCCATTGCACCTTCGTATTTGTGAATTCTTCAGAAGCATAGTTTATGAAAATTGTGTCAGCAATGTTGATCTTGTTTGACTTTCTTCTGAAGTTTGCAGTTAGATAATCTAGATTTTTCTGGGAAAATGAAGGCATGTTTAGAAGGCAATTCAGGATGAATTACAATACCCTTTATATGCACTACTGCCTTGTGGATTGCAGGAACCTTGGTATGCTCTACTTTGTGCCTGAGCTCTCTCCTGCCAGGTGTCAGTGGTTGGGGCCTGCGCTGCCTTCCTAAGCTTATGTGGCCTGGTTAGTGGTTCCTCTTGCTCCGGGTTCATCCTCCCCAGACCTGCCCCACCCTTTCTTGTCCCTGAGTGCCCTGCAAAGCAGCTCTCATTTCTGGCCTTTGAATGAAGAGGAGAATGGCCCCAAAAGATTATGATAGAAGTGCTAAGTTTTTGTGTATATAAATTTTCATAATTCTCCCTCCAATTTCTGATTCCCCAAACTCACCTCTCTATCCTTTCTTTATAGGATTGCCCAATTCCTGCATTCTCATGATTAGGAATTCTGTTTACAAGCTTTTCCCACTTGACTCTCTCACTTCTGCTCAGACAAACTGAAGCAATAAATCTGGGGCCTTCTGTTATCAACCACTGTGCCCTCTAGACTTTGACCTCTGAGATAATACCTGGTACAAAAAGACCCTGGAGCTGTCCTGGTTACTAAGGGTGGCTCATCTGAAGCCCAGTGGAATAACTTTAATCCATGCAATTTTATTTGAATGGGAAAAGACCCATTTCTCCATCTGAGTCCTATGCAATTGTGTCTTGTAAAGTTGTCCTAAAAATACATCCTTTAAAAGATACTTTTAAAATTGCCATACAAACCTATATACTGAGTATATAACCCCATACATTTTTTATATATGAAGAAAAACATTCGATTCTAGTGTTTATGGAGTTGCTGACCTTGAATAAGACAGTTCACTTCTGTTGTCTTCTTCATCTGTAAAATGGACTAACAATTATTTTATGAGGATATTTGAGGATAGATGAGCTAATCATACAAAGCACCTGGTAACTATAGTGCCACGCCACCAGTTACTATGGCATTAAAACAGTGATATCTCATTTGTGAGTTCATGCCATGAAATCTGAAAAGTTCTGCAAAGAGAACTCTGTTTCTTTTCTTTTCTTTTTTCTTTTTACTTAACTCCTACCCTACAGTTGGTTTTGCATTCCAATGGCTATGATAATTCCAGTGACAATTTAAGCTACCAGGAGCCCAGGGGCATTCTTGAGCTTTGTTGGTGACACACTTCAGGCTCCTGTAGTCCTTCAGTCTCTGGGTTTTCATTTTGGGGCTTTTCTCCTTCAAACTTCATGTTACTGCAAACTGTTTTCTTCTCTTCTCCTACTTCTAAGTCTTGACTTAGAGACCTGCATGTATCTCCTGCCTTTGTTCCCTGGAGCAATTTTCCAGAATTTCAGCACCTGGTTTGGCAGTCTACTGTTATAGGCATTTCACATTGGAAGTTATAGGTCTTTCATTCTTAGATTAATATAATTTTTAAAGCCTAAGTCAAATTTTATGTCATATATTCCCAGTGAAATTTCTTTATTAATGTCAATACATGTTTGAAACAATTTCTGTATTTGATCATTGCAAATACTGTGTTACTATCTTGTTCTTTTAATTAATATTTTTATCCAACTTTCTCAAATTCATCCCTGTAGACTGGATTATTTTAGTTTCAAATTCCAGGAAGATTTACATTAAATCTGTGTATTATTAGAAGTAAAGAAAGTACAACATATAGCATGTTGGTTTTCATTACTTTAATGATCCCTGGAGTATAGATAATAAGATTTATTGAATTGCAAAATGAGTACATGCACAGAACTATTTTAAAATAGTATTCATATTTGTTACAGATACATGTACTACATGAATGTAAACTAAATGTCATGATCATGAAAAAAACTACATTAAAGTGACTCAAGGGATCAATTGTGAACCATGTGTGAATCTTTTTATATTTGATTGGTTCTTTTCTGATGGTAATAAAACCATGCAAACAAAATGCAAAATGTTGACTGCAATGTAATGGTTGAAATGTTGACATTCATAAAAGGGTCAGAGTGAATTATGATGGCTGTTGGCTGCTAATTCTGAATCCATACTCTTAAAGTGATCTATGGAATCAGATCTGAATGCCACAGAGACAGAACCATGGTTGGTACATTCCTGTTTATTGATTCTCCCATCTGAGTGTATTAAATGCTCACCTGAGTCTGCTCTTTTACAGCTTGCCTTTTTCCCCAGGGATAGATGTGTGAGCATATAAGCTTACTCTTTTCTTTTTAAAAAAGTACCTGTGTGTGTGTGTGTGTGTGTGTGTGTGTGTGTGTGTGTGTGTTAGAGAGAGATACATACAAAGTGAGGAGAGAGAGAGAGAGACAGAGAGAGAGACTGAGAGAGAGAGAGAGACAGACAGAGAGACAGAGTGAGAGACAGAGAGACAGAGAGAGAGAGACAGAGAGAGAGACAGAGAGAGACAGAGACAGAGAGAGACAGAGAGACATGCACACACACACACACACACAGAGAGAGAGAGAGAGAGAGAGACACACACACACACACAGAGACAGAGAGAGAGAGAGAGAGACAGAGAGACAGAGAGAGAGAGAGAGAGAGAGAGAATGGGTACCATGACACAGGCGTAGTCAGAAGACAGTTTCCGAATACGGTTCCCTCCTTTTACCATGGTTACCATGGGCAGAACTGGGTCATAATTCTTGCACAGCGAATGCTTTTACTTGATGGACTCTCTCACCAGCCTCACTTTTCTGTTGTTGCGTATGTGTAAAATGACTGAATCAATGTGGGAGAGTGATATAAAGTTGCATCTTTTCATTAAAAGTTCAGTACTATTTATTCACTGTTTTTTGTTAAATGATAGCAGATATATCCAACTTCTTGAAAATTTTCCATTTGTATCTATATTCTTTCCATCAGTTGAAGAGTCTTAGTCCTATGCTTTGGTTTCCTGCTGGCCTTAGATTCTGTGACCGTTTTCATGGAAGGAGCACTGTGGCTTTGTAGCCTCTTCTGCAGCTATTTGTCAGCCAGTTTTGTTTTAATGATAAGAAATTCTACTTAATGGTATTATTATTGTTTGGTTGTTGTTGTTTTAACTTTTTCCTATTTTTAAATTAGAACTTAGTTTTCCCCTTCCTTCTGCTTTTACCTCTTATAAGGAAGTAAGGAAGACTCAATGGGTCTGGCAGTTGCTAATGATGATTGTCTAGTTATGGGTGATATGGTCTACGCTTACAAACTGAACCCAAGGGAAAAGAAACCGGTAGCGTTCTTCTTTTAAGTAGTACTATTTAAAGAGACATTTTCAGAATGCTTCCCTTTTTATAGTTATGGCATACTGGTTAATTGTAAAATGGGAATACTGGTTGTAATACTGGTTGTGTCAACAACACGAACTAGAGACATCTAAGAAGAAGGAACCTTATTTGAGGATTTTTTAGATGAGATTGGCAGGTCTGGAGGGCATTTGAGTGATTGCTAACTGAAGCCCAGGTCACTGTGGTCACTGCCGGTCTGGGCAGGTGCCCATAGACTGTATAAGAAAGGTAGCTGCTGGTGAGCCTACGAGCCAGCCAGTGAGCAGCATTCCGCATTGACCTCTTCAGCCTGCCTCCAGCTTCCTACCTCAGGCTCTCTTGATGATGCACGATAGCCTATCAACCAGTGAAACTTTTTACTTTCACAGGTTGCTTTTTCTCAGTTTATCACAGCAACAGCAAGCAAACTAGACCACATGAGTATATTTCAACAACATAATATTAAAAAAAGTTATTGCAGTTAATGAACTTGGACTTCTTTCCTAAGCAGGCGGTATAAAACAGTTTCCTGGGTGGCCTGCCTATGTGAAGACAGTGCTGCTTGTGGCCTACCTGTGTTAGTGTTTGTTTTTTTATTTTATTTATTTTATTTTTTATTAAATATTTTCTTTATTTACATTTCAAATGCTATCCCGAAAGTGCCCTATACCCCCTGCCCCTGCTCCCCTACCCATCCACTCCCACTTCTTGGCCCAGGCGTTCCCTTGTGTTGGGTCATATAAAGTTTGCAAGACCAAGGGGCCTCTCTTCCCAATGATGNCCNATTAGGCCATCTTCTGCTACATATGCAGCTAGAGACACAAGCTCAGGGGGTACTGGTTAGTTCATATTGTTGTTCCACCTACAGGGTTGCAGCCCCCTTCAGCTCCTTGGGTACTTTCTCTAGCTCCTCCATTGGGGGCCCTGTGTTCCATCCAGTAGCTGACTGTGAGCATCCACTTCTGTGTTTGTGAGGCACTGGCATAGCCTCACAAGAGGCCACTATATCAGGGTCCCTTCAGCAGAATCTTGTTGGCATGTGCATTGGTATCTGGGTTTGGTGGCTGATGATGGGATGGATTCCCCGGATGGGGTAGTCTCTGGATACTCCATCCTTTCATCTTAGCTCTAAATTTTGTCTCTGTACCTATATCCTTTCATGGGTATTTTGTTCCTTATTCTAAGGAGGAATGAAGTATCCACACGATGGTCTTCCTTCTTGGTTTTCTTGTGTTTTGCAAAATGTATCTTGGGTATTCTAAGTTTCTGGGCTAATATCTGCTTATCAGTGAGTGCATATCTAGTGACTTCTTTTGTGATTGGGTTACCTCACTCAGGATGATATCCTCCAGATACATCCATTTGCCCAAGAATTTCATAAATTCATTGTTTTTAATAGCTGAGTAGTACTCCATTGTGTAAATGTACCACAGTTTCTGTATCCATTCCTCTATTGAGGGACATCTGGGTTCTTTCCAGCTTCTGGCTATTATAAATAAGGCTGCTATGAACATAGTGGAGCATGTGTCCTTATTACCCGTTGGAAGATCTTCTGGGTATATGCCCAGAAGTCGTATTGCTGGATCCTCCGGTAGTACTCTGCTTGTGGACGTTGTACATCGTGGTGCGCACTAGGCTCCGCACCACGATGTACAACGTCCACAAGCAGGTAGCTGACTGTGAGCATCCACTTCTGTGTTTGTGTTTAGCCTCGGAAGGGGTCCAGGGAGCCGATGTAGTCGGATAGTATTGTCTTCTGTTTACAAACCCAGAGTACTCTTTCTCGACTCCTATTTCCTGCATTTAGCTCATTTTTGCTAACACAATTGCTGTGAGTTGGCACAAGTCTCTGGTTATGGGTCCGAGAGAAGAGTATTCTGTGCTTTGCTTAGTTGACTATGTTCTTACTGCTCATTACTTTGGCTTCTCATCTGGGCAATAGAGGTGGGTATCTCAAGTTTCCTAATAAGTCATTAGGTTTTGCATTTATAATCCTAGAATTAGAAGCAATCGAAAGCCTTATTCTTCCTGGGATTTTCACTCAGATACTCTACTTAAAATACAACATAATTTTGAGATGGTTAAAGCTGAGCGAAGAATTGCTTCTGAGATAAGTCTATCATAGAATTCCTTCACGTTGCATTATTGTAAAGTTGTGTATTTGGGCATCACCTCTGTCAACTTCCATATAGATGCTGTAAAGAATTATTATTTACTAGCCAGCCCAAGCTTTTCTCCAGGGGTCACAGGGAAAGCTGTATGGCAGTCATTCCTATTAGCTTTTGTAAACTCACAATTGCATTCTGTGGGTTCTGTTAGCTCTTACTCTTAATAAAGATTCATTTGATAAGGCTTAAAGCTTCATCCAAGGAGGATTTTCAACTCCTTTTAGAAACTGGAATTTGTTCCTTTACCAAGGTATTTATTTATTTATTTATTTATTTATTTATTTATTTATTTATATTTAGCTTAATATCTTCTAAGAATCATAGAATCAAGTTGATTTTAGTTTGGTTATTCCTTAAGATCTCTACTGATACTTGAATTCTCTTCATTCATTGGTTCATATTCCTTCCTCATTGCTAGCATTCCTTATTTTCTTTTTCTGGAATAGGTAGTATACAAATAATTGAAATAGATAATATCATCATTACATTTAATATCAGGCTATTGTGTTTTAAACTAAGCATTTAAAAATGATTGTTCAAAATAATCTAAGTCATAAGGTCAGTTTAGAAAACACCATGTTACTCTGGGCACAGCTACCCAGAGAATATCTTGTGTGAGAAATGGGAATGGAGCTGGAGCTTTTCTCTGGGCCCCATTAACACGCTGAATCCGAGAAGGCACAGCGAGCATGGGAAGTTAAAAAGGCAAAGGGATTGGTGTGGTGACACCCTCCCCCAATTCCAATTCCACTATGATTTGCTGAAGTTAAAGCTGGGAGAGTTACATATTTCTACTTTGGAAATTTTATATTATAGTTTGACCTATCTGAAGTTGAGGAAATACCTTCACAATTATTCTGTAGAATATTTTTGGCATTACTTAAGTTTCAAGATGCTTTTCAGGTTGGTAGTTCATTTTCTGCATAGTAATTTAATTTCAGAAATATTTATTAGGTGGGTAGTCCTTACGTTAAATAGGATAAAAGTGGTAGTTATTCATACAAAAGACCTTTGTTTTGTGTTAAAAGTTTATTGGTGTTCCAACTTGACACAACTCTAGATATATGTGAGAAGAGGGACTTTGATGGAGAAAAATGTCTCTATAAGATTGGCCTGTAGGGTAGCCAGCAGTACTTTCATTGCTTATTTATTACTGTAGGAGGGCTCAGCTCATGGAGGGTACCTTCCTCTGGGGCAGGTAGTTCTGAGTGAGGTAAGAAGCAAGCTATGGCCGAGAAAGCTCTGGGGAGCAAGCCAGTAAGCAGCTCTGCTTCCCAGTCTCTACTTCAGGTCCGGCTTCCAGACTTCCAGACTGAGTTCCTGCCTTGACTTCCTTCAGTGACCAATTGTGTCTGAGAGTTGTAAGATGAACTAAACTTTTAACTCCTCTCTTTAGTTTTGGATATGGTATTTTCTCATAGCAGTAGAAACCATAATTACAACAATCATTATACCGTATCTTTATTGAGATTATTTATCTCCCTTAAAATGTGTCTTACTTTGGTAAAAATAGATTGAGTCATCAGATTTACTTGTTCCACCACAGGATCCTGGATACTGGGTGAAGATTCATCACTTAGAATACACAGATGGAGGAATCCTGGATCCGGATGATGTCTTAGCAGATGTTGTTGAAGACAAAGATAAGGTAGATGACTCTGAACACTTTCTTCATTTTCCTATACCAAGCAGCCATTCGCTTTCTTAACAAACTCATATGTCAGTTATTATTAAAAGATAGCATCTGTTTCAGTTTCACCTGGACAGCTCATAAATCAAAGTTCTTCATCAGATGTTTACCTGAAGTTTGTCGAAGTTTGGGAACTTGTTTGTGGTGGCATAATTAGCAGATTCTTCATTCTCAAGAGCTCCCAATACATCTCAATAAATTAGTGTCAGCTACAGAGGCTGTTGGAGCCACTGCTGCTGTTGGCTCTGGAGTTTATTCCAGACAGTTGCTAAATATTCATCTTAATGCCCAAGGTTGGAACGTGTTTTGTGTTTTACACTGGATAATATAGTAGGGTAAGGATGACTCCTGAAGAGCCACAGAGTAGGTTTTTCTCAAAGTAGATGGCACACTGTATCCTGTGTATGTCTTTCTTTCATGTTAATCCTTACCCTGAAACAAAAGAAAAGCATTGCACTGTTGATCCGTTAAAACTGTTCTTTTAATTATTTGGGAATAATTCATCACAAATGTAGCATTTTAATGGAATTTTGCTTCTTACTACTTTGATAAGGTATAAAAGGAAAGCATCCCATGGCAATATCCTAGATTATTGTCATTGAAACACACTGTTTAATATGAGCTGTGTTGTCCTCAGTAACAGAACTGCTTCCAAGATTTCTTCTCTATAACATTAGCACTGTTTATTTTTATTTGTGGCATGTTTCTCTCCCCCCTTCCTCCCTCCCTCCCTCCCTCCCTCCATCCCTCCCTTCCTTCCCCCTCTCTTATTCTGTGTGTGTGTTTAAACTTACGTTAATCTTTGCAAACATCGTTTTGTATTTTGTGTTTCTTTTGACACTTGGCTTGACTTACTTATATGGCAGTCAGGCACATGTTAAGCAAATTGTGTTTCTAAGTAGATTGCCAACTCCTAGAAGGCAGGGCCTGAAGATCCTTTCCTCCTCTGTGCTTCTTATGCTAAGATATCTGGTAAGGAATCTAATGACAGTTCTTTTGTTGTGGTTTCATTCTAGCTAATTTGATTGACCATGAGATCCAGAACTTCCCTCACCCAAGCCTCCAGAGTGCTGAGTTTACAGCCTGAGCTACAGTGCATAGTTACAGTGTTTTATGATTTCCCCCTTATAACACCAAAGGATGGCCACTCACTTTCCTTTTCCCAGTTCACTTTCTGCTTCTTCCCTGGGAACACCTTCCTTCTCTGAGATTGTTGAGATATTTGGCTTGATTTTTAATGATGAAGGCAACCTGCATCTCAAATTCCACTGCCAGTGTGTTCATACAAAAAGCAAGAAAATGCTACATTAAAGAAAGGGTAGAAGATACCAGCTCATCCTGGCCTTATTCCAAATCCCATTTCAGGAAGGGAAATTCTGTTAACAATACCTGAAGAGATCTGTCCGATGCAGCACTTTCCTCTGATGCATTCTTTCAACTGTTTCTGCAAAGCTTTTTCAAATCATAGCTTGTATCTTAGGCACAGAAATAGCCTTATTATGTGTGTCTTTTTAAATGGGACTTAACACCGCTATTAAATACGGAGACAAGGACATAGTCTGTTAAGACCCTAGCAGAGGATCCATATATGTTAGCTACAGCTTTCCTCTTAGTGCACATTCATGGCTCTCCATGAAGCCTGCCATTGTGCTACACAATCGATAAGGATTTGCACTTTTTGTGTTGCCTGAAGAAGAATCACTCAATTTTCTTCCTTTTGTTAAAATAGGAAAAAAAATCAGCGAAAAAGAGAGCTATCTTATTTTTCCTGGAAGCAGAGCCCACAAAACTTGTTTCTCTTACTTTTGTCAATTCACAGTAAGTAGTAATTTCAACTGATGGTTAGTGGACCTCCTGTTGGCTATCAAACCTGCTCAAGAAGACTGGAGGCACAGTTGGGCTTTTATGTGTAAATTACTTGGTGAATACTCATTCACAGATGGAATATGGACAGAGAGCAGGCACAGAGAAGATTGGCTGGGTGTGAAGACTCATGCTCAAGTCATAACACTTGCATTCCTGGGATGGGCTACCCGCAGGGGAACTGGCAATGGGGGCTGTAGATAGGCTGGAACCAAATTCTGGAGAAGCCAAGAGCCCAACAGCAATTACAGTCCAAAAGCAGTGTCAGCTGTGGTCTCTGTGCTTATGGAAAATCAGTGCAGTTCAATAAAGGCTAGAAACAAGAGGTGGAATGATTTGATGGAAAATTAGAGAAAGATCTAATTGATTTACTTAGTTTGATAAAGAGATGACTTCTAAATCCCATGGTCTTGTTACTCAGTATTAGACTCTTAAAACAGTAACTCACATTGTGAATTGTTGGCATGGTTAAAAAAGACAACTACAACATAAAAATATGTAAAAAATGAAAGTACATAATTTTTATGAAAATTGAATTGCTTCCGTAACCATACATACATATGATATATATACCCTAACCCTAACCTCTAACCCTAACTGTAATATATATATATTACAGTATATATATATATATATATATTACAGTATATATATATATATATATACACACACACACACACACATACATGTATACATATACATATGTGTGTGTGTATAGTATAGTATAGTATACCAGTACCAGAAAATTTCTTTATTTACTTCTAGGTTTTACAGATGGGAAGGGCTAAACTTGAAGGCAGTTCAGGAGCTCTTGACTTGCACAATGGGCCTTGACCCTTGAATACCATGTGCTGTCTCATGTTCAAGTACTACACTATCAGCTCAGCTTTGTCTCTTGTATTTGGTATAAGTACTTGTTAGGCATAAGATTTTTGTCTGCCTTACCCTCAGGTTCAACAATTTGTTCAACAACAAAATGTTAGTGTAGTGTTAGTGTAGAAGAGTTATGTGTTTAGTGTCCCTTGCCGTCTTTAAATGATATGATACTATTATTACGATATTTTCATGTACATGTTTTGATTTAAGTACTAAGTTGTTTGAGATTAAGTACTGAAACACCAAAGAAACTAACTTAATATATACTTTAATAGTTTCAAACAAATCTTATAAAATTTGTTTTAAAGTTATTAAATTGCTCAAAATAGTCTTATAAGGATATTTGATTAATATGACACAACATTTGGATTAAGATATTATTATTATGTGAGAAATGAAATGCCAGCAGGACTAAATTTAGAACAAGAACACACTGTCTGATAACACACTCGTTATTCAGGGATCTCAGCATACTCAAAGAGAGACTCTTGTGCACAGTGAATGAACTAGTGACCTAGTCAGACACGCTGCCACTTGCTTTCTGAGAGCACTCTGTTGCCCTCTAGTGGATGGCACAGCCACTTAGAAACCAGCTCAGAAAACAGTTTGAAATCTGACACTCCTCCAGTTAGAAAATGTCTTTTGTCTTTTTAGTATAGATCCCAGATCAGAAGTGGATAGTAAAGGGAGAGTTTATACATACATATCTGTGCTCTCTAAGCTTTTCACGAATGGCCAAGGACATTCTTTGCATTCATAGACCTTGTTTCTATTTTTGACTTTCTCACTTCCTTTTTACTGACTGAAAAGTTGATGGCTGATTGTACTAAGATATATGTGACTTTAGTGTGCAATTAGACAAGTCATGGTGTATGTTGTGTTTTGCTTGGGAAGTGTTGGTGCTACATTAATCTTTTTTTTTTAAAAGATACTGAATTATAATTTTTTACAATCCTGGGATATTTTTGAACACTTAATTTATTAGTGATACTTCTACCTTAACATAAAACATTTGTTTTAAATCTATTATATTTTCTTAAATAATAATATAGTGAATTTAATTCTGAAATGTTTACATTTTGAGGGGATCTTGAAGTTATGATGTGCCTAGAAGTTTAACCAGTGCTCAGAAAGAAATGCAAAAGCTTGTAAGTGAGGAAAGAAATGCTTCTGCTTACGAAGGCTTATGACACGTGCTTCAAGATGACTTTCTGCCTACAGAGTAATAAAATTATAGAATTTTAGATCCAAAGTATAATCATCCTATGGACTAACTTTAACATCTTCCTAAACAGGAAATGTCTTAACCAGGGAAGTCTCTTGGACTCCTGGACACCATGACAGGAAATGTCCGCACCAGGGAAGTCTCTTGGACCCCTGGACGCCATGACTGTGACTTGTGGCTGGTTTCTTTCCAGAGTTCATTTTTGCATTCCCTCTTGACATTCCGATCGAAGCTGCTGTTGAGGGCTGACTTCCGCCAGAGGCTTGCCCTGCGTTCTCTTTTCTCTCCTGTCAATAGAATATCCTTCTTCTAGTCTTTAAGACTAGAACTCATTAGCTTTTTCAAAGTTTTAATCATATGAGCACAGTTTATTTTTAATTCTTTTTTCATGTTTTTTATCCCCATCTTTGCATTTCCAGAGATAACATTTTTAATAAATAAAATTCCAGACTAAGGGTATGGCAACTGTTGGGAATGATCCTCTCTTTTCTTGGTTCTCTTACCTGTATAGCTTTCAGCAAGTTAGCCCCTTTCTTTGTGTCATGGCTTTCTCATGGGTAATTGAAGCTAAAACAATTCAGTAATTTTATGTTATACTATATCATGTGTGATAAATAATCTAGCCACAATACAAAGCCAAATGCTCAGGAGAATAACTGTTGGGTTCTATTATGTTACGTTACATATTATATTTAGCATATAATTATCAAAGTAAGAAAGATTGGATTTGCATTATTTTAAATGTATTGCTTAAAGCATATCCCATCTAGGAATGTGGTTTGCAATCTGTATTTACAGATTTAGAATCTCTGGATTCAAACAGCTGTGAATCAGAAGTACTAAGAAAAAAATTCCAGAGAGTATCACCGACTTCACTTGTGTTTGCCCTGTGTCAGGGTTACACTGGATGTGTATGTAAGCACACCCCACCTCACAGGTCTTCAGTCTCTCTCCAACATTCGTTCCACCATTGTTGTCTGGAAGCCTAGGATGGTTGTCCCATAAGATGTTGGCCTTACGTCTCCTTGGCTTTAACATATGATCAATACAACAGCTGCTTATGCAATAATTATGCTCTGTTAGCTATGCTTAGTAATGTGTCCATGCTTGAAAGTACATATATAAAGGACATATGACTCATATGCAACTTCTTGTCCTGTTAGGGATGCGGGCATCTATCCATAGAGGTTGGTGTCTGAAGGACATCCTGGGACCAGCCACAGTGGATGTTAATAGGCATCTGTACTTGAATGAAGTACAACTCTCATAGGTTCTGTTATGAGTCCCTGGAATACCCACCTCCCCCCAGCTGTCTGAAGCATGCTAAATAGCAACAGTAGTAAAGCTATGATTTCTTTCTTACATGCACCTCCTACCTGTTCTATGCTTCCAGTGTTTTACTTGTTTAGTATGCCTGTTGGTCCTTGTGCCTGGTCTCTGATAATTTAGGACACATACATACATTTACATATATATGCATGTATAATATTATATGTAATTATATAATTTTGACATATTACTTATTATGTATTATTTATACACACACACACACATATATATATATATATATATATATATATATATATATATATATATACATCATACATGCATACATACATATTGGTTGATAGTTTTGTTCATTGCTTGTTTCCAGTGACTGTAACTGTCCCTATCCCTTCCTTATTATTCAGATAATGTAAAAAGAATGAATGAACACTTTCCAATGTTAAATAATTTGATCACTCAAAATTTCAATTGTTCACTGGTAAAATGAGAGTGATAAATAATCTTAGTTTCACAGGGAAAGATAGAAGTTATTTATATATATATATATATATATATATATATATATATATATAATATACTTGTACCACTTCCTTATTTTTTATCAATCTTTCAATATCCAGGTCAAACTATTTTTTAAGTCAGTGTTTTTAGATCACCTCAACCCCAAGTGGCTTTTGGAGCACTCTAACTTCATATACATAATTAATACTTTAGTATAAGCATTAATATTTGACCCTTGGCATTTTGAAAATTTTAATTTTATTTATTTATTTAGCTTGCATTCTAAAGCCTTAGTTTTGTCTCCTCAATTCCTTGCATGTTTGCATAAAAGTGGGATGGTTTTTAAAGTTATTTTTTAGCACCTTGACTTAGTATGGGTGTTGTTGTTGTTGTTGTCAATGATGATGATGATGATGATGATGTTTTTGCTTCTTTGACTGGATCTCAATATGTAGTCCAGGTTTGCCTGCAAACTACTATATATACTAGGCTGGCCTTGAACTCACAGAGACTCACTTGCCTCTGCTTCGTAAGTGCTGGGACCAAAGGTATTTGTACCACACCCTAGTTATACTTTGGTTTTAATAAACATCTTTGGTTTTAGTCACTGATAAAGTTGAAACTAAAATTGAGAGTTTCTAATTCTCTACCTTTCTTTTCTAGGAACCTATGTTGTCCCCTTAAATATTGCAGTAGGAAGCAGTGTGCAGGCATGTACCAAGCCCAGAGGAACACTCTGCATTAATACTTTTGTGACCTTACTATGGCAAAGATATATGGTTTTTGGAGATAGTAACTACAGCTACCATAATCCTGATGATGGCCAAGTCAAATATGGTCTCCCCAGTGCCTTCTGCAATTTACCTGGTTGGCATCTATAGCATGTGTATACGTGTACACGTGAATGAGAGGCAAGGGGAGCGTCCCCGCGGGAAGCATGTAGGTATCTAACTGCTGTGGTTCAGCTTTGCGGTTGCTCACGGCAGCAAAGCAAGAGTTTCCTCAGAGGCCAGAAGGGATCATCAGGCCTGATGCTACTGCTCATGTAGCTGCTTCCTGTAGAAGCAAAAAGTAAATAAAAAATGTTTGCAAGAATGCAAATATGACAAGGAAAAGATCCAGTCACATTTGAGATCACAATAATGCTCTATTTAGAGCCAAAAAGCAAGTCAGAGAAAATGAGTCAAGGAACCTAACCTTCATGTCACAGTGTGCCCATAGCCATACGTTGTCTTGCTGGATACTGCCCTACAAATTTTCTCTCTCACATTAGTTTCTCTTGACTTGTCCCCATAAGTATATATATATGCCAAGATTAAAGGTCAGTCAGTCTCTGTAGAAACATGCATGTTATGTAAGTTTCAAATTACAATTGCACTATGCTGTTTTAAATTATATCAAATAGAAGACTGCAGGGTTTACAAAACATCCTCTGTTAAAATACAAATACCTGTAGGGGTTAATTGGTAACCCATCAATTATGAATTAATTAGACTGTATTCCACTAACACCTAGCAGGATTTAACCTCATTAGAGGTAGGTAGTTACCTCACAGAGGACTGGGTAGTTACCTTGCAGAGGACTGGAAGAAGGTAGGATGGTTCTGTTTTTCTCGATATTCCAGCATTCCTCATTTACAAACGTTCTCTCTTCTAAGGTCAACTATCACTGCTTCAACTGCCCTGAATTAAATTAAGCAGTCACATTTAGGACTATGTTGAGCCAAATAAATAACTTTTGTTCTTAGCAGCACTGGGAAATATTTATGGACATGTTTCCTTGTAGACTGGAAGGAACCTGCCATGATGATGTGAGCAGAATAAGCCATCCAGGAACTGGAGCAAGGCTTAGAAGGAAGGCTACCTATGTCAAAGGACCTCAGAGTCCTATCAAGGAGATACCCAGGAGGAGTCAACTAGAGAAGGGTAGGATGCTCCTTAGAAACTGAATGAGTAAGACAAGATACTGTCAGTGTCACATTCAGACAAGGAGCGGCAGACAGTCGTGGAGGGAGGACAGTGCTGTTTCCTTCTGATAACTCGTAATCTTTAAAAGTGTGTGTGTGTGTGTGTGTGTGTGTGTGTGTGTGTGTGTGTGTGTGNGTGTGTGTGTGTGTGTGTGTGTGTGTGTGGGTACTTAATGAATGAAAGTAGGTTTTAAGAAATGGGCAGATGTATTTTTAAGAGGTGCAGATGAGGAGCAGGGCCATAAAGGATAATATCTGTTTTAGGAAAGAATAGACCTCAAGGAATGCATTAGGAAGTTATAAAAACAAGGCAGCTAAACACACTAACCCCTGATACAAAGAGCATACAAAGAGGATACGTGCATCCTGAGACAGGCCAAAGAGGATGCTGTTCAATGGTGAAAAATTACTTATGGAGCCTAGCAAACTGTCCAGTTTCTTGGAAGTTTCATGAAGATGTATGAGCTGTGTAACAGTCTGATAGGAGTAGCATCTGGTAGGCTTTGAGTATCATGTGGTAGGCTTTCTACTTGGCTCTGACTGGTTCTTTTGTTCCTAGGGCTCTAATATTCTATATTATTAATAAACTGCACAGAGACAAACAGGCGTTAAAGGCTGCCCTTGCAACTGAACTAGTATTTGTAACACTTCTATGAGGTGCCTTTTTCAAGTTTTGTATAAATGTCTGAATTTATGAATACATCTTAATAAGCAAGAATATCCAATTCTCTTAGTCTTCTACATTATAGTTGTTTGAAGCTCTCTAAGCTATGATTTTTTAGCTTAAGAAGAGAGTATGTCTTTTCCATTATAGGAATCTAGACTCTTCACTTCGGGAATCATGACTGGATTTCTGAACTTACTACTGACAGTTTGAACATTTCAGGTTCTCTCTTTAGATTTCCTTCTTTTGATGTTACCAATCAGTTTTGAAAGATCAAGTGACATCCTCCAAGCAATAAAGAAGACAACCCTCCTGTGTAGACTTCAATTGGAGATAAACAGCACAAAGCAAGTTCAGTTACAACGTCTTTAATAATGTCAGCCTAAAACATGGTATAGTTCAAATATGGGTATCTGTGCAATCTTAACAATAAGCTAATTAGAATGACGGGAAAAGAGTCTCATGTAAGATGATCTTTCACAGTCCGAATCTCCGAAATACCCAGACACATAAAACCTGAAGGGTCTCATAGCTCTTAGTGGGTCATGGTGTTAGAACTTCTAGATTGACAGCTTAGTGTGGCCAGTGCATTCAATCTAAGAGGAAGCTAGCATATGAGAGTATAAGGCGATTTTCTAAATAGGCCACCTTTTAAATGGAAATTATACCAAGCCTGCATTTGCTTATGTGAAAATGAAAGTGTGTACTGCTGTCAATGATGAACAAAGGAGGGAGACATCTTAGTTCAGAATCTCAAAACAAAAGTCTCAGAAATGTCTTTGGTTCTCTAGCCAAAAGTACCAAGAGTAAGCTCTGGTGTCACAACTCCCATGTGTAGCTCAAACTCCTTTTAGACCATTGGTTCTCAGTCTATGGTAGCGCCCCTATGGGGGAGTAGAAGATCCTTTCACAGGGATTAACTAAAACCATCAGAAAACATATATATAAAGTAGCAACAAAATAATCTTACAGTTGGGATTCACCACAACATGAAGAACTGTATTAAAGGGTTATAGCATTAAGATGGATGGGAACCATAGCCTAGGGCCTAGTTCCTTCTGGGCACCGGCTTTGAAACTGCATTTCAAGATCTTCACAGTAAAACTCGGTTGTGCTTTTTTTCCACTTCTATTCCTTCTCCTAAGTGTTTTAAGGTCTTCAGTCTTGAGGGGAAAATGTTACAGTAGCCTTGACTACAGATCCATTGAAGCATTAAAGAAATATGTTTTCCTGGTCAAAAGAATGATACTTATTTCTGACCTTGAATGGGGACTTGACATTTCTATCTGTGTATGCATGTGTACACATACATGTATATACATTTGCGTGTTAGGTTCTGCTTATGAAAGGAACAGGTGTTTTTTGTCTTTCTCATTTCAGATCACCTTACTAAGTACCATACTTTACAGATTTATCCATTTTGCTGAACATTTCATTTTTCTTTATAGCTGAGTAAAGTCCATGGTGTGTCTGTAGCACACAACCACTCCCCATTCAGTGGCTGACAGACATCTAGACTAGTTTTCTTTTCTTGATGTTATGAATAGAGCAATAGCATGTGCAGGTATGTCTGGCAGGACGCGAAGGCCTTTGGGTGTGTGTCCTGGGGTGGTATAGTTTATCCGTATGGAGGAAGAACAATCCTACTCACCGCTGGTTGCTTATTAGTGCAGTCATTACAGAAAGTAGTATAGATTTTTATCAAAACAAAACTAAGACTGTTTGTCACCCTGCTATACCTATGGGGTCTGTTCCCTGGACTTTGGAATTTCTATTTTTACATAGGTGAAATATGTGTGAATAAACTCAAACTGCTGAGATTTCCCTTCAGCTAGACTCAATCTTATTTACATGAAGAAACTGCAAACTATTGGAAGCAAACAATTTTTTTCTTTAAAAAAATAAAAAAGCAAAAGTAAACTGCCTTAAAAGTTTGCCGGGAAAGATGACAATTTTGCAATCTCTCCCTAAATTTGTGATGGTGACAGCTCTGGTGTTCCAATGTCCCCTCAGAGATTAGCATCTTTGATTGATTGATTGATTGATTGATTGATTGATTTCCAGATCCTCTTAGAAAAGAGGGGCCTTTAGGTCCCATGAAGGTTCTATGCCCCAGTATAGGGGAATGCCAGGACTGGGAATGGGAGTGGGTGGGTTGGGGAGCAGGGGGAGGTGAGAGGGGATAGGGGATTTTCAGAGGGGAAACTAGGAAAGGGGATAACATTTGAAATGTAAATAAAGAAAATATCTAATTAAAAAAAAAGAAAAGAAAAGAGGGGCCTTGACTTGATGGCTCTCTCTTTTACTATTTAGCTGTGGAATCATGAGGAAAAGTTGGGAAAAGCGATATCACTATGTCCCTGATGTAGCAAGGGCAACCCAGAAACTCCCAAGGAACAGTTGGCCCTGGATGGGGTGGTTATAGAAAAATTCCTGTTCTCCAAGAAAACAAGAAGTCCAATTCTTTAGACACTGGGAACATTTGTGCTTATATGTGACATAGTCAATGTGTCTCATACTCAAGTAATGTAAAAAATGTTATCCCTTCTTAATATGACATCAAAACCATATTTGTTCTTTTCTGATGTGGCTACATAACAATTAAACCTAGGGTTCTTTGAAGCAGCTACAGAACTTTCCTTTTATTCCCTCAAGGACAAAGTATAATTTGGAACTGAGGTCAAGTGGATGATACACCAGAAGAATTTGTAAATACCATGTAAGTGTTGAGGTGGGTAGATGGACTTGATTAGTGAGAAGAAGTCATTTGAAGAATCAGTGACCTGGTGTTTGACTATTTTTAAATGGCTATGATGAACATCAAGAAGTAACAGGGAAAAATACGCATAAGACAGTGATAGAAAAAATATTAGGGTGGTGTTTTTTTAGGAAGACCTGATGTCAGGGGTATAAATAAGCTATACAAACATCTCTTTCCCAAATAGGAACTTCTATTTAAGTAAGTTAGGCATTTAATTGTAATGACTGAACATAATGAAGGAAATATCCTCCGCTCTACAGAGACTTCAATCTGAAATGAATCGCGTATTCACATATAGTAAACACACAAAGCCACCCTATTTAGACAAATTAACTTTAAACATTAGAATTGTGTATACATTTTTATGTGTATAGATTGAAATCTGTGCAATTTTCCTACTTTAATATTGTAAATTTATATTTAAATAGAGGAGAACTTTTAAAATCTTGAAGGTAGTATTCCTTAAACCTTTTCTATTGTTTGGAAGTCAGAAGCTGAAACTGAATACCAGATTGATTGAAAAGAGCGTTTGGCCTAACACATTCCCCGATAAGTTTAATTTAACACACTGCTTTGGGGTTTTTAAACTAAATATTTCCCTCTTAAATGGAGAAATGTTTCTTGTATGCAAGTACAGTATCTGATAGCCTAAGGTTGTCAAGAGTAAATATGGGGAATTTAAGATTTAAACTTTTTTTTTTTTAATGGAAAAGGTAGTTTTGAACAGTGAGAATTACTATGGTAGAAATACACTGGGCACTGTTTTGACAGTAGTGTACTTCTTAAGAAATAAACACCACAAAGGCTTTAAAATTAGCTAGTGTCTCCATATAAGGAGAGGAATGCAATGCTGGATTGAGTTTTTGACACACAATCTTTTATTATGACATCAGGTTGATTAATATCTCAGCCAAATCATTGTTTTAAAATACCTTCGTTCTCTGTCCATTAGCTGTGGAGCAGAAAGCACACATAAAAGCTGGCATCTGCATCGTACTCCTGACCAATTACTTTGGGGCAATGCCAGTATTTTGGTTATAGTGTTTACAGTCTGAATGACTTAGGAATTCATCTCAGTCAAAACAGTTACAAGGCTATCCTGCTGGAGCTAAGCTGCACACGGAATGTTGGGTTACTTGTTAAGAATAAATTGTGAAACACTTTTGAGCACAAGGTGCCTGTCTGATTTTTTCCTTTCTTTTCTTTATCTAAAATTATTACTTAGTAAATGTCAAAATGCTTTAAATGTAGAACAATACAAGAATGACTACTCAGCTCATCTAATGAAGCCCAGCCAAAGTAATTATTACCCAAAGATGGACATATACATTTCTTTTATGTGCATAATTAAGAAAGCACATACATAATTAAATTAATACAGTTTTTGAATTAACATAATTTTGTCATTGTTTATATTCAGATTTTATCACACACTATTTGTTTGTTGGTTTGTGTAGGGTGTATGTGTGTCTGTGTGTGCCATATCCTGCCGGTGGAAGTCAGAAGACATCTTGTGGGAGGAAATTGATTCTCTCCCTCTACCTTGTAGGTCCTGGGGACTGAATCAGCCATCAGGCTTGGTGATCAGCAGCTTGCTGCGCCATCTTGACGGCATGTCTATTGTTTGAAAGATGATTTCAGATATGGACATTGCATTTCATCCCCGTTTACACTTTTAGCATCCTTCCTTTGCTTTCTGTTTGAAGAATCTGTTTGATTCTGACCAATAAATACTCTACTAATTGTAATATTAAAACAATATATTTTTCAGAAAAAAAGATGAGGATTTAATCATATTTTTGAGAGTAGGATATTGGAGTGGTGTGTGAGGTGTTAGGGGAACAACAGGGGATGGCTGGCATATGAATGATTCGGTCCATGTATGAAATTAGAATAAATAGAACTTACCAAAGAGCAAATTAAAAATTTTAAAAACTCATAGGAAATTTTTTTTAAATGTTGGTATTTTAGGCACCTTAAATATGGCATGGACTCCTATCAAAAACTCCAGTTAAATGAGCATGGATGCTGTCATACTGAGCAGGGGTTGGAATAGTTCTGATCACTGCTCTGATGCTGGGTAGAACAAATTCCATTTCTTCTTCAGCGCTATTAGTAAAATGTTAGGTCTAGTTGCTTTTTAAACATTTTTCCTTGAAAATACATGGGAGAGATTTAAAAACAAACCTAATTTTATTTAATCTTGAAAATCTATTTTGTATAAATGTAATTTTGCACACTTAACTTTTCCTTTATTAATGCCACAGATTAAATCCCCTTTTACTTTTATTTATTATTCAATATAGTATTATTAATTCTCTGAGAGTTCATAGGGTGCATTGTGGTTGTATTTACAACTACGCACTCCTCTTAGGAGGGACCGTCCTACCCTCTCAACTGCATATCAATTACATTATCTTTTTTCTAATCCAAAAAGAAATATGTGGGGCATGACTTCCTCTGAAGTAGTAGTTTTAAAATGTATCACTGAGAATTTCATATATGTATATGATATACTTCTATTCCTGAGTCCAATTAGTGCCGTCCATATGTGCATGACCATAGGGCTGTGTACCAGAACATGGGCAACTACTGGGAACCACAACCCTGAAGATATCTCACTCTCCTCCCTGGCAGACATCAGCTGCTTATGTCTTCTTCCTCATGATGCTCACATAGTCCCTCATAATGAGGTTGTTGACTGGCTTGATCTCGTGAAGGTCTTGTGTAGGCAACATGAGCTATGATGCTCATGGGTACTCCAGCCCTGTTACATCCCGAAGACAATGTTCTGAATCATTATGGAGTGTGTGTAGATGATACAGGTACTTCTCATGAAAGAGATGGGAGGAGGGAGATGTTGGGCTAGGCGGCCAAAAACGTGACAGCTAATTATTTCTGTTGCCTTATGCTCTTGAAGAAAAATGTAATATTATGAATTTCTTTACTTTTATGAATGTTTTAATTTCTGTAGAGCTGCCATGCATTATTCAAGATTATAAAATGATTTGAATTTCAGGAGCAGGCAGATTTTCTGATGAGGATTTCAAGCTGTGTAATTATGAAACCCATATAGGTTAAAAGTTCAGAACTCGTTAGCTTAATCATTTAAAAATAACCAATTTATAAGTGTGGCATTTCATTTTAGAGGGACACAATTACAATATATCTGACTAGAGGACCCCTGGATCCTGTCTGATACAGAGAATGTTCATCCGGCACACTGCACAGCTCATTCTATAACATTACATAATTTATAAAGGAAGTCCATATTTTTATGGAGGTAAATTGGATGTCATAATGTGAAGCAAACTTCTAGTAATCTTTTTAACACTTTTGTTGGCTCTTTAAAAACTCAAGGAAATTAATAAAATAGTGCAAGTATCAAAATAGTCTGCTGGGGCCTGGTGCATGTGTCCGAGTGGACAGTAGTCTGCGTGTGTCTGAGTGTACAGTGGTCTGCTGGAGTCTATTTTGTGTGTCTAAGCAGACAGTTCAGGAAATGTCTTGCAAAGGACAGGTGTCTCAGAATGAATGCGAGGAAATGAATGTTCTGCCCTGAAGAGCGTGTTGGTAAAGGGGTGTTTGCCTACAATGTAGCAAACCACACACAGCATAAGGCTCACCATCAGCTAAGTGTAGGGTAAGTCTGAGACTCTGTAGTATTTTAACATGTCCTTTGTTTTGGCACCAGTGCTTTTGTCCATCTCCAGACCTCGCATCACAAGAATATGCTTAAAACTTGAGGAGAGCAGTGCAGCTGTCACAGAGGATGTCTAGATTACTAGAGATGCTTGGAACCTTTAAAGCTTTTGAACTTTCGAAACATGTAAAAATAAACTTTGAAATTATAGCTGAAGTTACATCAGGTGAAGCCCATGACAGTCACCTTGGAGTGGAAACTCTTGCCTAGTCTTGCCAATGCTGTGTGGGGTGTGCTATGCGTCTATGAGAAACTGTTTCTCTGAGATGTGATGGTATTGAAAGGAAAGCTGTATTCAGGTGAAAACAACCTTCATAAGGAATTGTTTGTGGTGATTAAAAATGCAACAATCACCAAACAGTTAAAGATGAAAAATAGAATGTGGTATTTATGAGAATTTTGACTGGCGTGAAGATTTTAATGCATATTACCTTGCTTTGCTAATCAACGTGATTGAGATGCACGTGCCTGTTAAATAGAACTTGCTCTTGGCTTCTGGTTATCAGAGATTTCACATTTATCTTCCCTTCATTTGAATGCTACATAAACCTCTCTGAACCTGAGGGGGTCACTCTCTTTTTCTCTCAGTTGGGTATGGAGAATAGATTTTTTTCTAATGCTTGGAGAATGATAACAAAAAGGAATCTTTTTATTGGTTCATTTCATGCTTGGTGAGATTCCAACTGTCAAAACATTATAAAAATTTGAACCCAGAGGCACATTCCATCACCAGAGTACTAATTACTGCAGAGAACCAGAGCGAGTCATTATGTAGCAGTATTTATTAGCGCTGCCCAATTTTAATGTTTTTTTTTTTTTTTTTTTTTTTTGGACCAGAGACACTTAAATAAAAGGTTAAGCTGTTTTGGCATAAAAGTAGGAGGAGAATCTGCACAGTTCATGAAACACCACCAATGCAGTGCAGGAAGGTGGAGTTAATTGAAAACTATGCCTTTACTTTTACCACAACTAAACACCTTGTTTCCAGGAATGAGCATGGAGGGCAGATGCTATGCTGGGTTTGTGCCCATGCTATTTAAACACTGGCTATGAGGTAGGCGCTGGTGAGAGGAAGACCATGGGGTGCAAGCAGCTCCCTTCATAAAGAACAGCAGCAGCACTCATGTGGGAAGTAAGGGTCTCAGGACAGATACAGGAGAGGAAAGGGGAAAGTGTGTGCTTGAGGGCATTGGTGCCTTCACGTACTTACAGGAGAGTTTCCTGAAGACATGGCATTTGAGAATGACAGGAAGTGAAGGGCTTTTGAAATGTTTGCCATGCACACTCATACTTTATGCATGTATTGTATCTATTGTATGAAATGTTATAAGTATTAAATGAACTGAGAATATATAAGTGAAATATTGAATGTAAAAATTATGCTTAGTAGATGCTTATTGGCTACCTTTCATGTATAAAGCATTTGGTAGAGGGTAGACTAGGGAGGAACAAAGATAAAGAGTGTGACTTTTTATAGAAGAATGGTGAAATCCAGTGCCAATCATTGTGTTTTCCTAGTCCAGCTGAACTGCACAATTCAGGCAATGAACTGTATGGAGCACAGTAAGACCTTTAATTTGATCAAATTCTAGTGAACTGCACTATAACTTAGATGTTTAGTCTTGCTGCTCTATCTTTCTCTTCTTCCTTCAGCCTTCAGTGATGAGTGTTTTACTATAGCAGCACAGTGTGCAGTAAGTTCTCAGAAAGCCTCAGGCAGAGTGCATGGGTCAAGGAATGCAGACAGAAGGCAAGACTTTAAGCACTTTGTAAAAAGCATACTTTCAAAAAAAAATGAGCAACTAGCTTGTATGTATTTGTAAAAACAACAATTATTTTAAAAGTAGAGGACTGTCCATCTGGATTTGAGAAGAGAAGGAGGACAATGGTGAGCCAAAGCTGTGGTGCCGATGAGGAGATGTGCGAGAGAGGAAGACTGGAAAGTCCCTGGCCTGAGCCCATAAGCAGCACCAGTGCGCAGAGTGTCAACTTTGCAAACTGTTGAATGGGTTAAAATTTTTTCTTCAAAGATAAGAGAAAATGATTGGGTTGAATGGATGAAGAATGATTATGGGATGGAGAGAAATCTGGAGTCTTAGGATGAAAAGGAAATTTTCCAAGATAAAAATGCTGGAAGCAGAAAGATAGGAAGATAAGCTCCTAGAGACAGATTGTTCCAGAATTTGAGATTCTGAGATTTTTTTTTCCCGAAGGTAATAATTACATCTCTTATGTACTAAGTGATGTACCACATATGGTGTGGGGCAGTACCCTGTGACCACAGACATTAATTTTTTCTAGCACAACATTAATATTTATTCTTAGTAGAATAGAGATGATAAATAGCCTCTAGTCACTACAGTTTGTGCCAAATTAATGAAGAGAAAAAAAACGGGGAAAAAAAATCTCGACTGGGTTTTCGGAGAACACTGGATGTTAGGATGATGGATAAGGGAGTGTAGACCTGTGCAATTTGCTTTGTCTGTTTTTGTTTGCAGGGATAATGGAGATGGATCAAGGTGCTTAAGGTTTGAAAAACAGAAGGATGCTTTGAGCAGGGAACACATAGGTCTGTGTTGTCTGCAATGGCTGTGTGTGTCCTTACTGACCATGGGCACGGTTCTCTGTGTCTCTTTGTACCCTTTCCACACTGTGTACACCTGCTCTGATTGGCTACAGCCTGAAAGAAAGAACATCCAGAAACTGCCCAGAGAACAATGGTGCATATTTGTTTCTATTGTTGCTGATAAGACTATGTTCTGGTGGTATTGAAAAATTTAAAGTGTGAGATAAAAATATGATTCAAATCCAGGACTAAGGAAAGAAAGAAGTAACTAAAGTTTATATGAGAAAGTTTGAAGAAACCCCTACTGTATCTTTCTGTGTCTATTACTATATACTTAAATTTATTTATAAATTACACACACACACACACACACACACACACACATATATATCTGTATATACACACACATATATATATGATTCCTCTAAAACATAACACCATACTTATGTATTTTGTTTATGTATTTATCACATAGTGGTATACCTAGACATACTTAGTAGGTGGTAGATGACTATATAAATTTATTTTAAGAGTTATAATTTTCAATGATAATAACTAGTTATTATAATTAATTATGAGCTATCTTTATGACTAAGTGCATGAATTATTAAATTGCTGTATGGGTCTATATGTGCAAATATTTGGAATATGTTTAACAGACCCATGTCTGATGGTGCATTTTTCATTATTGACATTTTCTCATTCATACAAGACTTCTAAATCAATGAGGATTTGTTCTAACTGACCTCATATAATCTCAAAGAACAAAATACCAATGCTAGCAAAGGACCCTAATAGGGAATTTAAAAAATGGTAATGGAAAATGTTACACAGTGTCATACTGTAATCTTTTTGGCTTTATATTTACTTTCAGTATTGAGTGCTGTGCTCTACCAAGCAGGGTCACTGAAGCTTGTGGTAGCAGTCTGAGGGATAGAAGAGACGGTCTGAGGATTGTTTGGGGACCTGATCACCTGGTCACCTAGTCAGCATCCTCCTGGTTTATATTCACACCATGATCGGAGTGGAATCTCATCCTCAGTGTTCAAAATGTAGAAAAATAAGTCTCCTTTTGTAACTGGGAAATTCTTTTTGAATATGTAAAAAGGAAAAATTTTAATTATAGACTAAATTTTATTTATATACCTGTATCTTTTATACAAATGATTTATGATTATGGAAAGATTAAATAACTTTTATTTGGGAAAAATAACATGTTAAAGATCATTTATGTTAAATACTTCTCATTAAACTTTAGAATGATATTCTACCATTGCAATTTAGACACATAAAGATATATCAGGCATGGAATTTTTTTATATGATTATATCTCTGAAGTAATGTAATTGTAACATCTTGACTTATACAAGAATTTCTGAAATTTCTGTTTTTCTAAGAAATTTATACATTAATCACCTGAGATAACCTAGTTTCTGCTTCTATTTCTGGATATGTGCTTTAAAATCAAATGTAAATTTTTCTTAGAATAGGATCAGAGCAAGTTTGTATGAAGAAGTGTCTCCTCATGGGGGTAGTGGATCCTTTATGTCTCCTGCATGGTTTTAGATTAGAAAATACAAATCCTTGCATCATGGTAATTTCTCTCAAGAGGCCATCATCAAAAATCAGATCCATGTATAGTAGTGCTATAGAAATATTTTAAAGCATTTTCTTAGTGTTTGTATTTGTTCTAATGAATAATAAAGGAAGTACTCTGGACTTCTATGTGGGATGAGAACAAATAATGTTAAACAAAGTCTTATTCTGATAGCTGAGATTTTCTGACGTAGTTGGGCACATGGCTGTAGAAAGAGGCTAAAGGTCAGTGTAAAATGGAAACGGAAACCCGGATGTGAAGATATTTGATGCATTCCTTTCATTCTATTTTGCTATTCTTGAAGAGAAAAACCCCATTTCTAGCAGGATTAGCCAGGTCTGACATTTTGGGATAGCCTTGTTCGGGACAGAGATTGGATAGGAAAAGGTAAGGACATTTAGAGCTGGTGTTATAATGTGTGTGAACCCAGTAAAATATTTTACTGGAAACATATTTTGTGAAAGAAAAACATGAGCAAAGGGGAGGATATAAGTTCAGTTTTAGCTCCTGTGAATTTCGCATGTGTCCATGACCCACATGTGTGCTTTCTATCGACATTTTCTCATGTCACACATGAACCAGCCTTATGTCCTTTAGTGCTCACACTTGTGTACTTTCTTAGTCTGAAGCTCTGTCTGGTTCTGTCTGAGGCTCACTACTGTTGGATGTGCACTGTTTGCTTAGTGTGGTGAGGCAGTAGACTTCACTGTGGTAGTATCCAATAGTTAAGGTATTCAGTTACTACATATATGTCAGCATACTACATGTATGTCTCTATTACTACATAGGCTATGTCCTAATCTGTAATTCAACTATAACGTGTCTTAGTATCATTAATGCCATATATAATATAACAATTTCCAGATTGGAATATTTAGAGAATTATAGACTCAAACATTACTCCTAGGGTCACATTACTTTTGCAGGCTCATAATTTTATATTTGCCTCAGGATTAATAGCTATAGGATTATTAACATTAAAGAAATTAAAATTTTTAAGTGATTGAAGGATAATAGAAAATACATTTTTAAAAGTCCCAACTTAAAAAAATTAGAACAGGCTAAAGAAATTATATTATTCAACTACAAAAAGTTAAAAACAGGCCTATTCAAAGAATATTAAAAAATTAATCCCAGCACTTGGGAGGCAGAGGCAGGTGGATTTCTGAGTTCGAGGCCAGTCTGGTCTACAGAGTGAGTTCCAGGACAACCAGGGCTACACAGAGAAACCCTGTCTTGAAAACAAAAAACAACAACAACAAAAAAAAAAACAAAAAACAAAAAACAAAAAACAAAAAACAAAGAAACACTTGGTGTTCTAGCATCAGGACCTTAGTTCAGACCCAAATAGAAAATTAAGCTGTGGTGGTGCATGCCAGTAACCTCAGTGCTGGGAGATAAGGACAGGATGATCAGGACCCCTCACTGGCCCATCAATACAACAAAAATCTGTGAGCCCAGTGTACGGTTAGCAGATTCTGTTTCAAAGAAATAAGGTAGAGAATAAAAGAAAAAGACATCCCAGCAGTAACCGTTGGGCTCCATGGGTATTGTGTAGGTAAGTGCACTGCACATATATGTACACTTTCAAACGGTGTGTACGCGTGCAGATGAGTGTGCACACACATGCACTACATGCCCATGGCAACGAGTCTGCACACATGTATAACTTCAGGAAAATTCTAGTAGAATGTAATCATGGTCTTTTTTCCATCTTGTTGTTTCTCTTTTACTGAAAGTTACTTACTTTCTAAAATAGTAGATCCTGATTATGGTTTCTCCTCCCTCTGCTTTTCCCTGCAGACTCCCTTCATTTCCTAAGGTAACCTTAAAAGGTTGGTTAGGATAAGACATATTTGGAAAGAAACTGCTCTACTGGAAAGATGTTTGGTTTAAGTCCTTGCAGATAAAGAACTTAAAATAATAAAAATTGATTATATGTTTCTAGTTGACTAACAGATGCCGCTTAAGGTAATATATAGTTACATAGAGAAATGCATGAACACACACACCCGCGCGCACGCGCACACACACACACACATACACACACTCACACCAGCAGTCTCTCTATTTGTGTATGTCTGTTTCTATATATATGTATATAGTTCTAGCTATCTGTCTGTCTATCTTGTCTTCTCCCCGCTATCATAGTAAATATTCTTGAGCCAAATGTAAAAGAAATTATATGAGATACAATCTGGTGAAACATTACACTAAAGGATGTTAAAAAGAGACTTTGCAGGGAATTTGATGATGAAAAGGGCAAAGCTTCTAAATTAGAGGAGTTTCTCTGCAACTATTATATATTTATAGAATAAGGAGAATTACTTCTCTTTGCCTTTTAACTTAACATCTTGAGTGTGTTAAGAGGTTCTCCCAGTTTATTTGATTCAGTGTGACTGGTTCCTCGGATATCTTTGGGACTGTGAGTAAAGTAATATTAATATATTTGTGGTTTGATAACTTGGCTTGTGCAACTATTTGCTAATAATGATCTAAACACCTTCATGCCTTTGATTATACTCTTCTCCTCATATTTTCAAAATCTAATAATGCTTGATTTTTCCCTACAAAGAACTTTTGTAAAATGATTGAGAGCTTTACAGAGGACTCTAGATGGGTTTTCATTGCTTGTTCATTAGTGCATTGTGTATATGTAAATTATATGTTGAGCTTCATATGAAGGGTTGTAAAATTTTGCTAATAAGGTTGATACTACTAATATCTAAGTTACTAAAATTATATGCATGTAATGGATATATGTGATCTGTCTATTATATGTTATAACTGTATGTGAAACTGCAATTATCTTAGTTATGAGAAAATAAAGTCAAGGATGTATGTGCTGGTGTCATTCTCAGAATATTTCTTGTATCTCCTCATCTGTTCTTCTAAAACTCATTAAGACAAGTGCTGACTCCAGAGTCTGAGCTCATAGCACTTGCAACTTGGGTAACACAGACCAGATCTGAACATATGTGGCCAGCAAAAAACTCAACGCTCCTTGGTCTCTATTCTATGACAGTTTCTTGCTGAGCAATAAATAAGCTATGATACTTATATAGTATTTATATGTTAATTACTAAAATTATATTCATTAAAATTATTATTAATAAAATTATTTACAGCATAAATATTTAAAGATGATTTGAAACTTCTGATATAATCATTTTCATATGACTTTAATATTTAGTCTTAGTTTACTATTACCAGGGATCTGTTAGACTTTCTGACATTAACTACAATTATAGGCAAATAGCCTAGAAATTAGATTCAGAAGCAATTTCTGTATTTTTCTTCTTTTAAGGCACTAACTCCTCAGCTCTAGTGGATCTTCAAAGATGGAATACAACCTTCTTCATGATTTGGATCAGAGAGCATACTGGCGTGGGAAAAGTGAAACAGCCAGAAAAGACAGAAGGCTTATATACTATGTCATTCATAACTCTAAAGGAAGAGCTTGTTGTAGGGCCTCAAAGATATGGACAAAGAAGACAGTATTCATTTGAGAGTGTCTGTTGCATTTGATATGGACAAAGAAAACAGTATTCATTTAAGAGTATCTGTTGCATTTGTTATGTGCCAAATAATCCACATATAGGGAAGCCATTTAATGTGATTCATCTATATAGTGATGGAATAAAAAAAAAAGAAATAGGGATATGAGTTTGCTATTCAGGTTAAAAAGTAGTGTCATATGTTGTTAATTTCTAGTGTGTATTTTTACAGTACTACCAGTCTTCTTTCATTTATGTGCATAGTCTCCAAAATATTTTGTCACATCCTATAGTTTAGATAGTTTAGGATTCTGCATGTTCTATTACTGTATGTATTCTCTGAAGTTCCTTTGTGTTTTTTGTTTGTTTGAAATAGAGATTCTCTGCGTAGCCCTGGCTGGCCTGAAACTTGGTCTATAGACCAGGCTGGCCTCAAACTTAAAGATCTACTTGCTACTGCCTCCCAAGTGGTGGGATAAGAGTCATGCACCACCACTGCTAGACCTCACTTTTGTTTTAATGTATGATTGTGATGATTAAATTGTTAACTTGCCATAATCTAGGAGATCGTGGAAAGCAGGGCATTTGAGAATGCTTGTGGGTGATTATTTTAATTACATTAATTAATATGGGAGGATATACCCACTGTAGGCAGCACCATCCCCTAGGCTTAGGCTTTTGCAGTGTATAAGAGTTGAGAAAGTGAGCTGAGCTCTGGCATGTGTGAATTAATGCATTTCTCATTGTTCTTAAATATGGATGTGAGATGACTAGTTGGTGTCAGTTCTTGCTTCCTTGGTTTCCTGGCAGCAATGACAGTAACCTGGAATTATGAGCTGAATAAACCTTTCCTTCTTAAGTTGCTTTTGTCAAGGTATTTTATCACAGTAAAGGAAGGTAAAACTAGGATAATTGTTTTTAATTTCATCCACATGCATGTACATAAGTAAGTTTCATTACTTTCATTGCTCTAATTGGTCTATAATAAGACTTACTGATCTCAGGTTTATTTTTCTTTCAAAGGGAATTTGGGTTATATGTAATTTTTCTATTTTTCTTACATTTGAATGTATATTTTGTTCAAGCACACAAGCAAGCAGCACACATACAAGAGTAAGAGGAAGCATGCTACAGTATTTACTGAGCTATGGACTATCTTTGTTAGTAAGATAAAGACAAACTGGTGTTTGAAGTCAGTGCAGTGTTTTCCATTGCCCACATATGTTTACTAATATTTTATAGTGAAATGTGTATCATGTAGAATTTATAATTTTGAGTGTTCAGTTTATCTATGTTCATGCACATTGTTACACACCCATCTCCACCATCTATTTCGGGATCCTTTCTGTTTTCTCTAACAGGTTCCTGGTGTCTAAACACACAATAATTACCCATTCTATCTAATTTATTTATTTATTTTGGCTCTGTCACTCTGTCACTCTGACTATTCTAGATACCTCACATAATTGGTATCATACAATATTTGCATTAGCTTATTTCACTTAGCTCTTGTCATTAAGACTCTTTCACATGGTCTCTTTGTCAGAATAATTGTTTATTGCTATTCCGTTGCTTAATTTAAAGGTTGAAGAATATTCTCTATGTGTAACAACACACATTTTGTTTGTTACTAATGCTTTAGTGTTGTTTGAAGATTGTCTTGTATTTTTTCCATGTATCCCTGGAGTTAGCTCTGTCTGGGAAGTCAATACCCTATTTATTTATTTATTTATTTTTATTTTTGCTAGCTTTTGTAAAGGTCTTAGTGCTGATGGCCTGGCATTGTTTATAGACCCTCTCTGTGTACAGATATAAGAAATACCCTGACCCTGATACACATGCTTATGTATATTTATATTTGATTTTTAAAACTGTACCCCTCCATTATCTGTTAAACTCCACAAAGTCATAGATACCTGTGATTATGGTCCAGTATTTTGAAGTTAACTCCGTTTCTCCTACTCTTCTTATTTACAGCAGTATTTTCAGAGAACAAAAAGCTTGTTATTAGCCACTCAAGACTCACTAATTCTCTAGGTCTGCAAGGCCATGCACATTTTACATGGGACCTTCCAGGCTCTCTGTTATAGTAGATTTTGTTTTACAGATTTGACCTCTCTAGTATTAGATGAACACATGACTGGAAGAGTTCTAAAGTTTACAGCTGGGAAGTTCGCTGGAAGCAAAGAATCATTTTGTCATAATTTTTCCAAGCCTTATTTTAATGATGGTTCTTAAACACTAACCTCCATTGTAGCCCACCACCCATCATAGGTAGTGGAAAAGGAAAGGATATGGGGCAAGTGGACTTGTTTAGAAAGGGTTTCTGACATTTGTCAGCAAATTGCCCTGACAGAAATAGCATGAGTGATGTGTCATTGCTGCCATTCTTTAGGGAACATTACTAGGTCTCCTTCTGCATTAAGAAAATTATTTTATAAAAAGCAAATATTCTGTGAGATGCACATAAGAACTCCAAATTATTTCTGAACCCTCAATGCTTACATCTACTCATCTCAGTACTATCAAGTCAGCAGAAAGGAAAACCTTGCTAACGGAATTCTTCCGTCAATTGACAAACACACAGAGGACCTTGAGTGAACTCCTAGTGACTCCCCAGACTGTGCTAGCTAATCACCTTGCTTGTGGAGTCTCCATTCATTCTCCAGCTTGACAATCACTATAGTTATTCGTTATAATTTTCATTTGAAGCTATACAACAGCAATGATATTGCATTTAATGGCTGAATGGCTTCCATGTTACAATTAGAGATATCCTGTGCAATGAAAGATGACAAATTGCCCTTTAAAAACAAAATTGCAGGACCATTGCAAAGATTCACATTGAGAAGGCTTACCAACAAGGCATCCCCAAGTGAGAGGAAGTATTTCACTTCATCATTAGCAGTTGCTGCTAAGATGTTTGAATTAAGATGCTGTGGGTTCTGGTGGTTCCTCAGAAAATTGGACATAGTACTACCGGAGGACCCAGCAATACCTCTTCTGGGCATATACCCAGAAGATCTTCCAACTGGTAATAAGGACACATGCTCCACTATGTTCATAGCAGCCTTATTTATAATAGCCAGAAGCTGGAAAGAACCCAGATGTCCCTCAATAGAGGAATGGATACAGAAACTGTGGTACATTTACACAATGGAGTACTACTCAGCTATTAAAAACAGTGAATTTATGAAATTCTTGGGCAAATGGATGTATCTGGAGGATATCATCCTTAGTGAGGTAACCCAATCACAAAAGAAGTCACTAGATATGCACTCACTGATAAGCGGATATTAGCCCAGAAACTTAGAATACCCAAGATACATTATGCAAAACAGAAGAAAACCAAGAAGGATGGCCATTGTGTGGATACTTCATTCCTCCTTAGAATAAGGAACAAAATACCCATGAAAGGATATAGGTACAGAGACAAAATTTAGAGCTAAGATGAAAGGATGGACTATCCAGAGACTACCCCATTCAGGAGTCCATCCTATCATCAGCCACCAAACCTAGATACTAATGCTCATGCCAGCAAGATTCTGCTGAAGGGACCCTGATATAGTGGCCTCTTGTGAGGCTATGCCAGTGCCTGGCAAACACCGAAGTTGATGCTCACAGCCAGCTATTGGATGGAACACAGGGTCCCCAATGGAGGAGCTAGAGAAAGTACCCAAGGAGCTGAAGGGGGCTGCAACCCTGTAGGTGCAACAACAATATGAACTAACCAGTACCCCCTGAGTTTGTGTCTCTAGCTGCATATGTAGCAGAAGATGGCCTAATTGGCCATCACTGGGAATAGAGGCCCCTTGGTCTTCCAAACTTTATATGACCCAGCACAAGGCAAGGCCTGGGCCAAGTTGTGGGAGTGGGTAGGTAGGGGAGCAGAGGTGGGGGGGGAGGGGTATAGGAAACTTTCGGGATAGCATTTGAAATGTAAATAAAGAAAATAATAATAATAAAAAAAGAAAGCTATAATTATATGCAGAGGACCTAGTGCAAATCCATGTTAGCCCTATTCTTGCTGCTTCAGTCTCTGTAAGTTGATACAAGCTTTGTTCAGCTAATTTAGAGGGATTTGTTTTTCTGGTGTCCTCTATCCTCTCTGGCTCTTAAACTTTTTCTGCTTCTTCTTCTGCTGTTACCTGAGCTCTGAGGGAGGAATTTGATGGAGACCTCCCATTTGGGGCTTCGTGTTCGAAGGTCTTTCACCCTCTTCATAATGTCTGACTTTGGGTCTCTGTATTTGTCCCCATGTGCTGAAGGGGAAAGCTTCTCTAATGATGGTTGAATAAGACACTGATCTATGAGTCTAGCAGAATGTCATTAGGAGTCATTTTATTGTTACTTTTTTTTTTTTTTTTTTTTTTGGCTAAGTAGCTGTACTGGCTGGTTTTGTGTCAACTTGACACAAGCTATAGTTATCACAAAGAAAGGAACTTCAGGTGAGGAAATGCTTCCATGAGATCCAGCTGTAAGGTATTTTCTCAATTAGTGATCAAGTTGGGAGCATTCCTTGTTGGTGGTACCATCTCTGGGCTGGTAGTCTTAGGTTCTGTAAGAAAGCAAGCTGAGCAAGCCAGGGCAAGCAAATCAGTAAGTAACATCCTTCCATGACCTCTGAATCAGCTCCTGCTTCCTGACCTGCTTGGGTTTCCATCCTGACTTCCTTTGGTGATGAGCAGCAATATGGGAAGTGGAAGCTGAATAAATCCTTCCCCCCCCCCCCAAAAAAAAAGATGCTGTGGGTTTTGAAATAAGTATTCTTAGAAATCTCTACATTCAGAGATCAAGAGTAAAGAAGTGTTCTGAGATAATAAAATAATTAAGATAGATTAGTAGTTACCACCTAGTAGTTTTAATATTTTAATAAATGTCTCTAATAAGAACTTTGTGCTTAATCCAAATAACATTTAATTTTCTGTAACACTGACAAATTTTTAACATCAGACTTCTTTGTATATTAATTTAAAAAAATTTAGTTTTTAAAGTGGGTGTGTTCTTTTTCTTATAGATTTCACCAGACAAGAATTTTGGTTGTAAATTTTTAAAATCTGCCTTTTAAGCCATTTCAGCATATTCAGCTCTTTTGAAAGCAGATGCTGTTTTTCTTTTTGCTGTTGCTGACTATGAAATTGAGTATTTCTGGCACTTGATTAATTAAATCATAAATTGTAACCCAGACTACTTTGTTTTGCAACCAAACTTCTGTACAAAACATATGGGAAGACCTTACTCATTCTCCCTGGTATGAAGTTTGGAAGATATTTTAAATAAGATAGACTTTGAAAGAGGCAAGCTTTGGGAATGTTCTGTTCTTTGCAGCCTAATTAAAGCACTCCGATAACTCTTTTGTCCCTTTTGATTATTTCCCAAGAGCTCAATGGATCAAATCCAAAGTCATAGGTCTTCTGCACATGGCCTCAGCAACGTTTCCCAGAGTATTTTCTGTGCCAGTTTCCACCACAGGTCTGACTCCTCTAACCTGTAACACTTAAGTTATGGCTTTGACTCTTCCCAGCTTTGTGGGACCGTGCTGCTCACAACTGATCTCTTATATGGCTATATCTGCCCGTCCTCTGTGAATCTGCCCCTGATACAGTCCATTCCTCTCAACATCATACTACACTGATGTAATTTCAGCCTATTGCAGTTTTATAGCTATCAGACTATTCCACCAGAGCGATCATCTGATCAGAGGGGATTAGGCAGAACTGGCATTCAGAATCATGGGCCTCCATTGTAACAAAAGCAAGATATATCAACGAAGAAGACCATAGATTTACTTGTGTAATAAACATTCCAAAGATTTCTTACATTTGCCAATATTTGAAGATTGCTCAATATGTAGTTATAATGAATACTTTAACAATAGAGGCCAGTTCTTAATTGTATGTTAATATCTTAGAGCTTCATATTCACAAGGTGATCAATAAATGCTTTAAAAATAAATATTAAGTGAGATGCGGAGTCCTATTCTATACCTAAGTGGTAATCACTGTCTGAAATTTGGTTAATGTTAACCTGCCTAATTTTGATACTAATATATGGGTGTGGTCCTTCATGTTCAAAGAGCTACTAACAATCCAGTAACAAGGGCATCACCCAGAAATATGGAAACACAGATGCTACTCTGAACCCACCATGTCTGAATCTCTCTCATAATAAGAACCCAAGTGACTTGTGTGGGCATTGAAGTTTAAGGAGTACTGGCTTAGATGGACAGAATGATGATACTTTTGTTTAGTATAACGGGTAGGATTTTAGTTCATTAGACAAGGAGGAAGAGACTCCATGATAAGAGCATAAACTTCAAGCATCAACAGGTGTTCTTTGAGAAGCTGAGTTCTTTTGGGGAGAAATGTAAATGGGCTATTATATAAAACCAGGTTACACTCTGACAAAAGCATGAATAAGTTTCCCCACTCTGCTTTTATATTGTGATACATGTCCACATCTCCTCCTACATTTGTCACAATGGACTTAGTACACTTCTTTCTCAGAGCTGCACTGAGCTAGCTAATAGCCATTGCAGGCTAAATACGGTGATCTGAGGTTTAATAGTAAAAAGTAAATACCTTTGTATAAAACCCAAACCTTATTTAACTCTGTACTTGAAATAAATTCAGGTATACCCGAGACTTGAGTATACTGATCCAAGACACTGGTTTAATATTATAATGCCTCTGACTTCTTCAAGTCCAATCACTATGCATGAGTCATTAAAGATTGTTAATGACTTCCATAGGGTTTTGCTCTTAATTAAGTCTTACACGCTAAGTAAAAAATACTTTCCAAGTTTATTTCACTACCATCTGAAAACCTTTACCCCATCTTCTTTCCCATCTCTAGTATTTCCTTTCTCTCTGATTTGTGTAAGTCTGATGGAAAAAGAAAGGAAGAATGGTATAGAGGGTAGGAAATAAGAAACCCACAGGAAGCCCCCCCCCAAAAAAAAACAAAGATAAACAATTTAAATATGTACATTGCTGCAACATGGGCAGTGAGAAGAGTGATAATTCTGCCACGGACTGAAAGCAGATGGGCAGGTAGCCAGAGAGGCAAACTGGGAACCAGATGGAGGACTCGGGGTAATGAGAACATTGGGGGAGATGGCTATGGTGGTAAAGTGGCAGAGATGCCATGTGCCCCAGGTTCAGGATGAGCAGTACCACAGATGTGGCTGCTTGTATGTCTGTCTGTCACTGACAGCTAGAGACACGTCTTCAGTTAATGAGTTAGTGTTGGGTGTGCTCTATGACCAGGGTGATTGATGTTTGTGATGACACTTTTGCTGAATCATCTCAGGCAGAGCAAATTTGCATACTTGCACATCTTGTAATGTTATATGAATGTTCTGAACATAACTCTTTAGATAAACTTCATGTGTAAAGTCTCAGGTATGGTCTAGCTATATGGAATTTTTAGGACATGCAAGGGCAGAAAGGCAGCACCATCTTTTTGTCTCTGTCCCTGTTTCTCTGTCTCTTGTCTTTTTGTTCCTCTGTCTATGACTCTCCCAGTACTGTGGTTGTATTGTAGTTTTTTTTTCACTTAGTGGCATCCTCTTCCTCCACTGGGTTAGTTGTTGCTGCTTACTGACCTTCACACAGACTGCATTTTCATGACTCACAGCTTTCAACAGCCTCCCCTGCTGACTTCACACAGAAGGAAAACACAACTCTTCTTAGTTTGTCTCTATCAGCCAAATACGTTATCAGTTACATCTGGAATATATACATTCCTGGTCAACTCCATTCAGTTTTGGTAAATCCTAGGATGTGTATATCTGCCCATGAATCTGCATCGATGAATTAGGCACTAAGGTATGTATATGGGCTGTGTGTATACCACTTGACTTTTAATCATGATTACTCATGGTATGTTCATTTAATCAACATCTATAAAGTTTACTCTGATCAAGACATTTTGGTTAGGTATACAGCCATGAATAAAATACAGATGGGGAACTTGTTTTTTGATTCAGCAGAGAGACAATAGTTAATTAACTGAGAGAGTTTACGGACAGCTTTCAAAAGGGTCTATTTATAGTCATATCTTACACTGTTAGTCTCCATTCTTAATATCTGGCTTAATTGTTAAGGACATGCTTGTAATGAAACTTCTAAAAGGCACATCTTGTGGATTACTTTAGTGGAGGTAGTCTGTTATAATAGTTATAATGGAGCAATTATTTCATAGCAAGCAAAGCTAATGGAGAATACATGTAGACTGTGGGATGTTTTCAAAGCCTCATGGATTAGCAAATAGTTGAGGAATTAAGGCCAAGTGCCTTCAAATGCTTGTCTGTTCATATTTTAAATTAAAGCTCTTATTTGAAGAGAGAGAAATATGAGTGATGAAAATCTTTGATCATCTTATTAGTAGATATCTTTAAAGTGTAAATTAACTGCTAATTTAATTCACTGTAATGCTGTGTGAAATAATGTGTTTTTACTTAAAAACTTGTAATTTTGATAAAAATATGCAGAGTTTTAATGACATCTAACCTTCTGGTTACTTCATTTTTCCCTTTTCTTACACTTATTGCATGTTAGCAAACTTACTTCAGAGAAGTATTTGACTCATTATTTTCAATTACACTGAAATAATAACTAAAAAAAAAAAAAAACCAGAGGTGGTATATTGGCTTTTTATTTTAATGTACTTCTAAGTAGGAAAAAACTTGCCTTCTTGTAGGAGTAGTTATATGGAATAGTCATCTGGGTTTTTTTTGTTTATATAAAATAACAGGTAACAAGAATATTTAGGAATGATTCTGTAGTTGTAAATAAGTCCTACTGTTGAATCCATTCATATTGCCCCTCTTGGCTCCCTTTGTAAGTACTAAAATGCAATGTATGTTTATTAAATATTGCTTCCAAAAGTTCCTTTTTTTGAGATTTTGCTTTTTCTTGGTCAGTTTCCATCTTATTCTGTATAAGAGTTTATAAAGTTCATTTCTGTGTTTACAATCAGATTAATTGCTATTTGTCTTAAATGTGGTAATTTAAAACTAATACATATTTCTTTCTTAAAATTTTAAACTTATGTCAACAGCAACAAAAATGCATTGTTTTCTTAGAGTTGGTTAATAACTAACACACCACCACCAAACATGATCCATTGTCACATGAACATTCTCGGTGTGCTTGACAGCTCTTGCCATTTTCCTATTCACGTGTGTGAGGTGGCTTCTTTGCATTTGGCCTGTAATACACTGCATAATAAGAGGTGTGTCTTTTAAATTTTAAATATGATAAAAATGGCCCAGAATAAAATAGTGAAATCGTGGTGAAAACTATATATTCTAATAGTGATTGACGTTATCAACCAATCAGAAAAAAAGGTCTCATTTAGTACCTTGCATTAAAATATGAAAGAGGGCTGGGCAGTGGTTATGTATGCCTTTATCCTAGCACATGGGAGGCAGAGGCAGGCAGATTTCTGAGTTTGAGGCCAGCCTGGTCTATAGAGTGAGTTCCAGGACAGCCAGGGCTATACAGAGAAACCCTGTCTTGAAAAACCTACACACACACACACACACACACACACACACACACACACACACACACACAGAAGAGGAATCAGGTAGTTCATGACTGCAAAAGAAAAACAGTGAATTAATTTCTTTGTAAGTTCTTGATGGAGAACAAGAAGCTGAAGTGAAACTTGAAACAGGAACAAGCAAACAAACACATTGTCTAGTAATCTTGATCAGACAATCCTGTCCAAAGACAAAAACCTCAGCTGAGGTTCCAAATCAACGGCAAGCAATTGGTATGTTTTAGTCTTATCTCTTAGATAAGTTTGTTTATATTGTCTTGCCTTCACAGAGGACAAATAACTGGCTGGAACAAGATAGAACCTTTGGCTTTATATAATAATATAAGTCTGAGCAATAGGTAGCATTAAAAATAGAAGCTAGTATCCTACTTTTAGATGCCTTTCTCATTATTGTATTATGTATTAATTGTAATTACTAGTTACTACTATTATTTGATTCATTCATGTTTATAATATATCAAAACAGGCTCTTGGCTCTCTACCCAGCTTGAGTTCAACAACCCCTAGAGAATATGCCACACTAGGCATACTTGAATCTGAATCAGCAGCTGAGTCTGCCTAAATTTATGTAGCTACAAGGGAAGCTATGCACAAAATGATAGTTTCTACCTATAGTCAAGTACATGACTAAAACTTCAGTAGTTTTATTAGTATTAAACCAGAATAGAAATTTGGAGAATAATGATTTCTGCTTACAGTTAAAACTTGACACACATCTATACTTTGGATATTGAATCTCTCCCTAATATCCACGAATTAAAGCTATGGTGCTCATGATGGAGGTTTCTGAAATTCATAGAAACTTTAGGAGACAAGGCCTAATACTCATGAGATGAGTGGTTTTTTTCCCTATACTTTACATTTTTGTCACAGTGTAACACCATTACATAAAAAGGAGCCAAAAAAGGTTTTGGTTTGATACTTTTACAAGCACAAGCCAAAATGAACCTTCCTCTGCATAAATATTTTATTATGGTCACAAATCTGTGATTAATACTAAAAATGATTTAGAATAAATTAATAGCAAAGAGAAGGTAGAGAATGGAGCTGGAGATGAGTGAGTGTGAAGTTAGAAATGCCTATAGGAGGCACATATTAAATAATGCTTGGAAGAGTCAGGCAGTGTCTCAAGGGAGTTAACATAGAGAACTTATTCCAGAGTCTAAAAGGGCTGCTAGAAAGGGGCAACTCTCCTGATTATTGTATTATAGAAACATATAGTATTGTTTAGATCTTGTTAGACAGTTGCATTTTACTAGAAATGTGAGTCATTTTTAACACAAACCTAAGCTGACTATAAAGTAACATCTCTCATTTACAATTCTTTTTTTTTACTTACTTCTTTTTTTTTATTTTCTTTATTTACATTTCAAA
>NC_034594.1:40940104-40984174 GCF_900095145.1 Mus pahari
GATGGGGTAGTCTCTGGATAGTCCATCCTTTCATCTTAGCTCTAAATTCTAACTTTGAATCTATGACGTAGTACTTACAATGCAAAGAGAATATTTTTGTTGGTATCAAAACTAAGTTTCATTAAAATTCATCCTAACATTTAAAACATAAAAAGGAAATTAATTAAAGCTGACAAACATATTTTGACAACTGTTATGTTTTGACTATTTGGAGTAAAATATGTAGCATTATATTAATTCTACATTTTTGGTGGTCCTTGTAAAATTCTCATCGTAGATGGATGATATTTTGAATTTTGGACACTGTTCATGGTGATTTTGGGCTATGTGTGACTCTCTTCTTTCTATACACTGTATTTCCAGCTCCATAAGAACTACTTCTGTGTGCAGAGTGACTGCCAACTTCAGGGAGCCACACTGACATTTCTACTGTCTTACACAAATACTCAAAAACAAATAATTCATCCATTGTCTGAACATTAGCATTTAGATCCTAAAGCATTAGTTAAAATTGAGGAAACAGACATACTTCCAGTATCATTGTTTTCTCAGTTTTATAAACTAAGTTGATTTAAGTAAGCTTTACAACCAATGTGAAGTATTAGAAATTATACTTAGTAGAAAGTTAATTCTACTGCTTTGTTGGTTAAGACATTGTTTTTTGAAGTGAAAACTGTCATAACTTTGTAATAGCACATAATAAAAATTTTAAGAATGTCTAATTTGCATCTTGTGAGTAATATAATCTAGTCATATGTGGCTGACAAATGTTTTCTCAGCGATAACTTCTTATGTAATGGAACTACTGAATTAACTTGTGCTATGATTTCAACACAGTAGGCCCTCAGATGCTTTCTTGGATACTTATGCCCTTTGGGATCATTTTTCTCTATGTGAAGGCAGCATTGCTGGCTTCCATGTCCATGATGCTTGATGAGCAAGAAGTCAAAATCAATGCAGGTTGATGGAGGCTTTAACCTAAAGGTCAGGTACTGGAATCCTCTGTCTTTTGTAATCTTTTTCATTTATCTATTGTAAATGGTATTACTTTGAGTCTTAGTAAAGATGGGGAAAGAGCAACACTGCCATGAACACTGAAAATGTGCACATTAACAGGCTTATGGTGCATTGATTATGTGATGGTCAGTTGAAGCATCCTTTGAATGTGGACAGGAAACTGTCTAGCTGCTTCTTGGTTACTTGGAAATGTACAGACTTGATGATGTCCACTTCCCCTGCTTCTTTTTATTCTGTTTGGATGAAACTAGTGGATCAAGGAGAGCCCTTGGGAATTAGCACTGAAGTAGGAGGTCTTTCATCAAAATGTGACAATTGGAATATGAAATCTATTGTTTGAATTTTTGATATTTTTTCCTATTTCTTGTAAGTGATCAGTTGGTATTTTCACTTAACCATTTGGCCACTTCTTAATATGTAAGAACACACTTCTTGTATCACCTACTTTAATTTTCTTGAAAGAATTATTAGTTATAGACTAATCATTTTATATTACAAAATCTTTTATCGTATTTTCATAGTGGAATCTTAGTAGATTCATTTTACGGTAACTCAGCCAGTGTTAATTATTGGCTTTGCTTATGAAACTTTTATTAATATAAGGATAATCCATTTGTGAAGAATTTATATGCTGCTCTGAATCAATCAAATATCATGCTTTTTATCCATAATTATCACATTTGTATGATTTTACAGTTTTAGAAATTGAGTTAGATTAAGTTATAGTCCTTAGTAAAGTGAAAATTTTGATATATATTCATATATTTTCAAGTTTTCTAAAGGACAAGCAGGAAGATGTTGCCATTTGGTTTGATAGATTTTTTTTTCATCCTCTATTGTACCAGCAAAATTTCTTATCATTGTATATTTTGAGGACTGTATTTTGTGCCAATATATATATATATAACTATATGGTTTGAAGCCACTTTCTTCTACTAAGGGAAATCACAAGTGGACTTGTCTTTACTACTATCAGTGGTGTCTGAACATTAGTCAGGGTGAAGAACAGTCCGTGAAAAGCCACTCGCTGGAAGGAGTGCGGGAAGCAGCAAGAGGCAGCATGGTGGGATATAGAGTGATAATCATGGAAAAAACAAGCTGTGATGACCATAATCCACACTGACCAGCTAAAGCCTTTGGAAGGAGGTGACATACCATGATTGACATGTTAATGTGGCCTGAGAACAAATTCCAAATTTCTTCAGGCAAGAAATACTGTTGTTGTTGTTGTGTTTTTTTTTTTCCTATGCAAGAAATAAATTTGCTGATATTGAGTTCTTATATGCCTTCTGGGCAAAAAACAAGAACATGAAAAATGTTTTTCTTAAAATTACCAACCTTATGGCTAATACTTTTTTTAATACTGGTCTCATTATTTTCGGCTCCTGGTGAGAAACCCCATATGTGTTACTTTCACTGGAGTCTGTGGCAGTGCCTTTGATAATCCGAAGTACTTTTATTATATGTTGCCTTCATTCTCCTTAAAAGAGCAGCAGCTATAGTTGTTTTTATTAAGAAAATTTTGATTGGCAATCATTCATATTTTTCAAGTACTGTTGATAATCAAAATCCTAATATTTAGCTTCTTTTCATCTCTTTTGCATTTTAGCTTGCCTTTCTCTTAGAAGACACTGGAAAGTAATTAATATGATGTTTTAAAAACACAATTGTTTCTAAATGTTATGGCTGATTCATACTGAAGTCTTTTATGGATTCCATGCCCCTCATGGAGCAATCGTCAGTAATGTATTCACAGCAAGAATGTACTTTAGAATTAATTATTTGTGTCATTCATCCAGGTATTCCCTAACTATAAATTATTGCTTTCTTAGTCAGTATAAATTTAATTTTCACTGTTTTGCGTGACCTCTGTCATCACTGAATAGTTAAAATTTCCTTCCAAGAATCCCCCTGATTGTCTAAAACATTTGGGGTTGCATAATAGACATGTAGTATATCTTGGTGAGGTGGTCCTTAGATAATCAGGCTATTAATTATTTATGAAGTAATTGTGTGGAACTAGACTAGGATAAAATATAAATTAACAGACAACACTGTCCTGTCTTCAAATAGTTCATGATCCTGTGTGGAGACTAGCTGTACTTGGAAGTCCATTTGTACCTGAATAAGTAACACAGGTCATGCATGCTGTAGGAGAGGAAGAAAGCAGATGGGGGTGTGTGATAGCACCACAAGAAGTCACAGAGCTCTGGGCCTTATCAAGTCTATTTACAGTTACTAGATTTGGAGCTCCTAGGTAGGGCAAGGAAAAATTGGAAGTAGGAAAATACAAGAAATCATAAATAATAGAGTAGATAGATGGAGTGACAGGAATTTCTGTACTGAATTAGAGTAGAATTTTTAAAATACTACAGTTGATTAAATATAAGGTAAGGCAAAGAAATCTAGATTTTTTCTCCTTCGAGGCTTCGTTCTTCTGTTTGAATTATGGCTTTTGAAATAATAAATTGAAAAAAACTGATTCCTCAGTAGGAAAGAGAATGCCTTTAGGAAACAAGAAGGATGATGAGGGAGGAGTCTTACAGACATACTAAGGATGGATATATATATATATATATATATATATATATATATATATATATATATATACACACACACACACACACACACACACATACACACACTCAAACACACAATATTCCAATTTTTTGGCATTGTTCCTCACTAAAGTCACATAACATTGACATCTGGTATGTGATAGTAGCTGGGAGACCATGTTGCAGAGATGGACTAGCTGAGTTGGAAGGAAAATGCCATGTTGTCTAGGAAGTCAAGCAGCAGAACATATCAGTAGCAGTTTACAGAAACACTGGCTCGTAGTGTAAACTAACAGAGCTATTTTACAGGAGGGCCACCTCTTAGCCCCTTATTAGATTTGCCCTACTATTCAGGTAGGATTTCAAACTTTGGTTATACCCCTTTTTATGTAATTTTAATAAGAATGTAACCTTTAAGATAAAGAATTGCTTACCCATCACTAACTAACAGGGTATTAATTTAAACTTTATTTCCAGTTTAGTCCCTGGCTCATCCACATCCATTCATGATGCCCTGCATTTTCAAGATGGCAACTGAGATGCTGCAGTATGTTTTAGGCTGTGGAACAGAATCTCATGGCCAGTCAATCTGCTGCTGTTATCTCATTGTCTTTCCTCTGGCTGCTGAACACTCAGAGAAGACAAACTAGCAATTTAGGTGACTCCTTCTATTGTCCATTTTAGTGGTGACTTTCAAACTTTGCTGTTTTTGCTAAGCCCAGATTTATTTATATTTTTATTGGATATTTTATTTACATTTTGAATGTTATCCCCTTTCCTGATTCCCCCCCCCCCCGAATTCCCTAACCCATTCCCCCTCTTACAGCTTCTATGAGGGTGTAACCCTACCCATCCATCCACTCCCACCTCCCTGCCCTCAAATTCCTCTATACTGGGGAACTGACCCTTCATGGGACCAAGGGCTTCTTCTCCCATTGATGACTAATAAGACTATCCTCTGCTACATTTATGGCTGGAGCCATGAGTTCCTCCATGACCTTTGCTGGTGGTTTATACCATGGGAGCTCTGGTTGGTTGATATTGTTGTTCTTCCTATGGGGTTGCAAACGCCTTCAGCTCCTTCAGTCACAAAATAGGCCTCAACAGATACAAGAAGACTGAAATAATACCATGCATCCTATGAAATCACCATGGACTAAGACTGGTCTTCAATAACAGCAAAAATAATGGAAAGCCAACACTCACATGGAAACTGAACAACATTCTACTCAAAGATACCTTGGTCAAGGAAGAAATAAAGAAAGAGATTAAAGACTTTTTAGAATTTAATGAAAATTAAAGCACATCTTACCAAAACTTACGGGACACAATGAAAGCAGTACTAAGAGGAAAACTCATAGCCCTGAGTGCCTCCAAAAAGAAACTAGAGAGAGCACACAGACTAGCAGTTTGACAACATAACTGAAAGCTCCAGAACAAAGAGAAGCAAATTCACCCAAGAGGAGTAGAAGGCAGGAAATAATCAAACTCAGGGTTGAAATCAACCAAGTAGAAACTACAAGAACTATACAAAGAATCAACCAAACCAGGAGCTGGTTCTTTGAGAAAATCAACAAGATAGATAAACCCTTAGCCATACTAACCAGAGGGCACAGAAACAGTATCCAAATTAACAAAATCAGAAATGAAAAGGGATATAATAACAGAAACTGAGGAATTTAAATGGCATTATCTTGAAATATGACCCCTACCCAGCATTCTCTGTATCTCAGGATTTCAATGTGAGTCACATTGCTTCTTACTGCTTTGTTTCCTAACTCAGTCTTCTCAGATACTGTTAAACTGTAATCCCTCTAAGGATAGCAGGAGCCTGTTTTCTCATCGTACTGAAAACAGGTTCAGGGTTTGAGAAATGCTCTGGATTCAGTTTCAAGTCACTGGAACATCATGGTGTACTTTTTTTTTTATATATAATTTAAGAACTGGTCTACAATGTGAGCTCCAGGACAGCCAAGGCTATACATACAGAGAAACCCTGTCTCGAAAAACCAAAAAAAAAAAAAAAAAAAAAAAAAAGACTTACAATTCCAGATTATGTACTTTTATTTGGGGGAATTTAACCCTTTTAATAAGTCATTTGGAGAGGGGTTGGTGTGGGGTTTATTTTATATTCTTTTATAGAGAAACAAAATAGTTAAAATTATGTTACCTGTCTCTTGATTCTTGATTTTTCCTATTTTTTCTGTATTTTTATGTAAATCTTCCATTTCTTTCTCTAGTCAAAACCTTTTCCAAGCTGGTATATGGTGGGATATGCATATAAGTGGTTCATTTCTGCAGCATGTCCATATCCCATTGTAAGGAAGTTTCCTATGTCATTGTCTTTTGTCATATATAGCAAAACTATATCATTCACAAGACTCAGATTGCTGCAGGACCTCAGGATGGAAGGGTGCTTATTTGTTTCTTCTGCTCATGTGATCCCTCCAAAAGGTATCGAGTAGACAGATGAACAGATTTTTAAAAAGTCAGTAGTAGGGACTGCTATCTCTCAGAAGAAAAAGTATTGTATGGTGACATTCAGAAAGGCTCGCCTCAGATAATAAAGGGTGTCTTCTCTGTGTTAAACATACATTGAACAGTTCAGTCTCAGCTACCACCAAGAGTCACTACAGTAGTTGGCACCTTTATGCACCTTTGTGGCATGTATAAAGGAGAGGTATACAGCTATGGAATTGCCAAGCTGGAGAGACCAGCATCTCCTTGTGCCCTTTGGTGCTATAGAGGATGGCAAATTCTACTCTATTGTGAGTTTTCCTTTTTCATGGTTGTAATTTAACATGAATTCAAACCAGATTACCTGCAGATTTCAGTGACTCTAATCTGATGAGTGACATGAAATTAATCTAAGAGACTGGAAGTCAGCAAGGAAGCAAGGACGTTGATGAGCTGTATTTTAGAGTGGTGTTTGGTTATAGCATTATGTATAAGCCCTGCCCATCATCCCTGCTGATGACTGCTAGTCTCCCTTTTACAGTATTATCCTGGCTTATAGAAGACTGTTAGGATGCCATTGGTACTCTAGTCCTTTCTTGTTCACCCAGGTATTTTATTTTTTATTTCTACTTGATGGTTCTTACTTAATTGTGGTTTCCACAGATCAGTATATAATGCTTCATTTCCAATTATTCAATTTATTTAAGATCAATCAAAAGTTCTATCGATTATTGAATCTTCCACTTATACATGTCTCTCTCTGGTCTACCACTGTCTATGATTAAAATAAAAAGGAAGTTGGATGGTCATTGACTAATATAAGAACAATGTTTCTCTCAATGAGTTTCAAATTAATGTTAGAAGATTTATAAATTATTACATGTTTAGTTTTTACTCTCATGTGACGTAGGTTATGTAAAAATCAATCTAGACTCTTTGGGGTTTCATTTCTTGTCATAAAATATAAGAGGATAATGACTCCCTGGGTTATCTTAGAACTTTATTTATTTATTTATTTAATAAAAATCTTATAGGTGTTCATAAACAGAAGTACCTGGATTTGACTGAATTCAAATTACACTCTTGAGAAATGTGATTGAATTTTTTAATAAAGTAAAATTCAGAGTTTTTTAAACTTATAATTTCATAACATTAAATTGTCTGTATTTAGTATATATAGACCAACTGTATAATAATTTGTGATCTAGATAAAAATTACATTATTTTTAGTTTTAGTTTTTGAGTTCTTAGACAATGTGGTACAGGAGCCTCTTCCATGCATACTGGTTGCAGTTAACTGCGGCAGCCTCCTTAGATGTGAGCAGCCGCAGTGAATTGCCTGATGCTGATGTCCTCTGAACCACATTACCTTTTTCTTTATGTTAGTGAGGAAATCACTGAGCCACAGGCCTTTCTGATCTCACTTCCTGCAAGGTGGTTTGTCCTCTAGAGGGGTAATTTACCACTTTCCTGTCTTGATCCAGAAAATGATTGTCGTTTGTGAGGAATTGCTTTTAGAAACGCACACACACACACACACACACACACATACCAACAACAACTTTTAAGTTTTCATATCTGTAAACATAGAATGTGAGGAAACACTAAGCAATCATTGCTTTTCCTTATGTGCTCTATGTTCCATTGCTGCCCACAAAAGCAATGGATGGGAGGTATGCAGCCTGGCTTCAGGAAGCTGATTCTCAGACAGCACTGCGTGCTGAGAGGAGAGTGAATGCATAAGCAACAACAGGAAGGTGTTGGCATCTGAGCAGGAGCTGGAAAATAAATGGTAGGTTTTTTTTTTATCCAACCTGTGGTCTTTTGCGCATGTCTCCAGTGCTCTGATATGCAATATTTTGCTACTGGGTAGGAAAGTATTTCTAGGTTATTAATTTGTTACCTTCTTTATTTGGTTGAAGGTTTTAACAGTCACCAAAGAAGGAAGTAAGGGCACTTTTCTCTTCCTACCCAGGCCCCTCCCCCTCCAGGTAGAAGCTTGAGACTATACTTATTTTAGTTAAAACTGCCTCTTTTTAGGATTATCTGTCTTAATTATGGGAACCAGTACTAAGTTTATGTGACTATTAATATATAGATGGCATCTTTACATATTAAAGTAAGGCTCTTTTGATGATGGAGACAATGCCTGTATTGATACAGAAGTGTCTTTATTTTATTTATTTATTTTATTTTATTTATTTATTTACTTATTTATTTATTGCATAGAGGCACCTAAATTCTGCCTTTTAGCTATACTTTACAACAAAGAGACAAGAAGTCCCCTTACAGTGAGCTACAGTTGGACTTCCATCTTGGTACTAGCATACCACCTGACACCATGATACCAGGCACAATAAGTATTAAATTATTTTCATTCATGAGAAGTATTTATATAACACAAGTAAAATACAAGTTGGACCTAAGGAGTTTACTTCCCCACCCAAGCTAGATCATATCTAACGAGATCATTTTGAAAGTCAACAGAAGTCAACTGGATGGAAGCCTGGGAATTTGAACATTAAAGACAAATAGATTATAACATTGAATAATAAAAATTACACACACACACATACACACACACACACATATCACACATGAAACAGTGCCATCTAAAGTCATAGAAAAAAGTAAAATGAAACAACAATGTATTTTAGTGAAACAGCTAAAAATGAATGATTAAGAATACTGTAAAGTAGGGAATTACCTGTACTACTAGGCAGGTCAGAATGGCCCAAGCACTTTGCATGAATTCTGTTTTCTTTTTTCTTTTCTTTTTTTTCTTTTCTTTTCTTTCTCTTTCTCTTTCTCTTTCTCTTTCTTTCTTTCTTTCTTTCTTTCTTTCTTTCTTTCTTTCTTTCTTTCTTTCTTTCTTTCTTTCTTTTGTACATGGCCTTATTATACATCTCAAGGTGGCTTCAAGCTTAATATTTTTCTATAATATTTTCTTTTGACTTCTGTCATTGCTGGACATTAATATTCTATGAAGTTTACATCTGTGTTTATTCAATAATTCTATTATTATTCCACAGATAATTGTCCACACAGAAGTAATAAAACACAGTTACAAACTCAAAGATGTAAATATTATAGCAACATTATAATAACTTTAAATGGAAACAACTCCTGTCCCCTGGCTTTTAAAAAATGAGTAAATTGTGTGATACACACTGGTAATAGCCTCACAACTGTGTATCTGTGCCAGAGGTCAGCATTTATCATTGAACTCAGTATGAACTTTATACATGCTAATTAACCATTAATTGAATACTTTAAGCATATGACCATGATGGATATGAGGGAAGAAAGATTTGAGGTACATTTTTTTTAAATAACAGAAATTCACAAAAGAAACTTTTAGCAGTTAACCAGCTAATAAATTGAAGATTTTATAAGATCACCATCTTCAAAATCTTCAAAGTAGTAATTGATGCAATCTGTAGCTCTCAGTGACCAAGAGAACCACCTGAGGGGTAACCGGAAGGGAGGATAATCATGTTACAGGTTACTGGAGACATTTGCTGGATAAAATGTTTCTTTCCCGTGATACCCATGCCTTACCTAAGTGTGTGTTACAGCAGTAGGCAGCTGGATACATGAGTTTTGCTTTGAGTTCCTGTGTTATGCTTATGTCGGTAGTTTTATCTTGAGACTAAACTCAAGCAATATATAAATCTATATTTCAGTTTACAGACATATAAGAGTAGAGGAAAGCCAGGAGTGGTGGCACACACCTTTAATCCCAGCACTTGGGCGGCAGAGGTAGGCGGATTTCTGAGTTCGAGGCCAGCCTGGTCTACAAAGTGAGTTCCAGGACAGCCAGGGCTATTCAGAGAAACCCTGTCTTGAAAAACCAAANTTCTGAGTTCGAGGCCAGCCTGGTCTACAAAGTGAGTTCCAGGACAGCCAGGGCTATTCAGAGAAACCCTGTCTTGAAAAACCAAAAAAAAAAAAAAAAAAAAAGAGTAGAGGAACATGTTTTGTCATACCGCAACTATATCCTCAAAAGAGAACTTTCTCCAAGATAATTAGGCTGGACTTTTCAAAATGCTATGTCAAAAACCAAAAACAAAACTAAGAAAATTAGGGAGACTGCTTTAGATTTGAAGTGCTGACTGAATGGAAGGTGACTAAGGGCACTGGATTCTGGTAGGTGGAAAAGGAGCAAATGACATCTTGGGACAGGTGCAAGCAGGTGATAATATAGATCTTGTGTGGCACAAAAACATTTCATTGTTTTTAACCTAATGTCATTCTGAAAAGACAATCCTTATGTTCAGGAGAGGTATAGTGGTTTCTCATGCTCTCAGATATCACTTTGGTTAAAAAGCAGAAAACAATAAACATTTGCCCATAGATAAAGCATCAGGAACAGAATATTAATTGTTAGATCTAGGCAAAAGATATATGAGCTTTCATTTTTATTTTTATTTTCCTTAACATCATGCTAAGAACTTTTGTGATACAAAGTAGAAGATGTAAATTTGTACTGTTGTGAAAAAGTAATTTCTGGGAAGTATTCTAGAGCATCTTTGACATTAAATTTCTTCACGGGGTGGCCACTTAACAAGGTGCGCTAATTATTTATTTTATGTCCTTAGCTGTAAGGCTTGGGCTGTGACATAAGGGAAGGGGATCTGTAAGTGTTCTAATGTTTCTGTTAAAAACAAAAGGTTAGCTGACATTTTAATTAAGATTAATTTAAATAGAAAAGCTCAACAAGTTTAAAACACAAAATAAAAACTTGCATTTTTATATTTTATGTAGACAAAATAAGGGTATAGAGTAGTTTGTTAGATTTACATTGCTGAATAACATATTTCCATATTAGCTTCTAAAAAGTGAAGCAGTTTCCTGCACAGTCTTGTAGGGTAGCAGCCTGGGCAGATTGGACTGAATTTGTATTTGGACTGTGCAGGGCCAAAAATTTGTGTCAAAGTGGGTTCTTCTTGAGAGACTTCAGAAGAGGCCAGCTTTGCAGAGGTAAGCATGCTAGAGGAGTAGATCTGATGTCACTATATCTTCATTGACTATTGCCCAGGGCCACCCTCTACACCAAAATGTGGCCAGTTCCCTCCTGCAGACCACCAACACTTGGAAAGTGCTTCTGCACCCACTTCTCCACGAGCACTTGAAAAGTGTTTTTAAGGTGCTTATTTGATTAGGTTAGGTTCCACAAACACTCTGATCTGAGGTCAGCTCTGATTTATGACGTGAAGTACTCATGGGGATGGCACCATGTGTACAGCATCTACTTTATTCAGAAAGAAAATATAATGTAACAGTGGGCATCATGGTAGTTATTAGAATTCATCCCAATAATTTTTACTCTGATTTCTTGGGGACCTAAGATTAGTTCTGAATTTTCTCTTTTAGCTATTCTAACCTTTATAGTAATATTCCCTTTGTTGTGATTTGTAATCATAGAAGCATCATTTTAAAGGAAAGTATTTTGTGTTCTTAAATACAAATGATTTTAAATTAAAAATCAGTTTTAAATTTAAAACTCAGCCCCTTAGTTTTACATCTCTGTCACAGTTGTTTAAATTGTATATTATATCATACTATTTATACATTTACTGTGGCAACCTTCAATTATTTATACATAATTCTAGCTCAGTCTAGGTAGCATGCATAAAACAAATAGCATTTGCTACACCATGGAATTCTGAGGCAGAGAGAGTCAGCGTGCTTGGCTTCTGCCTCATGCCATCTGCAGCCTAGCTGAGAGGTGTCACCTCCTGGGATGGTCATAGCCCCTGAAACCTTGCCTTCTCCTGAGGCATCTTTACTGTCAGGGCTATGTCTAGGGAGGGTGACTAACGGCTGGGCTCAGCTGGAGCAGTCACCACCATCTCTTTACATGAAATGTCTTGGTCTTCCTTATAGCATGGAGACTTCAGGTTACTGTAATTTTATACATGACAGCTCAAGGCTCCTGATGCAAAAGAGATATTGACCTCCAAATTTTTTATTGTAAGACAGAGCATATCCTCAAACACAATATTCCATGTTTGATAGTTGACATTTTATGTATCTGCCTTAAGTTTGCACCGATATTCTAAGTTTCAGTTTCATATACAGAGGAAAAGGTGTCTTTTAAGTCATGAAATTGAGGCACTTGGTTTGGTTGAAAAACATATTATTCATAGCTAACTAGTATTTTTTTCTTCATTTCAAAATAATTGACATCAGTTTGAATAATGCATTGTTTAACTTTAGGCAGATTGCAATATAATGAAATATAGCAGGATTTTTTTTTGTTGCTTTGTTGTTGATAATGAATCACTGGAAATCTGAAAGACAAGCAACAGCCTAGGAGTTAAGAGAAGCTGCTAAGATGAGATGGTAATGGTATTTGTTAATTGCTTTTGGCTTTGATACATAAACAAAATCAAGTTAAGGAAGCTGAGCTCATCTCTATTGGGTCTGAGGGTACAATGCACTGTAACCCAGAAGGCCTGGGGTAAGAGCATGACACAGCAAGCCTGGGGTAGAAACATGACGCAGCAGATATTATGCCTAGAGACAGAAGCAGAGTTGGGGCAGGCAGCTGACCCTCCAGTGTTTATCCTTTGTTATTTAGACCAGGTGCCAGCCCTCAAACTGGTATTGTCCATATCCTGCTAGAGCCTCTTTACCTCCACTAAACCTCCCTGTGACACCTTTCACAAGATGTGCCAAGATTTATTTCCCAGGTGAACCTATGCCCCATCTAGTTGACAATGAAGGTTAACCAGCACAATGAACTTTCTACGAGAAGTAAAAGATAAATCAGATTTTACTACTCATGTATTTGGTTGATTTGTTTTATGCTTTGAGCTGGAGTCACATGTAGCCTAGGATGGACTCAAGCTGGCTGTTTAGAAAAGGACCTTACACTACTGATCCTCTGACCTCTGCTTCCTAAGGGCTGAGACATTTACGTGTACTGCCCTGCTAGGCTTAATGAGGCTTTGTAAAATCCAATTTTATTTGCCCTGTTGTTGGCGTTTTCACTGAAAGAGAAGAAGTTGTTGCCTGAAATAAAATCAGATGGTGCTTATTCCGATTTTGTCTTACGGGGGCCATTTTTGCAAATGTCTTGAACCAGCAAGAGTGTGTTGCAGTACACTCTGATAATTCTCTCTTCATAGAACTTATTCTTAGGTAAGCGTTCAGTGCTCCCTTAGGCTCATAGTATTTTGTTTAAATGCAGAGCCCATGTTATTCTCCTGGTGCTTCGAGTTCATTAAGATTGTGTTTGGTCTTAATGGTTTAAATAGGAAAGTCTTAAATAATCTAGGTTGTCCCTTTATTTGTGCTCTACAGAAAACATCACCTCTTGGTTTATTGTTTGTATATTGTTAGTATTAAAATATGGCATAGTTTTACATATGGATCCTAATATTGGGAGACAGGTATAAATTCAGTTTATGTGTCTGTCCTCTGGAGGTGTAAGCTGTCTAACCTGGAACAATAGGATTAAATGGCCCTGATAGTAAAGTCCAGTATGTTCATAAAAGCTACAACATGTGTATAACCTGGGAACATGTTATAAATAGGTTTTCTTAGGTCCTACTATATACATACTGACTTGAGAGCATTGAAGCTAGTGTCTAACCACCTGCTTATTCTACAAGCTCCTCACGGGATAGTGATACATGCCAAGTCTATGAATCAAATTCTAAGACTTTGCTATTGTTCCAAAGCATATAGTATATAAATTGTCCTTTCTTGTCCTTTTAAATAATTAAAACTTATTTATAGAGGACAGATTTTAGCATCTATTAATTATAAATTGTATATGTAGATATATGATCATGTATACATGCACATATCTTACATTAATTTATATCAGAAATATCTCTGTGCCTGTCTCCACCAGGCACTCACACTGAAATGAAGAAACATATATATCAATGAATACTAGAGTAGACTAGAGTGGGCACTGTGGAGCTCAAAATTGATTCACCAGAGGTGAGGAGAGAAAGAAGAATTAGCATCTGGATAGGAGCTCACCTCAGAGTTTGTGGGCAGTCCAGCACTCAGCATCTGGGAAGCCTGGCAGACCAGTGTGAAAGATGACCCATGGTGTGCACTTACTCAGAGCCGCTCCTTCCAAGGACAGGTGAAGGCTCGACCAATATCTTCCTTACTGAGTTCTTTAAGAGCTACTCTTGTTGCCTTCAGCCTGGTGTGAATCTGCTCTGTTGTAAAAATAAGATGACTCCTTTGATGGTTATATACTTGTCACCAGATTAATTTGCATGGTCACAAACTTGACTCCAAAACTCTAAAACTATTCTCCTTGTTGAAAGATACAAACTTGACTAGAAAACTATTCTCTGTGTTGAAAGGTATGGTGGTTAGATGTTACTATAATAGACTAGGGTGGTTGTGTTTTTACTGTGTGACGGAGGAGGAGTTCTGTAAAAAGGCCATCAATTGTTTCACCAAGAAGATATCAACTTCCTTCAAAAAGCAAAACATTTCATCTACATTGTTTCCACTGGCAAAGCCTCTTTGAGACCTTGCATTGTGGGAATGCTACACTCCTTGTTCAGCTGTAGCCGGAAAAGCATCTTGGCGTGGAGTAAGTGAACTCTAATTCATTCCTTTACTGATCTGCTCTTAAGTTCAAAGTTCCCTTTAAAGTGTCATCTTTAGTTTAGTCTCATGTATATATAGCAGGTACCTGCTAAATATTAGTTATTGATATTGGCTTTGTTACCTATTTGATATTTTTTCTAAAAGAGCTATTTCTAAATCCGAATGACATTGCTTTTGCTCTGCTTTGATTTTTTGCATAATATTTTGGTGGTTTAATATGTATATCCTTTTGAAATTCTTGATTGCATATAGATTTTTAAGTTGATCTGTATTTTATGGGTTTTTCCTTTAAGTTTTCCACTTAACTTTGTCTGGGAAAGATTTAAAATAGGCTGTCACTTTAGATAGACTATAATAATATAACTTGAAAACATGAACTATTATAAAAGCATATTCCATGGCCTTTATGCGTGGGCACACATGTAGAAGAAGTTTGAATGCTGTAATGCTTTAGTGCTATCAACGTGCTAACAACTTGCTGGGTCACCACTAGCTGACATAGTTTGACTTTTGACTTACTACTGTTTCTCCTCCTCAGAACTTCTTAAATTGTCTCTTCTGTTTCCTCACATCATAACCTTTTCCATACTACTGTGTTACTTACCCTCATGGTTACCATACCCAGACAGCCCCTGCAAAGTGCTGAGATTCCTCCTGGCTGCTAAGAGCCACCAGTGGAGAGGCAGCAGTGAGAAGGCTTCTTTGCTGGAACTGAGAATTTTTCCTTTTCAGTGATAACAACTAGGACCGTGTTGAGCAAAACCTGACTTTAGAGCCCAACATTAACCAAGGATAAATAGTCAGAATCCAATAGTCTCCTGAGTCTAAATGAAGAACTCTGGGGAAACTGAGTGAATCCATTTCCTGTCTGCTCAGTGAGTCTCTACATCTTATGGTTGATTTCAGATGGCAGAGGAGGAGAGAGCTTCTATAACTTCTATCCAGCTCAGTGCCATTTCTGTTCAAGCTGGACCAAAGCAAGCAAAGAAAACGAACAAAAGAATATGTTTTTGTTGTTGTTGTTGATAACACTTTTAATATTGTATCAGATTTTCGTAAAGTAATTGCCAATTTAAAAAATGGAAAGTTATTTATTTTTCAGGGTGCAAAGATAAATGAATGGTTGTTTTATTGGTTATTTTATTTATTTACATTTCAAATGTTGTCCTTCTTCCAAGTTTCCTGTCTGCAAAACCCCTATCCCATCTCTGCTCCCCCTGCAAATATGAGGGTGTTCCCCTACCCACTCTCGCACCTACTCATGCTTCACCACCCTTCATCCCCCTACTCTGGGGCATAGAACCTCCACAGGACCTAGGGCCTCTTCTTTCATTGATGCCCAACAAGGCCATCCTCTGCTACATATGGAGCTGGAGCCATGGGTCCCTCCATGTGTACTCTTTTATTTATTAGTGGTTTAGTCCCTAGGAGTTCTGGGGGTCTACTTGCTTGATATTGTTGTTCTTCCTATGGGGTTGCAAAACCCTTCAGCTCCTTCAGTCTTTCCCCTAACTCTTCCATTGGGGTTCCTGTGCTCAGTCCAATGGTTGGCTGCAAGCATCCACATCTGTATTGGTCAGGTGCTGGCAGAGCCTCTCAGGGGACAGCTATACCAGGCTCCTGTCAGAAAGTGCTTCTTGGCATCAGCAATAGTGTCTGGGTGGGGTGTCTGCAGATGGAATGGATCCCTAGGTAGGGTAGTCTCTGGATGTCTTTTCCTTCAGTATCTGCTCCACTTTTTGTCCCTGCATTTTCTTTAGACAGGAACAATTCTGGGTTAAATTTTTTGAGATTGGTGGTCCCATTCCTCAACCACCAGCTGTGCCTATCCACTGGATATGGTCTCTGCAGGTTCTGTCTTTCCTTTGTTGGATATTTTGGCTAATGTCATCGCTATTGGGTCCTGAGAACCTCTTAGGTGTCTGGAATCTGGGACTGTCTAGTGGCTACCCAAGTTCCCCATCCCCCACTACTACATACCTCCCTTTAATTTCCTGACCCTCTGTACTCCCCTCCCCCCATCTCTTCCCACACCTGATCCTGCCCCTCTTTTCCCTCTCCTTCTCTCTCCCTTCCAGATTCTTCCCTTCCTCTACTTCCTGTTTTTCCCCCTTCTAAATTGGACTGAAGCATCCACAGTTTGGTCTTCCTTCTTGAGCTTCATATGGTCTATGAATTATATTGTGGGTATTCTGAGCTTTTGGGCTAATATCCATTTATCAGAGAGTATATATCGTGTATGTCCTTTTGTAACTGGGTTATCTCACTCGGGATGATATTTTTCTAGTTCCATCCATTTGTCTAAGAATTTCATAAATTAATTGTTTTTAATAGCTGAGTCCATTGTGTAAATGTACCACATTTTCTGTATCCATTCCTCTGTTGAGGGACATCTGGGCTCTTTCCAGCTTCTGGCAATTATAAATAAGACTGCTATAGACATAGTAGAGCATGTGTACTTGTTATATGTTGGAGCATCTTTTGGGTATATGCCCAGGAGTAGTATAGCTGGGTCCTCAGGTAGAACTATTTCCAACTTTTTGAGGAACTGCTAAACTGATTTCCAGAGTGGTTGTACCAGTTTGCAATCCCACCAACAATGGAGGAGTGTTCTTCTTTTTTCACATCCTCACCAGCATCTGCTGTCACCTGGGTTGTTGATCATAGCCATTCTAACTGGTGTGAGGTAGAATCTCAGAGTTGTTTTGATTTCCCTTTCTCTGATGACAAAGGAAGTTGAACATTTCTTTCACTGCTTCTCAGCCATTGGAGATTCCTCAGCTGAGAATTCTTTGTTTAGTATTGTACCCCAGTTTTAATAGGGTTATTTGGTTCTCTGGAGTCTAACTTCTTGTAAAATGATAAGTCTGGGAGGAAGCAGCTGAAAGATTGAGAGGGAGAATGTATCACTATGAATATGAATCTTGAATGGCTGAAATAATACCAAGAAAAACAGAAGACAAAGACCTCTAGATTCAGTCACATATAACCTTGGTCTAGGCCGAAGAGATACATTGTTTTCTGAACAGTGCTGTATTGGTATGGCTGTCCCTGAATGGAACTTTAGAAACTTCCTGGGTAGGAGAAGATTGCCATCTGAGACTAGCAGGACTGTGTAAGCTCCTGTAAGAGCAGTAGAGTTAATGGTGAGATTATGAGTAAATGGACTTCTGAGGTAAGATTGAAATTGAAAATCTAGGATTTTACCAAGATTTCTACTGTGACCCATTTTATCCAAATTGTACATTCATTTTAAGGTTGCAAAGTCAGAGTGATTAAATTGAGTGGAACTGCCATTTAACATAAAATCTGAGGGAAAGTCATTGAAGAACAGTGGCTGTCAAGAGAGAGAATATGCTTGTGTGACATGGGGCCCTAGTCTGAGAGGTGGTTGGGGAAGACAGGGAAGGTCATCATGCTAAAGGACATAAATGCTTCAAAGAAGTTCAGATCTCTAGTTCAAACTCCCATTTAGGACACCGGGGGCAACCCTGGGGTTGGGCTTCTGTATAAGTTTATGTCAGAGCTGAGTCCAAGTTAAGCCAGAATCTAGATTCTGCACTCAGGTGTCCCTTGGTGGGGAAGACGACAGAAGCTTGCCTTTGAGGCTCATTAGTATGTGGTCCACTGGACATGACTACCAGGGGCTACCTTCATGGCCATCTGTTCTACGCAAGGTACTGTTATCAATTTCCCATACAATGGTTCTAATAATTATAATAATCCTTCAAGGCAGGTGTGGTCACTTCTCCTTTCATTAGGAAGAATGATGAGCACATTAGTAATGTATCTGAGACCATTTACTTGGGAAATACCAGAAGGGAGTATACACTCATGAATGGACTGTCTTATTCCAAGCTCTGTCAATATCTCACTTCCATGAGCCCACCCTCTATCTCTCTCCATTCTCTCTCCTCTCAGGCTATGCTTTTCCTCATATTCAACAAGGACTTAAACACGAAATAAAAATTAAGAAAAAATTTACAAAAGTAACTCTGTCTCCAGGGGATCCCTCTGGAAGGCATCCAGATATCCTTACAAAGAACCTGGGAAAGATGAGCTTGTAGAGGCTTTGACTCTAATACACATGGGTGCAAGAAAGAGTTGCTGGCTTAATTTTTCATATTCTAAATGAAAATAGGTTTGAAAATTCCCATAGTGCCACCCCCAACCCCCCATCTTGGTTAACTTGTGGCACAATCTGTAGTTGGTTGGAGAGAATGCCATTGCTCACTTCCTTGTCCCTCACAGCACTCACATGTGCATTCACTCTCATGAAGTCACTGGGAGGATCGAGGACGATGACATAATTAGAGCCCAGGTTCTTTCTTGCCCATCCTGTGTGCTTACAGCCTGGAGCTGACTTCTCACGGGTGAGAATAGCTAGCTGGTCCTTCTCGTGCCTCATTTGTAGGATCCAGAGAAGTCTCCAGAAAGAGGCCTATGGACCATGTATCTGAGTGCCAAGAAGTTATAGTTCAACAATGTTATATGCTCAACATATAATTGTTAAATGTTCAACAATATGCTATATGCTTTAAGAAATAGTGATTATAGCTTTAATAACTCTCTGGGTCATTGTTCAATTTTATGGCTGTACGACAGTGGTTCTGCAGACATACTAGCTGTTGGATTCATGTAAAACTTGCTAAGATGCAGGGTGTTGGCCTTACAGCAGACTATTCAGTGTGGTAGAGCAAGGCCCTGGGGGCACAAGTCCGTCTTCCCGAGGGATGCTCTGGCTGCTGGCTGCTGACTGCTGGTCAGAGTTCACACTTTGAGATTCATCATTCAAAAGGCAAGATGTAAGATGGAATTGCAAGATAACTTAAAATATTAATGTTATTAGTCTAAAATAGGAAAAAAATCTGAAATTTGTTTTAAAAAGGTTTTCAAATATGTATATATGTCCAATACACAAACACACACACACACACTCATGAGTAAGCCACTGTTGATGATGGATGCTAAGATGAATCTGGTAGGATGATTTCAGTGTGTTTCTAGAAGTTTTATGAGTTCATATTTGACCCTTCTCTCTGATCATATCAAAAGTAAAATTTATATAACCTGATTCAAGTTTACAAATATTTGAAATTTTGGGACTTTAAAAGATTTTCCTAAATGATATTTTAACAATTAGTACTGCAAAAGTGCAACAATAGTGACATGTATTTGGGGGCTGGTAACACTGCCCAGGGCTATTAGAATAATTTTTTTTTAATTGTGACTAACATTTTAAAACAATGAGCTCTAAGGTCATTGAAATAGAGAGCTCATTTTAGTGTCTTTATCCCATGAGTACAGAATGTGTTCCTTTTTGCTTGTCTTAGAAGAAAAATTTTGGTATATTGTTCCCACGGTCTTTCAAGGTACTAGTCTCTAGGAGGTGCTGCATACACTTTTCTGTTTTCGTTTTTAGGATATCACAAAATAATACGAAGGAAATCTCTCTTACTCCCCGATATTCCAGTTTATGGAGAAGACGGGTGAACACACAGATGGTTAAGCATTTGGGTTTGCTGGCTTCTCCCAACTTAGTAGCCAGTGAAAATGATCTAATGGAAATCTAAATTGGCTTACTCTTTTCTTTATTACAAATTTATTCAGTTATAGAAAACTTACTACAAATAAAGTTGAAAAATATCTTTTTAAAAATGTTTTCCTTTGCTCCAGTATAATTGAAAAGATATCTTGAATAAATAAATCCAAGAACCTCAGGTTTAGTGAGAATTTTGGTTTCTTTAAAAAATTTTATCAGAATATGCTTTTGTTTTAACCCCAGGTAAGGCTGTTTCAGATTGTCCATAGCAGCTGACTATGATTTGTCTCATGCTCTAGCAGGATATGATTTTGCAGGCTGCACATAGTTTCTACCTGTGTGTGATATTTGGAAATTCTGAGAATTCTTCAAAAGGGTGCATAACTGCCAGAGCCCCAAGAGGCAGTGTGGACTGTTTGCTGTTTGCTGTTGTTTGAAGTTTGTTAAGTAGTCATGTGCAAGGAAGAAACAACCTCAAGAAGAAGAAATCAGATAACATGACAGTGAAGATCAAGCTCGCCCCAAGGAACTGGATGTCCATAATCAGCAGAAAGTAGTCTAATGAAAACACCACCCCCTTTTACCTCCACCCTGTTGTCTCTCCTATGTAGTATTAGGGGGTTGAAATGGTGGGAAAGGGGTGGAGAATGGTTGAAACAAAAAGAACCCAGAGAGTACCAAAAGTCTGCCTACACTCAGGCGGTTATCAGAGAAAACTGTGTAGGCAAACATTGCTTGCTAAGATCCTCACAGACGTCCTGTGCAAACACCTAACAGTGGTAGACAGTTCGGGAACTAAGTATTCACTTGTGTCCAGCAGATCATTTCATCTGAAATGCTGATGGATCTTGGTGGGTTTTTCTTTCTTTTTAGACATTGTTGTAATGTCTAATGAGATAAAATTCTACATGTGGAAAATATTAAAGTAATTAAAAACATTTGGCTTTTTTGCATATATTTTCTAAAATTAACTCTCATGTTAGCACTCATCTGTCTCATCTCTAATTGGGTTGAAATGTGTGAAAGGAAAAGTGCTTTGATATGAAACTATTTTTTGTATGTCTTGACTATGATATGCACAAAGGAACTAATATGTAGATGGAGCTCTGAAAAAGTTTCTGATGTCTGTGTTTTTCCATGGGTGGCACAAAATTTGATAAATTTGCTACATCTTAGTAGAGCTTAAAATTCAGAGGGGATATGCCACAATCAGATTCTAAAGGCATAGTCTCTCATATTTCTTTAAAATGTGCATAGTATATCTAATTTTCTAATAAGGAAGGGGGTTGTCTGTAATTTGCTTTTCTGCCGGAAAAGAACCACCACTACTGCCTGATTTCAATAACTGACCAATTTTGAATTACTTTAAAATGATTTTAATTGGGGGAATGATTTTTGTATACTGTCCGAATCCTGTCAAAATAATGCAATTTGTGTAAATTTTAGAAAGTCTTTACATTAAAAGTCATTGTAAAGCATCCTTATTTTGTAATTTTACCATAGGCAACCATTTAGTGTACTGACAGCTCTTAACCATTTTTTGAAGGCCAATTTTTACATAAGAACAAGGTTATATTGTGTGCCCGTGGAAGAAGTTAATATCCATTTCTCTCCTGTCACCAGTGAATTTTATTGAAATTGTAATTGCCTGTCAGCAGAAGGAGAAGGGGATCTTAATAAAAGCAATACCAGAGCAGCCCTGTAAATAAAAACAAAAACAAAGTCCTGATTTTCATTTGGTTTTGAGTTGTGTATTTGTGGTCTTTACTAATCACTATGGTTACAGTTTGGGATGATTCTCATCTCTAGGATGGCATCTGGGCCCATATTAAGTTTTGACTGTGTCCTGAAGCACATATAATTTGAGGAGGGTGTACTCCTCAAAAGAACATAAAACAAAAGCAATCAGCTTTGGACATTTATAAAACTTCTAAAAGGAAATATTAGTTTTACTCTAAGAGTCCCAAAATGGTTTTCAATAGGACAGTCTAAAATTAAGTAGTCGCTCGGCTCAAGGTAAATGACACTTTCAGGCAAAAGAAGGGAACCTCAGCTCTCCCTGGGTGTGAAGGGACCAAAGTTTCTACACACTGGGCTAGCCAGGTTTTCAGCCCCACTCGACTGACAGGCAGGTGTTACATTTACAGTAGAGATTCTACTTCATCTTCATTTCTTATGTTCAGAGCATCTCTTTATAACTTGATACTTTCAAATGAAGCCACTGAATGAATACACACACACACACACACACACACACACACACACACACACATACACATACACACTAAATAAGAATAGTTTAGTTGGTTGGTTATGAGCTGAGCAAACGCAGCAATGCCAAAGTTGTTAATAGTTTAGAGCACCTCAGTGTGGGTGTGGCTAGCCCTTCATTGAGGTTTTCTGTGTTTTAACACAGGACCAGCAAGAAAGCATCTCACTCATGCTACTTTAGTTAGTCTCTGACTCACAACCAAGATCCTAGCCATACTGCACACTGTCCACCATACTCATGATAGTTCATACTCATACTCATGATAGTTCAAGCATGTTGCTAATCCCATTTTCAGGTTGTCATAATAGATATTTGCAATAAAAACAAGAGAAGGGTTATGTTAAAAAGTATAGAATTTAGAATTTGAAATTTTAATTTTTTACATGTGTGTGGGTGTATGCATGCACCTACTTGAGCATGTGTCACAGAACATGTGTAGAAGTCAGACCACTTTTGGAGGCAGTGTTCTGATTCTGCCATTGGATTTTCAGGTATGGGGCTTGCGTTATCAGGCTTAGTGGCAATCATTTTCATCCACTGAGCTCTCTGGTGCTGAATTACTTTTAAAAGTGTGAAGCTTAGAGATTGGCCTACTTGCCTTGACCTTAAGTAGTCCAGGTGCCACGGGAAAATCTGTCCTGTCTTAAGCCAATGTTTCCTCATCTAGTGATTAAGGCCTGTAAGCATGGGATGCTTGGTATAGTGCTGGGCATACGGCAGCCTTCTGCACCATGTACCCATACCTGAAGCTGTTGCTTAGTCATCGATTTAGCTTTGTACTCTGTCCATCTGTTACGATTGTAACTTTAGTGAATAGAATAGGTGTTTAAATTCATTTGAATATTCTCCCTTTTCTGAATTTTAAAACCGTGGAGACCAACCAATTTTTATTTTGATTTGCATATCAGTAAGCTTAGAGCTAAATTCATTATTCAGTTGCATAATCTGCCCAATTCAAATCTGGGAACAACTACAATGTTTTCTTTAGTTAAGTCCTAGTCTCTTTGATCCTTTAATTTCTAATTTTATTCCATCTCAATCTATAAATCACTGCCATACCTTTGGCATGAATCTGAATTATATCAAATGCTCTTTTTCTAATTCTCCACTAATCTGTATTATGTTCAGTTGCTTTCACTATGAGATATTTCTGTCATGGGATTTTCCTAGACCTAAATGGAAGCATGGCCATCAAAACCTCTCATAGTGCACTATACAGGCAGTATGTACATACACAGCTTATTTCATGCCACTACTGTTAGCTTCTTTGCTTTTTGGGGTTTGTTTTGGTGCAGGAGTTTGCTGTGATGCTCCTGTTGACCTGGACTCACTATAGATGGCAGGGTGACTTCAAACTTGCGGTGAGCTTCCGCCATCCAAACAGTATGGACCATTACCTGCCTATAAGGCCAGCTTGCAGAGCAAAAACACAAGTCAGTATCTGGTTGAGAGAGATATATTTGACATTTAGTTAAATTTTTAGGTAAGTTTAAGTAAAACTAATGTGCATGATGTGCAAATTGGTTCCATCAAGCACTAAGAATGTGACTTGCTTACCAGTTTGTCAATTCTGTTCAAGAGAAAAGTCACCATTAAGTGAGATTTTAGTTCTCCTTTACAGTGAGAAATGTTGACTAAAAAGATACTGATGTCATAACTTTATTAAGATTTTTTAAGCTTTGAATTGCTGCTCTTTTAAAGAATTATCTTAAAAATTTCTTCTACATTGTAGCTAGGTGACCCCCAAAAACTGTTGAATATTTTCTACCTGTATGTGGTATTGTGCATGATTATTCATGAATTGAAAGTACAAAAGTTCTATGAAACTACAGCTGATAATAGTATATGAGGTCATTAGGAAAAACTTATAAGTATACACTGTAGCATCCATTATCTCTCCAAGGTATTGGTGCTGTCCAGGGGTGCTGCAGTGATATGAGACCCACAGCTCTGTTACTGATATTGGCATAGAAGCCCCTTCTACAACACAGGCCTGACTCTATGATTGTTGCACAAAGGTGTTAACCTCTCCATTACTTGACTTTCTGATTTGTAAAATAAGCATTCAGCTAAGGGGATGGCTAATCCTACATGTATACTAGTCTTTAATTTTTGTTCTTTGAAAATAACACAAAGTAAAATGCTATATTTAAAACCAGATGGTATTGTAGTATAAAGAGTTAGTACATGGATAAGTGGGAAAACTATATATATATATATATATATATATATATATATATATATATANATATATATATATATGTATATATATATACATATATATTTACACATACACACATGTATGTGTGTGTGTATTGGTGAGGAAGAAAAGAAAGAATTCTGTATAATATGAGTTATGCTTAGACATCAAGTGGAGTAATGGGTTTCTCTATTCCTGTAGAACTTTAGTCCATGTTGCATAAGAGGACTTAGTAAGAAGACAATCACCATTGGCAACAAAAGAACAACTTTCAACCCATGGCGCAGGTATCTATTATGCTACCATGGCTTTCTGCTTACCAGAGTAAGCGACCAAAGGCTCTGAGAAAGAATACCACTAAGAGATAATTTGTTTATATTGGTTGAAAAAGTGAATTGAGATCATCCAAATGGGATCTTGGGACTTTTGTAGTCTACTAGGGCTCCACAAATATTAAAAGTAGCAGAATTGGTGGGGAGGAAAGGCTCAAGGCACCTTTGCTCACATTAATCCCCAAATAATTTGAAATGCTTAATTATTACTCAAGAGGGAAAAAACATATGTAATTATGACTGGTTGTAAGGTGCAGTCATTTGCTCAGAAGAAAATTAGAAGCCATCTTTTCTGGATTCAGATATGTATGCTGTTTCTCAATACTCATGAGAATTTGAACAAATCACTGAATCCCTTTGCTCCCTTTCATGTAAAGTAAGTGTAGTAACTGTGCCCATTTTGTAAGGCTAGTGTAAAAGTAAGTCACTGCTCAGCCCATAACCAACCAACTAAACTATTCTTATTCAGTGTGTATGTGTATACGTGTGTGTGTGTGTGTGTACGTGTGTGTGTATTCATTCAGTGGCTTCATTTGAAAGTATCAAGCCCCACTGTAACTTCTATTCAATTATTATTTTCATACAAATCCTATTTTTAGTATCAGGAATATATTTTGGTAAAAATAAGTGATTGTTCTAAAAATGAAATGATTAACAGCAGAAATTTTGGGGAAGAATCTCCTATCAGGGGCTGGAGGCATACTCAGTGGTTAAGAGTGCTGGCTGCTCTTTGGAAAGATCTGAGGTTTATTCTCCACACCCACATGGTGGCTCACAAGCATCTGTAACTCCAGTTCCTGGGATCTGAAGCCCTCCTCCAGCCTCCACAAGCACCAGGCACACACACATTTATAGGTACAGATATGCAGGCGAAATAACTATCAACAAAAAAATAAAACTAAGCCAATGCCCTGTGATTTTTAGGGACCAAGTGGCTTCATTTTGACCTTACTGATCTAGGTAAGTTCCATCCACCTCATGATCTGAGACAGCTGTTGTCACCATCTTGAATCTGCCAGGACCAGGATAAAAGAAAGGAAGGCATGGCTTCCCTTCAAGCATAGAGGTTGCACAAGACCGTGGGATCATATGTTGTTTACCATGATTTTGTGAGTTAGCAGAGATTCAAAGGGGAACAGAATATGCACTGTGCAATCGCTAGGCTGATTTGATTACTCCAGGGTGATGGTTTTCTTATTGATGACTAGTGAGTGAATATTGGAAAACAACCAGCATGAAACCACAATATCATTATATTCTAAAGACTGGGTTCCTCAGTTTTCCCAATTATGTTTCAGGTTCTTTGCCAAAACATTTTGTGCTATTTGCATGTGATTTACATGTTTAAATATTCAATGTCTGTCACAGCTTTTGTGTTATTTTAATTCCCATGCGCACACACACACACACACACACACACACACACACACACACACAAATGGAATGATATCTCCAAAGTGATTAATTAAATGGTGAAAAATAGAATTAACATATTAGCCTCAGAATTGCAGTTCAGGTAGTGAGTTTAAATCGATATAAGTGTGTAGACTCTGCTAGTGTCTCAATTTAGTGGGAGCCTCTAAACATGTGAACAGCAGTGCACAGCAGCATTCCGGGCGTTCCTGGGATGGGGATCCATTGGTTCTGAATCACCTGTTATGAAACTGTCACAATAAGTCTTTCCAGTAGGAAATTGATTATCTTTGTTTTTCCTGTAAGTGTAGAGATTGAAACTTAGGGGCATCTTTCAGAGTTTCAGTCTTGTATGTGACAGAAGTCACACTACTACTGAAAAGCATGTCAAACGGTCCAGACACTCTTGAGAAATGGGCCTGAAGGGAAGTGGATTAGTTACTGGCAAACCCTTAGTGAGATGACACCTACCACACGGTAGTGACCACAGGGTGAAGGCATAGTCCCTGCTTGGTGGGCCAACGTTTTCTTCCCAGTAGGGTAGGAGAACCAAAGTGTAGAGGGAGAATTAGAGTTTCATTTATTCAACACATATTTTCAGGACCAATCTCTATTCATGAATTCTTTTAAAAATGAAAATAATGAAACTGTTGCTGTTAAGAAAGGGAAAGCTCTTCTCTAATAGAACTTATATTTTAATAAGGCAAAGAATGTTTAACATTAGCATTGTTTATCGCCTAATATCTTTTTTTTTATTATTATTATTATTTTCTTTATTTACATTTCAAATGCTATCCCGAAAGATTCCCATACCCCTCCCCCCACCTCTGTTCCCCTACCCACCCACTCCCACTACTTGGCCCAGGCCTTGCCTTGTGCTAGGTCATATGGAGTTTGGAAGACCAAGGAGCCTCTATTCCCACTGATGGCCGATTAGGTCATCTTCTGCTACAAATGCAGCTAGAAACACAAACCCAGGGGGTACTAGTTAGTTCCTGTTGTTGTTCCACCTACAGGGTTGCAGCCCCCTTCAGGTACTTGGGTACTTTCTCTAGTTCCTGCATTGGGGACCCTGTGTTCCATCCAGTAGCTGGCTGTGATCATCCATTTCGGTGTTTACCAGGCACTGGCGTAGCCTCACAAGAGGCCACAGTATCAGGGTCCCTTCAGCAGTATCTTGCCGGCATGAGCATGAGCATTAGTATCTAGGATTGGTGGCTGATGATGGGATGGACTCCGAATGGGGTCCTCTCTGGATAGTCCATCCCTTCATCCCAGCTCCAAACTTTGTCGCTGTACCTATAATTTTTCATGGGGGTTATGTAGTGATGTGTGGAGAGGAGATTGTTTGCTCAGGGTCTATTGAGAGCTATGGCAGCTTGCTTTGTGTGGAATGCTTGTCCATCTTCATCCTGGAACAGCTACATACTGCCTCTTGCTTATAAATAAGGAAGGGAGGGAGGGAGGGAGAAATGGAGGGAGGGAGGAAGGAAGGAGTGATCAGGAAAGATTTAAATTGCAGTCACTGAGCTTGTGGCCTAGTGTTGTAGGTAGAGAAACCCAGCACTACATCCCTCCTCCCAGGAGTGCTAGCTGGATGCCCAGTTGCAGATTCCAGTGGATCTGAAAGGCAGCATGCAGATACCATTCTGGAGCAGCAAGCTCCCTTATACATGTTCTCCAAAGAGGCCTGCTAGCTTCACTGTGAGGCTCAATGTCTTAAACTGGATGAAACTAGAATGTTTAAAAGTTAGTCCAAAAGCTGCAGCAGAGTGTAGAAATATGTATACTGATGTTGAAATAAATGGTTAGGTCTTTTTTTTTTAATGATGGATTTTAAGTGGAACTATATGTAAATGTGAAATATATCCACCATTCCCAGGTGTCTACTTGTTACAAGTATCCTTCTGTCTAAGAAGAATACTGAATTCTTATTGCTATTCCCAAGGTCCCAGTAAGAGAAAGGAAGGATTTTTTAAATTAAAGTAAAGGAAGTGACAGAACACACTAATTGGATGGGGTGATCTAGTCTTTAGCTTGTGTCAGGTGTAGATTCCATAGATTACAATCAGCAGACATGACTCTCATGTCATGAAACTGTCATTTTTCTGTTTAACTAATGACTGATGTAAGTGTGTGTGTGTGTGTGTGTGTGTGTGTGTGTGTGCCTCTGCCTGGTGTCCTTCCATTGATACTAGTCCATTTTCAAGTAGTCTTGCATAGCTGGGGTGCTTGATTTCGCACCACATGCTGGTTGTTCTGGGGCTGGTTTTTCTCTCTAACCAGACTGATCTTTAAAACCAGTCGGCCAGGCACCAAATTGAGGCATTCCAAGAGCCCAGCCTCAAAGCCTATGTTCTGGATTGTTACTGCTCCCTGCGCATGTGGCCAATCCCCTAGGGTCAGTGTGTCAGTACAAAGGCATCGGTCCTAAGGATGGGCTTCATTAGAACTATCTTGAATGCTTTCTACTATAGAGTGTAAAGAACAGAGCCTTGATCACAATGTGTATTTATATACCTGCTCACATCTGAGGGAACTGGTACCGTGAAAGATTAGCTAAGCTTACACTATGATAGTTTGAATTACTCTAAATGTGAGAATCTGAATGCTGCAAAGTGCCATCTCTCTACTGGCTGTCCATTATAGTTCCTTGGGTGAATTGAAAATTTCAGATTATGTATGTTGAATTATATTTCAAGAAAATTAAATGAGGAGTTCTAGGGACTATCACAGGCACAGGTGTATTTTCTAGCCCTTTGATAGGATCCCAGTGTGTCATTAAGGCTGAGCATTATTACTTTAGGAACATTGCCGGTGACCTTGACTTTGGGAACACAGTATCACCGATGCAGATGAAATGCTGCTTACATGTGCAGTGAGAAAGGATTAGGCCCAGTTCTTCATGCCATCCATTGCACTGCAGTGTCCTTTAGTCCAATGTCACTTTTACCTAAGATATCATCTCAGTCATCGTCTGAGTATGTCCTCAGAACTCTAAGGTGCTTTAGTATTTCTCAGGTGACATTACAGCATGCCTTATTATAGCTATGCCTTGAGTTATTCAGGCTTTCTTATTTGATGATTGCTTCCTACTTATGTCTTGGGACTTTGTCATCCTCTCATACTGTCTCTCACTGCCACACTGACTCTTTCTACTCAGAGTCCATGTCCTCTTCACACCTAAGGGAAAGTTCCAACAGTCTTGTTTTCTTGCAAAATTTTCCAGATTATTGTTTATAATTGAAGATATTCAAATGTTTTCTTTGATCTTAACTATGTATTTGATTTCTCTTTGGGACACAAAATTCTATATGACATTTAATCCTTTCTGTTTAAGTATCATTTCTGACATACTTGCAAAAATGTATAAATCACTAGCAGGGCATATAGCTTATACACTTAAGATTCAGTAGCTATGCCGAAATGTCTTTTGGCATATTTTGTATTCCCATGGCACTTTATGAACATACCTTTCTTTCCATAGTCTCATCTTTACTGGGTTTTAACCCATTTTTGACTTTAATTTAGACCCCCATTATCTCTTGTATGACCCACACCAATCAGCAATTTAACTGGCTTGACATGTGCAGGTTTCAGCAGAAGGTAACCTGGGAGTTTGCCTGTAACTCTTAGGATGAAAACTTCCATCACTGGGAACAGATTATAACAGTTCTGTTCAGGTTTTTGAGTTCAAGTATCCAATTTAATAAAAGTGCCCTGTGCTGCAACTTTGAAAGCAGACAGCATGCTAAAAGATGCAGCCAAGTGGTCTGCATTCAATCTTGCACTTACTTGTTTGTGTGCTTGTTTGTTGTCTGTGTGATGTGGGGAGATGGTCGGATGCATGAACCACTTCACTGTGTCTACCTCTATGTGAGTTCTAGGGTTTAAACTCAGGGTGCAAGGCTTGTGTATTAAGTGCCTTTAGTCACTGAGTCATTTTGTCAGCTCGCACATTATTTGTAAACTATGTTTGTAAATAATGCTTGTGTGGTACTTTCCAATTCAGTAACTTATATGGCATTTGAAAATTATATTGATCTTTATTAGAAAACATGACTTGGGCTAACAGTGTGTTTTAGTAGAGTATTAGAAGCCCTGGGTTTGATCCTCAGAACCACATAAATCCAGGTATGTTTGTATAGACCTGTAATCATAGTAATAAGGAAGATTCAAGGGTCAAGGTTATCTTTGGCTATGTGGTGAGTTTGAGACCAGCCTGAGCTACATGAAACCCTGTCTAAAATTGAAAGTGTTATGAAGTCTATGTACATGGAATTAATATCTCATTTTTGAGCTGTTATGAAAGTCTTTGCTTGGACTGATTTTTTTGGGGGCGGATTTCCCTTTGTGTACAAGCAATCAAATGAATGACTAATAAGAGAATTTCTTGTGAATATTTAGAAAATTCAGAAGAAATTGAAGCTTATTCTTTGAAAAACTGGTGTGGAGCAGTATATTATTATACTGCCATTAAAAAATCATGACTTTATGAATTACATTTCATTTCTAGCCCTATATTTTTTCTTTTAGTATATTAAAACTGTTTTATTAATAAGGGAATTTCAACTTTTTTGGAACCTTTTACTTTGGGCAAATAAGATTTCTCTAGTTCATGACAAAACTAATCTCTTTCTTATAAACCCTGCTATTCTTGAGAATGGACGATACAGATGATTACATGCTCCTTTAAGGCAGGCACAGGAGTAATTACTGTATTGGGGTATACCAATAGGAGATCTTTGCTTTTAATGGATGGAAGAATGTCATGGATCGTAAAGCAGTGCTCCTTTACACACGTGCTTCATCCCTCTCATGTGGGTAAAGTCAGAGTTTTAGAACAGAATCATGGACTGAAGGTCTCTTATCACTTTCTTTACATTAAGTCCTTCCTGTATATTGAGGTCACTTAATTTTACCTGTTAGAGTCAAGCTTCTACATAGCCACAAAATTTATTGACTACATATTATACTACACATTTTTCAATTTTTCTTTCATGTAATCTTAAAGGACCCTTCAGGTTTCATAGTTATACTTTGTGGTTTACAAGAAGAAGCTTCCTACAGAATGGCTAAGTTGTCCAAGGCACCCAACATATAGAATGCGAACTAACTCTGCAGCCTACAATTATTGAACAACCAACAGTGGCTTCTTGAGATTGAATTTTGGCCAATAGATTCAAATTCTAAGAAATTTATCTTAGTATTCTGTTGTCTTATGTATTTTTTTTTTAAGTTCAAGATGTTCTAGTACCTAAGATTGAGACAAGCTCTGTATTGTTCTTATTGAAGTAATATCACCTTATTAGAATAATGATTTTTGTATGTATATTTTATAAATTTGTGGTGTGTGTGTGTGTGTGTGTGTGTGTGTGTGTGTGTGTGTGTGTGATAGTGTGTGTTTGCAGTTGTGTGCACATCAAGACCAGAAGACAACCTCAGGTGTAGTCATCCACCTTGTGTCTGCCTGTTAGTCACTGGCGTTGCGCGTGCACACTACAAACCCAGCACTTTTATGTGGATTTTGAGACTTGAGCACTTGTCTTCATGCTTGCCAACCAAGTGCCTTATTGACTGAGCTATCTGCCAGCCTAAGACTTGTGATGCTTTGGTCACTCAAAAGCACAGTATCCAGACTCCATGCTGAAAGAGTAACCACCAGGATAAACTCGCCCAAGCAGAGCTGAGGCAACATTTCAAAGTGGTAAATCCTTAAGATTTGGCTGTTTTTAAGAGAGAATTCATTTGTGTGTTTGGTTCCTAAATTCTCATATTTATTAAGCTTTTAATGATGGAGGCTTACATTTACACATAATAACCCCCAAAATAGTTTTTATTGTCTTCTTTAACATGCAATGCTTTGTCAAGATGTGTTAAATTACACCATCACAGTTTAGATATCTTACCCTATACATATTTTTGCTTGAGAATCTGAATGCTCATCTGATGTCTATATTCAGTTCAAGGAACTACACTAAACTTAACTTTAATGAAAGACCATATCAAATTTTATTTTGATTTATCAAGATTCATCTCACAAGTAACTGCAGGCTTTGTTTTAAAGTTTCTGATGTCTTGAAACATACATGTAGCATACTGCATGGTTGTAATATGCATCAGATCTGTTGTTCTAATGTCATGATATGTTTGTGAGTCAGGTTTCTGGTTTTAGGATGCACTTACTTAGTCTCCTATGCTCCTGGTGTGGGTGTTGTCACTGTTTTTAATATCTGAGTGAAGCTTGTCCTCTTTCACCTGAAGCCTTAATTTTCTTTGTTTTTCAGTCAGATAATGCATATATATTAAACAATAAAGGTTTTCTGAAACCAGATCAAATAAATTTGCAAAAACTCAAGAGGCAGATCTTACATTATGGTAGAAGTAAATTTAAAATGAAGCCTGACTTATCTGTAGGTAAATATTAGCATTAGATTAAGAATAATGTATACACTGATTTGTTTTCTTTGTTTCCAAAGCAATAATGGAGCTAGGGTTTCAGTTTATTTCTTTTGATATTTCCAGTCAGGTAATGAAGTTCCCTATTGTTTTGAGTGTGAGGTACTTTCTTCACTATGCTGATGGGGGCGGGGGACATAGGAATCTAATCTTCCTCTTGGTTGACAATTGTTTCCTGCATAGCTGTTGTCTTCTCTATTGTATAACCTGATAGAACTGTGTGATTTCTACCTAAATATTCCCTTTGTTCCACCTACCAGACCCATTATGCATTGTAAATTAGTCAGTATGGATAGCACAGGTACTGTACTAGCAGCTACATCTGATAAGGAAAAACCAAAAGCTAAAGTGTGCTCTACCCAAACGAAGCTCACGCAAACACACACAGGTTCCCTTGTATTTGTTCGTTTGATTTAGTTTTACAGATTAAAGTTTTGACTCTATCTGAATATTTTGTGCCAATGCATTTTTCAGGTCTGACACATAGACAACTTAGCCTGAATAAATTGTCTCCCTGGATGGATTAACAAGAGACCCAAATCTCTTCAAAATATAGGAGTTATTCATTTTCCAAACAAGAACTAAAGTGATTTCCATCAAATAGGGAAAAGATGTATCTTAAAAGAAGCAAAACTGACTTGGAAAAGATTGTAGAAGTTTATAAACGTATTTTTTAAGGTGATTAATAATTCATTTTTACTTTTAACACTAGACATTACTGATTGATGTACAACCCAGACTTTTCCTAAAACATTTCACGAGCACATAATTCCATGTGAAAACCCCTGATGAATATTTAGAGCATGTCAGGGATAACATTCTGGGTTTAGTATCAAGTCTTGGGGTCAGGCTAAAATATGCATTAGACACACAGAGTCATCTTGTTCAACATAAGTGCATTTTTATTGTGAAACGATACAATAGTCATTTATTTTTTGCTCATTGACCACTGACCACTGCAAAAAGAAGTGTTTCTGCTAGAGGCTGAGAGCAGTATTAGTTATGGACATAAACACAGGTATTTAGAAAGCATGTCAACAACATGGCCATGCAGCTAAATAACAGGAGGTTCTCTCTTAGGGCATGTCACCTCCCAGCCACAGGCTCATGACCATGTTTACTGTACTAAGCATGTCTTCCTTCTGCTGGGGTTTGACTCAAATCTAATCAGAAAGGTGCTGAGTTACCCAGTTACGTTCATGGCACTACTCACCAGTGGGAACATATTGCCTCGAAAAGCTGGTAGAGTAGCTTCAAGGGTTTATAGCTCAGCAAGACTTGTAATAACTTCTCTAGCCTAGCAGCCTACATCCCACCTTCCAACACTATATATTATAGAAAGGGAGAAAGCCTCAAACTTGGATGTATATTTTGCAATCTAATCCTTTGATAGCTTCAGCAGCAGAAATTTTCCCATTAGTTCTGGTGGGCAACCAAGACCAATGGTGATAGTGTACTTTGTGTAAGGGATTTTATCAAGAGAGACAGTGTTGACTTTTGGTCATTATGTTTGAATATATTATCTATATATTTGGATGTCTGTGACTTCCTTGCCAATGTTTATGATGACTTTGGGGAGGACAATGAAGGCTTTGGGAATAGGTTGTTTTTTTTCTCTGTCACCCTGGGAGTAGGTCAGCATATAGTGTATCCCCAAGAACTCAGAATAATAGTGGGTCTAGCCTATCAGGGGCTGGGATGCCCAGAAGGCAGACAAGAGCCACACAAGCAACACCAGAGGGATGACCATGTTAAATGTCTTCTGTCTACCTTGATATGTTGGTGGTCCTCAAAAGAAATCCCAAGATGATGTCACAAAATGATGAGGTCTACCAAAAGAAGTCCTAGAGACACTAACCCCCCCCCCAAAAAAAATGCAATTTTGGCATCTTGATTGGGTTTATTTTCTCTGCCAGTTAAAGGACTAAAAGGCAGGAAAATCCTGAAGTGCAACAAATACCAACAGAGAAATCTCACATACCACAGACAGAATTAGTGGTTAAGAAAGGTGTTTATTGGGGGCATGGAAACACACACATCCAGCAGATACACAGAGAAAAAGACCCTCTATGAAACGGAGCAGGGACTCAGGTAGTCAAGAAATCTGAGTTCTCATTTTGACAAAGCCTTTTCTTAGCTATGAGACCATGACCCCTTTATACCAATAGTTCTTGACTGTAAAAAATGAGGACATTATGGTCTCTGGCTTGATTCCATAGGGTCCAAGGCTTCACAATTTTAGGAATCTATCAGTTTTATTATTTCCTTAAGACAGCTTACTTTGGTTTCATTCCTTTATCCCTTTACTATGCAATAAGAGAAAAGAGCCTGAAAGAAACTGCATTTAATTTTTCTTTGTTTAAGAGCTGTGGGAAATAGACTTTTAGTGGAACACTGTTCAGATACCCTTAGGCTGCACAGGAGTAATGGAGGAAGCAGCCCTGAATCCTCACAGCGCCTATAGGCCTTGCTGAAGAAGACACTTGACAAGGACAGTGGAAATACTCAGTGGTACTTGATGTGCTGAAGTATGAATCCAAGTGTAATATAAACCATTCATAGCTCATTGAACTTGTGTAGCGAGCACAATTGTTGTAGCCATCAAATGCTCATGAAGCACGAAGCTAATATTGATGATTCCCTGTACGTGTCGGCATGATGAATGAATTGTAAAAGTCTAATCTCAACTGAAATATGTATGTTTGTATGTGCTTTATCTTATAAACTATTCAATATACTTATTAAATATTACAGAGAGCAGTAGCTATACAGTAATTATGATTATTTGGGAAGGGACAGAGAGTCAAGAGATCTACTTTGTGTGATCAAAACCTCACAACACCTAGATATTATTGACCAGTTTATCTGTTTTCATTAGTCCTGGGTACTTACCCACCTTAAAACTGATTTTGCATTATAAAAAGGAGTAATCATTCATTATTAAGAATTCAGGATTATAGAGGCACATGAAATGACAACTGGCGCAAGGTCACCGCTTTGAGGTTAGTTGTGCATTTCTTCCTGTTTTCTGAATTGCCCTATTAAAATATAGGTGCATTGCTTTCTTAAAGTTCAGTAGTTATTATTTGTTTCACATTATGTTCATTATCAATACTTTAATTTTTGATTGATTAGGCACAACAGTGTGCTGTTGGAATTTTGAGTCAGAAGACTGAAATAGCAATTTCAAAACCATCTAAAATCTGATAATTGTATCAAAGCAATCACAATTTAAGTTTTGAGGTTTGCAGGCAGAAGTGTGGCCTTCCTGCCTCAATAGAGCTCTGATTTAAAACAAACAAACAAACAAACAAACAGCTAGCAACTAATCAACACACTGATTTGTTTCTGAAATAATGAAACCGATATGTGCCTTTTGAAAAAGGTTGTATAAACTGTATTTTTGGATTCTAATAAGAGATGTATAAGTAAATGATGTTTTAGCTGATTTTGATTTTAAGTTCATGGCAATATTACTATAGAGAATTATGTGCAGAAATTTCTATGTTATTGGTTTTATTCTTAAAATGTTGTTGTGGCATTTGAGAGTGGGTCAGGTTACCTCTCTCAAACAGCCCCCCTCTCATTAAGCTCATTAACAGATATGGCATGTCAATTAGCAGATTTGCAGAGCATGTAAGTGAGAGATTTGTGCAGGAATTTCCATGTCTGAATATCTGAAGAAAGTGCTCCACTCAGATGTACATATAGCTTCTGGATCTTGGCAGACAGAACCAGCTAGCACCTACTCTCCTCCCACCATCCCTCTCACCTGCGTTTGCCCTGATGGGTACTTAGTTCCCTGTTAAAGGTCTCTGTACTTGTTTTGCCATTGACCAAGATGTGTTTAGAAAAAAATTAATCTCTTATGCAGTTTTGGCAAACAGCAGTCTGGGCTGTGCTTTTTCTAACAAATAACTTGCAGATTGTCATGTTTCTCTTGGGAAAGGGAAAAAACGTCCAATCAGAACAGAATTGAAATGATATAAATTAGGCTCATTGTTTAGCAAATCGCTGGCTTTAGGTAAGAATTGTAGATAAGAATAGCCTGGGCCCTCTCAAGGATCAGAGCAGGCATGTGTGCCTGCATGAAGAAACCAGGCCTTTCTTTGTTAGGATCCTTTCTGCAATGGCTATTAAAGTAATTACAGTAATTTATAGATTTTTTTCCCCCTTCCATTTCAAAACGGGTTCCATTTTTCCTCTTTTGTCTTGAGATCTTCAGTTGGAAAACGTCTGTGTGTGAGCGTGTGCTGTAGCACTGTATCGCCCGTGGATCATCTGCCTCCAAGCTGATGAGGTGTGATGCTCACAGAAGTCTAGAGAAGGTTTGGCAGCTCTGCAGACAGGAAACACTGGTCCTTGGAGATGCTAAGTATACTGTATGATCATATACCATAATGGTTAATTATGATTTTCCGTGAAGGCATTAAAATTTTTTGTGTTCAATTTAAATATATACTATTTCTGATGTCTTAAAACTTAACCCTTCAAAACAATGGATTTTATGGTTATACTTTGTTGGAGTTTTATGTCAGGGATGCCTGGGTATTAGAACTATAATACTTTTATGTGTCTGCCTTCAGGGAACTTTAAAAGTCTATTGACTGCTGTAGTTTCATGTGCTCATGATGTAAGGTGTAATTTTAGTGTACAAGGAAGAAAAGGATTTTATGCAGCCCCCTTTTCTGTATTAGATGTTTGAGAAAGTAAATTTAAAGATTAGAATTACCAAGCATTCCTTTTAACTATTTTTATGATTATTTTCCTTGTCTTCACCTGAACAAATCAAATTACTAAGGGTGACTTTCTAACAAGTGCAAATTGATAAAGAAATGGAACAATTTCTCTGTTTGTCCTGGAATCATTTAATGATTATAAGAATAGTTATTGATTACATATAACTTAGTTTTGAATTGTGCCCAATGAGATATTTGCCCATAGAAGAACATTGTCCAAGGCCTAGATTGTAGCCAGCTAGTTTACCTTTCTTGAATGGAGTCAGCATTGAAAGAGTTAAGGTTTCCTTAGTCTGTAGTTCAAGCTTTGTAACCACAGTAACCAATTTACTTTTAATTTGCTTATGCCTGGTAAAGTGGGAAATTCTTTGTTTTGAAAAATGTGCTCATTGACAGACATAGTTGTAGTTGATCTTAAGAGTGTTAAGATTGTGAGGTGTAATTAACTATTTGAGGTTTTAAGGCTTATGATTTTTAACTGGATTATATTTTATTTCCCAGGCAGCTTACTTTCTCAACAGCCAATCAGGTTTAATATAAAGGGAGTAGAATACATTTTATATTTCACATTTTCATAAGGGATCAGTTGCCAAGCTCATTTTCCTGAAAGCAGAGGCAAATAAGATTTAGGATAAATAATAGAAAAGTTAAATGTAAATTAGAGAAACTTCACTATCTCTGCACNTTATAGTAATATTAAATTTTATAAAAGATATGCATGGCGTATTGTGACTATTCCCATTGAAACACAACAAATAGATATTGTATTTTGAATGATTTACATAAAAATAAAATGTGTTACAGCTATTTCTAAGAACTCTTGCAAATAAAGATGGGTGTGTGCCAGCTAACTGGAGGACTTTCTGCTATCTAGGAGAAATATAACTTCATATATAATCTATGCAAACCATTGCCTCTTCCTTCCCAGTTCTCTGCTGTTCCTTGTGTTCATCATGAAGAGGGAATTCCACTCTTTGGCACTATGTATACACCACAGTTAAGGCAGTTATCTTAGCTCTGGCAGAATCTGGAATAAATGACAGGGTCAGATTTATCAAAGATAAGTTTAAAATAACATTCTGAATTGCTAACTTTAATAAGAAAGTAGATGATACCTATCTTGATGAAATTAAAGCATTTAATTATTGATATTCAAAAACTCTTTTTCCCATACTTTCCAAAATTTATTCTTTGTGAATTCCACATCATGAAATTCACAACCAACCCCCTTCATTCTCCAATCCTTGCATATCTGCCCTCCACCTCCTCCAAAAGAAAGTGAAAAACAAAAAAGTCACTCCATGGAGGCTGCAGTGTATCACAGTGTGTCACTATATACTCTTTTGTCCAAACAGCTTTGCTTTCCATTGTTCATTGCAATAAGTCATTGGTCTGGTTTGATGCTTCTGGCTTCGACTACACCATCAATACTGGACTCCTTTCAGACATCCTGCTGTTGCTCTGAGCTATGGAGGTCCTACAGTTTTTGTACAGCAGGACAGGCCCCATCACATGCTCCAGTTTATAGATGGGGTACATGTTGGGTTAGGCTAACTCGAAGTCCTATATCTGGGTCTGGATAGTAGCTGAGTTGGTTAGCTTGCCATCTCTCCACTGGGCTTGCAATCCAAACCAAGGAGATCCACATGGCCTTTGGTGGTAACATGGGCAGTGACCATCAACACAGACCCCTCCTGCAGCATGGGTGCAAATATCACTATGGCCTCAGGTTGCAAAGCAGGCCTCACCTCAAACTGTTCCTCACTGCCTTTTCTCTTCATAGTGTCCAAATCCCTCTGCTTCTCGTTCTCTCCCATCTCCCCACTACATACTTGTTCACTGTAGTAGTACTTGCCCTGGCCAGTGCAGATACAGATGCGAATATTTGCAACCAATGGACAGAAGCACCTGACCCCTGTTGTTGAATTAGGCAAGGCTGAAAGAAGCTGAGGAGAAGGGCAATCCTGTAGGAGGACCAGCAGTCTCAATTAATCTGGACCCCGAGATCTCTCAAACACTGGACCATCAAACAGACAGCATACACTAGCTGGTATGAGGCCCCCAACACATACAGTAGAGGACTTCTGGGTCTGTGTTCATTCAGAGATGATGCACCTAATCCTCCAGAGACTGGCGGCCCCAGGGACTTTAGAGGTCAGGTGGGGTGGTGAATGGGGGCAACCACATGGAGACAGGTTGGGGTGGGGAAGAGGTGTGGGATGTGGAGCAGTCAAAGGGTGGATGGCAGGGCCTGGGAATGGAATATGGAGTGTAAAAAATAAATTAAAATAAAATAAATTAAAAAAAAGAAGTGCTTATTATTTTTTGCTACACTTTGAAATGTGTCCATGTGCTTTCCCACACAGAACCTTAATTCTGGATGCAGGTTATTAGTGAGGCCATATTGCCCACCAAACCTATTATAGTTTCTCTAAGTTTTTAAAACATTTTCTTCCTGATGTTATATTATGTATTTTACACACACACACACACACACACACACACACATACATACTCAACCCCACTTATATAAATCTGCTTTCTTTTTGGGAATGCAAATGCCATTATCTTAATATTGTCCTTCTCTGATTTCTCAGTATCAACTTTGACACATATTAGTTGATATTATTGTTTATAAAATAAATATTGGTACTAAGATTGATAGGCACCACATTTTCAAACAGATGCTAAGGACATAATGGGAACACAGGCAGGAGGGAGTGTATGCTTGTTGTCTGTCCTGAAGCCACCTTGCCCCCTCACTCGCAGATCATCCTGTCCCTCCTGACCCCTTCTCCACTCTTGCCCCAAGGCTTATCCCTTAATTTTGTAACTGATTGTTTCTGAGATTCACTTCTTAGAAAAATGCATTTGGATTTGGAACATGTAAAATATGAAGACCATCTTCACACAAGCACTACTATGAAAATGCTGTAATGCTCCATGGTGAATGTTTAAAAATCCTCCCACCACAGAACTCACTCACCAAATACACTTCCTATGTTAGTGTTTCGACTTCAGTATTAATCTTTCATCATTTACACTGGGAATTAGAGAATCTTTCCAATAAAAGTCATATATTTCTAGACAGTTACAAATATCAGTAACTCTCGCAGTTCACAACAATATTTTAGAAAGTATTTCAGTAAATGCTCTCTAGGGGACAAAGCATGGCAAAGTCTGTCCCCATAGCAGGTAATTCCTTTTCATGTTGTTAACAGAAGTGTGTACAATGTGACTTTCTGGATTCTCAAAACCGACAACTTCTCAAATGTACCTAATTTATTAGAGATAATTTAGTTGGTGCTCTTAAAAATCCATTGATGTGTATGACATGGTTGACAAATGCTGATTTAAAAAAATAAGCTTCACGTGTGAAATGAGAAAAATGAGTGTACTGAAAAGACAGCAGCAACAAGCAAAACAAACAAACAGAAGACACATATTGGCTATCAGAACTTTAAGGACCATATTCAGACAGCTTTATTAAAATTCTACTCTTCAATGAAGTGTTATCTATTAAATCCTGAGCCTCATGGATATAGCTAATACTAATATTGACAATAACAAGAGTAATTGAATGCTGATATGATAGAAAGGATCTTAAAATTTAACAATGTTATTCTTTTATACTGGCCATGATATTTTATCAAGAAAATCTTCGTAACTTTATTTTGGGAGGAGGAAATGAAGATGTAAGGTTAATTAAGTTGAATTTGGTTAATTAACTTCTTGGAAGTCCTTAGGATTTTAATGTAGGAATGTGTAAGCCTCAACTCAGGATCTCAATCCAAGAAAACGTGATTTATCTGAGGCTCACAGCCATGAACTCATTTCCCATCACAGTGTGGGTGTGTCCTCATAGTCCTCATAAAGTCTGCAACTCTCTAATCATGACACAATTTAAAGCCTTAGCTATGACTAGCTCTGCTTGTGTAGCTATCTCTATTGGTTATTTCTGAGGGCTTCAGCTTCTGGCAGATGCCCTCAATGTGTATACGCTGTTAGCACCCTGTCATCTAAGGAGAGAAATCAAATAAGCAACATGGCTAAATTAGTAAGACTAATTACGTTGTATAAAATCTTCCTGGCTAGCACGTTTTTCTTCTCTTAGGAGAGGTGTAATGACAGCATGTTTCTCAGAAGCCCAAATGATGGAGTAGGAAGAATCATTCAACTCTTTCCTCAGAGATTTCCTAATCATTCACTGCTTATGCCAGCAGAGATCCTACACTATCTGAAGGCTGGTCAGCTAGAATATACCAGTAACCACATATGTGGACCGATGATCTTCTAACATACAATTATGTCCTTAATCAACTTCTTAAGAAATATTCTTGAGTGATTGAGACATTGTGCTGAAATGCTGAACCGGTTCTTTATAGAACAGTAGCTGTTGCTGGTGTTTGTGAGCTTCGGGACTCACACAGTGATTTAGCACAGTAGCTGAAAGCCATGAAGGCTTGCAAAAGAGGTTGATAAGATGACAATCATTAATTAAAGTCTGCAGTATGAAGGTGATGTATTGAAAAATAGATTCTGGAAGAACCTGCTGGCCTCAGAGGTAAAGCAATAAAAAAGTTTTCTCGTTATGTTACTTGTGTGAGTTGAGGATAGATGGTTCAGTGATGGAATGCCTTTAGCATTTTGTGGTAGCCTCATTGCCAATTATGATATCTTATTATGCTATCTAGTTCTTGAGCAAGTATGAAGCCATTCCTCAGAAACAGATTCATATGTAATATTTATGCCTCCTTTTCTAAACAGAAATGCCTCCCCCACAGAACCTACTCATACAGTTCTGCCTTTTGTATAATAAAACTCACCTAGTCCTCTACAGTGAGCATGAGGATGGACAGTTAGCTGCTTCTTGCCTGGGATTAAACAGATGAAGCTCAGTTCCAAAGAGGTAGAAATTCAAGTTGATCCAAAGGTGGGAGTCAGAAATTTGGGGTGTGTGATCATGGTCAACAATAATTTCTTTTATATTCTCTTTAGGTGTGTGGGTTGCCAGGGGATGGAATTCCTAGCTCAGTAGAGAAAATTATATGAATATGTGATTATGGCTAGCCTATGTCCGGAGATCCATTCAGGAGTTGGGATAATGAAGGAGGTAAAATAAAAGTGACATAATGTAAAAGAGACAAATGCAAAGATGACATCTCTGTGAACTTGAGAAAGTCAGAAAATCCCTAGTAAATCTCACATGGTGAGCCCTTGCCAGCGTCTTTGCCCACAGAGATGATAAATAAAACCAGTGATATGTTTGAACCTGTTGTTGAACAATCAATTTTCAAACTTATATAGACAAAGAAGTCAACGTCCTAAACAATAACTGTAAACAAATGGGACAGACTGTTATCGCTTTACCCACATGACTAAAGATATTTGTTTAGAAAACATTTTGAAAAGTAGATAGCTCTGCTTTCATTCTCTGGAGCCAGAATTCATCTCAACACTTAATGTACAGTCGCCATACTGGTGCTCAGGCCCCATCACAGGCCAATTCACTGTCGCATACTCTGCTCTGAGTGTTGGTGAGAGAAGGCAAAGGGGAAATGAATGGAAAGACACAACTGGCGGATATGAATTTAAATGAAGGCTAAAACCACATCTGTTTCCACATCCTTGAGATCATTCTCTTCTTACCATATAGTTCACTTTCTGTAGTTTTTACCTAAATGTGTTTCATAAGCTAATTCTTGCTCAGTTTGATGTTAGCAATGGGAATTAATTCTGTTGATAATTGGTTGCCATTGAGTGTATTTAGAAAAGTATTACCATGTATAACATAGAGAGTGAACTCAAATTGGCAGAGGCACAATATTACAATATGTGCAATATTGAGGGCAAGTGCAGTAAAGATCAGGGCAGAGGCAGTGCCTGTGAAAACAGCCATAAGTGTAGGTAAAATGTTAATAGTCGGTAAAATGTTGGATGGATCTGCTATGTCCAGTATGGTTGAATGCTCCCAGAAGAGAGAAACTCAATATATCTTCAGGTCACACCCACTTGCAACTCTTGGCCAAATCCTATTTATTCTAAAAGTTGGAGAGGCTCTTATTACTGACACCAGGACACTGCCTGAGTCCAAACTGTCTCAGCCTTCACTGCTGCAGAATCAGCTTAACTGCTCTCGTGTACCTGCTATTCCTTTTCTACTTTCTTATTTGGAAATTTTGGATGACATGTCTTTCTGGATGTGTTCGTGTTCCTCTTTATATGTAAAGACCAAATCTGTTTTTTTTTTTCATAAAACACTTTTTTTTATTAGATATTTTCTTCACTTGCATTTCAAATGCTATCCTGAAAGTCCCCTATACCCTCCCTCCGCCCTGCTCCCCAACCCACCCCCTCCTTCTTCCTGGCCCTGGCATTCCCCTGTACTGGGCCATATAATCTTCACAAGACCAAGGGCCTCTCCTTCCATTGATGGCCGAGTAAACCATCCTCTGCTACATATGCAACTAGAGACACAAGCTCTGGGGG
>NC_034594.1:40984454-41010275 GCF_900095145.1 Mus pahari
CTGGAACCCACTCTGTAGACCAGGCTGGCCTCAAACTCAGAAATTCACCTGCCTCTGCCTCCCAAGTGCTGGGATTAAAGGTGTGCGCCACCACGCCAGGCCCCTTGTTTCCCATTCTAAGAAGGAACGAAGTATCTATACTTTGGTCTTCATTCTTCTTGAGTTTCCTGTGTTTTGCAAATTGTATCTGTTTTTAAAGATAAGATCTAACCACATAGCCTAGGTTGTCCTGGAGTTTATCACGAAGACTGGTTTTGAACTCAGAGTGACACCCCTTCCTCTGTGTCCTACATGTTGATTGCTATTCTTATTACCATGCCCAAACAAAATCCAACCCATGTCCTACAAACTTTTTCCTTTGAAGCCCACCAACCTCACTTTCCTTATCTCTAAACTCTTTGTCCTGTGGTCAGTTGGCTCCAGAATTCTGTCTTCATTGCAGGGAATCCAGCTCTCTTTAGAAGCATACATTTAGAATATATCTTCTTCTTGATGAAGATGTCTAACCTGCCTCATTATGGAGTCAATGCCTTGTCTGCTTCATAGCCCTGATCATTAACTTTATCTCTAGCAATGCCTTTATTGACAACCCTAGGCAGGATTTTCCTTTTTGTTTACTTATTTCCTTCCTTAAAAAATTATTTGTTTAGAAAAATGGTTTTTATAGGATCATAAATAATCATTACTTTTTAAATTGCTAAATCCTTGGTGCCATGTTGGAGATTGATTCTAATGCTTTGATTCAACCAGGAATGTGTACGCCCAAATGCTAAAGGTCCGTGTCTCCAATTGGTTTTTGTTCAATCAATAAAGATGAAAACTGCCAATAGTTGGGCAGGGGGTGGGACACTTAGAGTTGTACAAGCTAGGATGAGAGAGGAATGGGAGAGAATCACGATGACTCTGGGTAGAAGGATGGGACACAGGAGCGGCAGGAAATAAAGACAACCAGCCATGTGAGACCTCCCCACTTGGGCCTGGGATAGCATGGGAAGGTTTAAGGAGTGCCCAACCTTTGAGGTAGCCAAGGCATTTTAAAAAATAAGCTAATATATGTATATCTTTCATTTGCAGATCCAAAGATAGCTCCAGGACAAGTGCACATGCAATCTGTCAGGAGCCAAAGTGATATAGCACAACTCCCGCTACAGTGCTGTATGCCTGGTACATCACAATTTTCTCCCAGGCTGATAGGAAATTTTCTATGATATTTTTATTATAACTTTTCATTTGTGAGATTATATTATAATTACATAATTTCAACCTACTTTTCAAATACCTCCCAAATACCCTCCCCCTTCCTCTTTCACATTAGTGGTCTCCTTTTAAAAAATTGTTGTTGTGTTGTTGTGTTTAAGAGAGACAGAGACAGAAAGACAGAGGAGAGACAGAGTTGGGGGAGAGGAAGGCAGGGAGGGATAAAGAATACAATCTGCTAAGTCATCAATGTTTCTTGTATGCATATGTTTTCAGAGATGCTCATTTGGTATGGAAGAAGAAAGTGGTGTGCTCTTCCCTTGAAAAAGACTGTTGCTCCCACTCTGAGTTCTGTGTCTCAGGTTGAGGCTTCACGAGCTTCCTCTTTTCATATTAGAATGTCCATTTGATCCATTCATGTTTGGGTGACTGTGCTGATGAGAATTCTTCATGTGTGTAGCTTCTATAACATTTTTAGGAGACACAATTACACATGAAACTTCCTACTGCTCTGGCTTTTACAGGCTTTCTGCCCACTTCTGTAGTACTTCCTGAACTTTACATGCAGGAGTTGTAAAGTTATCAGTTGGGACTTGGCTCTATAACTCTCCCGTTTGGTTGGTTCAGGTTTTGTGTAATGGTCTCTTGTCTATTGCAAAAATAATTCCCCTTCATAATGACTGGGAACTATACTTATCTATGGGTATAAGGATAAGTGTTTAGAATGCATTTGGGGATTATGCTGGTTTAGTAAAGTGGCAGTTGTAGGTTCTTTGCCATATTCCATGACTTATCTAAGCTTGCATGGTTGGCTAGTTTTCCAGTCCCTGGCATGGTTTTGGTATTATTGATCAGGTCTTAAGTTCAATTGTGGAACTGTTAGTTACCACCAAGGTATGTGTGTCAATATTGCAGCCCTAGGTTTATCATGCCATGCTGGCCATTCTTGACATTCATAGGTATTATAGCTAGATAGGACTATTGTTTTTTCCCCCTCCCTTGGAAGCTTGCATGGAACCTTCTGGTACCATGAACGCTAGCATGCCACCATGGAGGAGACTTTAGGTCAGATCCAACTCAGGTCCTCTGGATCCTCTGTCTGAAGTGCATGGTACCTTCAGCAATAAGAACTTACTTTCTACCTCAAGGGGATAAACAAGTATAATAGCAATAACCTGTAATATTTGCGGAGTCATTTGAACAACCTGACCAATAAATAAAATTATGACTTCTTATTCCTGGTATTGGGGTTTTTGCTAGGTGCCTTTTAGAGGAGATAGGAAATTTTTATTTAAAAAAATTATATCCACGTAGTGAGTAACATATATTTATTATAGGTAATTTTAGCTAGATAATTAATAATATGATTCCTCACGGCTTTAAAAGATATCCTTACTGTTATTTTTTTCTCTACCCTTCTTCATCTGCATCTATCTTCCTTACCTCCCTAATTGAAGGCCCCTCCCTATTTTCATCATTTCCCCTCCAAATCACAATTATTTAATACATAAATTCAGATTTAATAAATGACACCTTTAACAGTACTGATGTGTTATGGTTATTTGATGACTTAGCTAGCATTTTCCTCTATGTCTTAATGAAACACAGTATGCTAGAGAAGCATGATTCTCTTTCCTTCTCATGTTGCAATGGACCTTGCTAATAGGTCTATATATGTTTTAAATGCATTTATTTATATACATTGTCTATATTTAATATTTTGTTAATTAAAGATACAACAGAAAAATAGAACATATACTGGAAGATATAAGGTGAATTCTTCACATTCTTTTGTACTTACTTTTATATTAACTGTATTATTAATTTAATTTGTCAGTTTATTGTGTGAATACAGTGCATTGAAATCAGAGTCACTCTTGTTACCCTGTCCTCTCCCAATCCCACTAACACCACTATCTTCAACTATGTCCCCCTCGTACTGTCCTTACTTGATGTATATCTGTGTAGGCAGCCACTGCTCTAATGTGTTCACGGTTCAAACAGCCATGTCATATCCATAAGACAGCATTGCAGTGAAGACATTCTCATCCTCTACCCTTTTCAATCTTTCCAACCCTACTTGCACACTGTTCCTTGAGCCTTGCTGCTGGTGGTGATAAAGATGTGTCATTTAGAGCTGAGGTCTGAACAGTAACTCATTCTCAATACTTTAACCAGAAATGAGCCTGCGAGTCTGCATTAACCATTGCCCTCTATAAAGAGAAACTTCTTTGATTATGGCTGGAGCTGCACTTAAATGTGTGTGTGTGTGTGTGTGTGTGTATTTTTCAAAATAAGGTAGTCATATATGGCACCATTGTGATGACATGGCACAGAAGTATAGCTCAGAAGCTCAAAAGACTTGAAAATTCAACACGCCCATGACCCTGACTTGTCTTATCTCCTGCCAATTGTTATATTAAATAACCATGGTATTTCATGAGAACACTATTAAATGTTGTATGGACCGCCTTTAAACAACGTCAGATCTAAACTATAGGTGACTTACCCAGCTCTATGCTGCATTTCCTCAAATGAAAGAGAAGATATGAATTTTATATAAAAAGCAGCATTGAATGCACCTGCTTGAGCTACTTAGCAGAGACTTCATTTCGATCTTGTGGCTGTATTTGGCAAGCAAAGAATTCCTCATTTTCTCTGCTGTGAGACCCCCAAGGAGACATTTATATTACTAATACCGAATTTGCAAACCTGCATTTTAAAATTTCACTTTCTTTGTATTCCGTGTCTCTCTGGGAGGTGTTCAGTACATTGAATCCTGTGCTTTTACCTCCTGCTAAGGATTTCAGTCCTTCCTCTAATTAATCATTAAGTGTTGTCAGTCTATCATGATGTGGCTAATTATCAGAGAAGAGTCTATGTATTTCAGCCAGTCATGACCCTTTCCTGGGTAACTATAGAAACCTTAGCAGCACTGGTTATTAAAAACGTTATACAGTTTGTTTTTTAAAGCATTTTAGTCTTTGATACTTATGGGGAAATAATTGGTTATCATCTAGAAAGAATGGAAAGCTAGCACAAAACTTAAGATTTTAAATAATTTATGCATAGTAAAAATGTGTTCTAAATAATTTATAAATAGCAGAAATGTGTTCTATAAAATATTTCTGACTGCTACTAAAATGAACCCTTGCCCCAGACCTCCAGCTTCATACATTACAGGGCTCTCCCACAATCTCATTCCACCCAAATATGGAAAATTCTTCTAATACAAGCCTGGGGAGACTCCTAATAATCCACTTGGCACAGCGATATCAGAGTGTGGGGAATTTTCCCCTCTGGATACAAAACAGCAGAGTTCCAGGTTTGTGCACAGTGGTGTACACATACAGACAGTGTTGACAGTGCAAGATGCCATTGGTGCATTCTCGACGCCATGGCTCTACAAAGAAGGGATTAGGAGAACATCTTTTTTTCTTCCTATTCTCAGCAATCCATCTGAGTCAGAAGGAGGGATGATCTTTCATTGTACTTTTTAATACGAAGCTGTACAAGGATTGCAACCGGAATGACAGTGCCCATCAATGTGGAAATGAAAATTGGCTGCGTTTTTCAGGATGCTCCATATCCTACATCACTCAGGGAGCAGGTGACATCCCCTTTGGAGGAGGCAGTGCTTCAAGTGAGCTTTCCGCATTCATTGGCAGAGGCGATGTTAGTGGTATGTAATTGTAGTGATTTTTTTCCTGTTACGTGTGACCAGTTTATTTATAGATCACAATCCTCATGGATCTTTTTCTCCTGTCCTCATTTTCTTTGACGAAGAATACGGTGACTAGAATTTGAGTCTTCTTCTAGTTTAATGCCTGAGTCTTAGAAATTTATTATAGTAGATTGAATGATATTAAACCAAATGTACATAATGCACAAATGCAAATACTTTAAGCAGAATCATCATAATGCAAAATGTAAACTTAAAGTACAGATTCACTCTATTTTAAAATATTGTAATAATATAGCATTGTAATCATCTATACTTAATTGTTTTATCTTATCATTTATCATATACAAGGTTAATTCTTAAGGTATGTTTATTTCCATAATTGATTACATCCTAGAATAAAGTGAATTTTAATGTCATTTACTTTTCTGATCAAAACATAAAGGTTTTAGTCACAGGGACTTTGGTTGTAAGCCTAGTCAATATAAAACAATGCAGATAATCACTCTTCATTGATGGTCTTCTACTAAAAGTTAAATTCAAACTAACATTTGACCCAAATACAAGTAGTTCCAGGAATTAATGAATTCTTGGTGTGAAGAACAGATGTTTTAATAAACTTTTTGACCATATACTGAAGTCCAGTAAGATAGTTCACTTGGTTTACCTAACTCAAGTCTCAGATTTACTCCTTAGTCATGGAAGTTTAGTCATATTTGTTAGTCATGGAAGACACTTAATAGACTGCTTGGTTGCTAATATGATGGCATTATGAATTACACTACTTAAAATATTTCACTGAGTGTTAATAGCTGTTGCAGTTTTTTTATAATCAGATTCACTCTTAACACTTATTCCCTTTTAATACTACAAGTTTGCAGGCTAACAATGCTGTTGAAAGTTTGCTTGATGCTAAACAATGAAAATTAAATCTCGTAGTAAAACAGCTGAAGTCACAGATCTTGTGAACTAAGAGGTGTGAGCCTCAGGATGGAGAGTGTAATATCACTGGTTTCCTTATGCTGGGACGCTGCTCAGCCTAATTATCCAAGGGTCTTCTGGTTCTTTGGCATGTTACAGCTGTGCCAGTCCCCTTGTCTCTAAAACAACTGGCTTCTACACTATGTATGCATGAAAGAATGTTTTTTCATATTACTAAATCACTTAAGAATTCCATTCCTTGTTTGCAAAATATATGTTAAGATACTCCCAGTTGATTATCTGCTTGACAAAGTTACATCAATTTGTAAAATATTTGAAATCAGCCATTTGAAGATGAATTCAGTGTAACTAAAGCTATTTGTAATATTTTAAATGTATTTTTTCATGTAAGTTGGGCATTTAAGCAATGCAAGTCTGATAATGTTTTAATTTTTTGTTTAATTTTCCCATTATTGGTTTCTGGTTATTTCCATTTCCAGCCTTTCTAGATTTCTGTCTAGTTTTCACTTTCAGAGAGTACTTGCCCTTGAAAATTCCTGAGTCACTTACCTATTGTAAATTCCTGATTCATTCACCTGTTGTAGTATTTTCCTGTAGTCCACTAGGACAGTGTCTGTCTCACAGACTTCATTTTTTCATGCTGAGCTGATGTCAGTAAAATAGTTTGAACTGTTTTAGCAACATGATGTGCTTCTCACTTGCTTCTCTGTGCTCTTTATACAAAGGAGTCATTGAGAGCGACATCATGCTTGTAACACTATAGAAAGATGAAAACCAGCCTCGTAGAGAGAATCTGGAATGGCTGTAAGCCCATATTAGTCAGGTTGTATTTGTATGGGTCTTCTCTTCCTGGCATTCAGACAGCTTCCTTTCTTCTGTGGCCTCTGTGGCCTCTTCCCTGTGTGCTACAAAAAGAAAAGATCTTCACTGACTCTGCCTCTTATACAAGGCATCACCCCATAGTCATTGGGTCCTACCATTATGATGTCATCTATCTTAATCCTCTATTGCCATGCCTCTGAATACCACTGGGACTCTCAGAACAACACAGTTGAGCCTGTAACATGATGCTGTTGCTGTACCTGATAATCCCCTTCAGTCTGTGTTACAGATTACAAACCTAGGATGCAAGGCAGGAGGGTCTACCTGTATCAGAGATGTGACTAGCTTGCCTAGAGTCCAAATGATCACCTAGTAACTAGCTATTTTGCTTCGAAATAGTAGTGAGGCTCTTAGAACTTTTCATACTAAACTTAGCAATTGTTTAAAAAATGTAGCTCTTATGTCCAACTCAATTTTATGCTGGCATGATAATTTTTATAACAACTTTTATGTTATCCACCCTTCATAAACAGATATGAGATCAGCCAGGTTTATTCTGAGGGTGCCAGACAGTGATTGTCACCCCAGGAGCTTTTGTGCTTTACGTCTTCTTTGACTAGAAACATGTAACTTGGATTAGGGGACCAGTGACCACAGAAGTGAGTCACTCTACAGAGTATACTTGACAAATCCAACTTTCAACCTTGTAGAGCTCAACTCTTCAGTTACTACCACCATAAAAGCCTAAGAGTTGATGATGGTCCTACATGAAGTGAGTCTCAAAACAAATACCAGTTCAGAGTAGTCTGAACACACTGGCAGCGTGAGCAGGCTTGTAGTTCTTTGCCATCAACGATACCATTTTCTGCCATTTTTCCACCTAACATTTGTGTGAATGCTTTTGACATCAGAGAAATCTGCCCCTTCTTTATCTCTGCAGCATAGGTTGTCATTAGCCACATCTCTTAATGCTAGATTTCTACAGATGGAATTTAGTGGCAAGACTTTCTCAGATAGGTCAGGCTGTGCTGCCTCTATTCTTCTTTATATTAACTGCCATGTTTACATTGGTAACTCGGTAAATCATTTCTTCCTAGTGTTTTTTTCTATAACTTGATACATTAAAGCTAGATAGGTACTCTTACAGTGCTGCATTAAATCTGCAATTAAAAATTAAATAATATTTGCATGTCTCAGTCTCTTATTGTCATGAAGTTATTCCTATCAGTTCCCTCACCTAGAACATCAGAAGACTTGTTTTATGGTTTTTATTAGATATTTTCTTTATTTACATTTCAAATGCAATCCCAAAAGTTCCCTATACCCTCCCCCCGCCCCTGCTCTCCTACCCACCCACTCCCACTTCTTGGCCCTGGCATTCCCCAATCAGTTATTTGACTCTAATAGTTCAGTGCTGTACATGCAGCAAACATCGAATATGTATGCATATGTCTATGTTGAATTCATTACTAGGCTATATTTATTTTTATTCCCTTTCTTTATGAACTGTTTCAAATATTGGTTTGATATCAAGAGACTTTATTGGGTGGTGTTAATCTGTCAAAATATATAGGTATGTGGAACTAAAATAAAAATTACTACTTTTTAGTTTGGGGCATAGCCTGAATTATATGTGAGGGTGAAAAAAACAAACAAACAAACAAACAAAAAACAAACCAAAAAAAAAAAAAAAAAAAAAGACCCCAGTAACAGACACTTGCCTGATTCTAATGGACTTTTACCTTCAGGAAATTAAGGGATATCTTTTTCTAAGACCTGATTTGTTATTCCTTTTTATAATGGAAGATGCATTGCTTAGATTCTGTTTCCTTCTATAGAACATGTCCCAGCCAAACAATATGTGACTCTCCTGTGCTATGAAGCTTTGAATTTGCCACGTTTGTTTGCTTTTGTTCTTTTTGTGACTTACTGGAGCCTAGAGATTCTGTGACCTGTCTGCACTTCAGCATCCACACAGTGGCCTGAATTTACTGTCATTTCCTTGGATGGCCATCAGCTAAACAGTTGAAAAATCACCACATTGCAGAGTACCTGAGGAGGTCACCAGAACTTACTCTAGCTAATAAGTTTTGTGTCCTATCCATTTTCTCTTGACACCATTCCTCGGTACTCCTGATGACTTCATGACAAATATGGTCTTTTTAAACTTAAGAAATAATGTACATTGATTTTTTTTTTGCAAGCAAACAACAGAATCGCACAACTAAAGCAAGAATTATCTTAGAGCTGGTCCATGACAGTCTCAGCAATGCAGTGAGCAGCTACACTCATCACAATAGCACTCAGCACAGCAGATACTGGGAAAATTACAAGCGTTTTGCTCTCATTCTCAGTGCAATAAAGACAAAATATCAATAAAACTGAAACCCATGTGCCAGCCATGCACTCTAAGATGATTGTGACTTAGTAGAGTTCAGGTCTCGGCACATGTGATGTTATTGCTTTATTTCTTTAGACTTGAGATCAACTACACACACCCTGGCTTCTTGCTTGTTAACAGAGCTCTTTGCATCTTTTCATCAGAGTTGAAGAGGAAATTCATTTTTATGGCACCCCGTGAGTTACTGGATGCGTCTTTTCAAGTCCATATACGATGGAGTTAGGAACAAGGCTTCCCCAGCCCAGACCACTGCCATTCCTCATCCTTAGGTGCACCTTCTCCAGGGGCTGTTTGATTTGCAGCCTCTGGACCGATTCATGCAGGAGTGTGCCTTGTGCTGTATTTCACTTTGTAGCTCTCCTTCTTACCTCTTAGACAACCCAGCTTTTCTCAGTTTGTTGTATATTAGAATTTCCTCCCTTGACAGTATCAACTGTTGAAGCACAGACATGGAATGGAGGTCCAGCTCCATCTCAGTTGTGAAATTATGTTTGGTGAATAGACACTCTCACCTGCACCATTACCATTAGAGGCGGCAGTTGTGAGGGCAACTTGTAACTGCCTCCTGGGTTTTATCTAGTTATACTTACAGTCGCTTTATAAGTAGAGTTTTTGGGGTATATAAATGCTAGCAAGCTATAGGAAAGAGTAGCCATCACTTTTCCTTGAGCATTGATTGAAAGGATTTGGATGCCTTTGTTCTGTTTTTGTTTGTTTGTTTGTTTGTTTAGTATGTATGTGGGTGTCCACACAGTTCAAATTCATTCACACATTAGGATTTTGACCCACCAATGTGTATTTTAATTGGTGGAAATTATGGACCCTTGTACCAAAAAAAAAAGTTATTCATTTTTTTTATATCATGAGTATGTAACTACATGTCTGTGTGTGCATTATACATGTGTCTCATGTATGTGGAGGCCAGAAGAGGGACCTGGGTTGACAGGTAGCTGTGAGCTGCCATGTGCCTGCTGATGCCCAGACTGAAGGCCTCTCCAAGAGCAGCTGTTGCTTTGAACCACTGAGCCAACTCTCTAGGTCTGCCATACTACTTCTAAGTTGAAAATACAGTTTTAGACTGCCAATTGACATTAAAGGGAAATGTATTTGGGAGAAGATTCCCAGTCCCAGTGTTACAGGGTGAATATGTAGGTGGTGGTATTCTCAGCTCTCTTTGTTCTTCCCATTGACTTTAGGTAGCTATCCTAGCCTGTGCCTTGGCAGAATGTCACTATTGAACTGGATTTGTGTATTGATTTCCTAGCTTGAGCTCCTTGTGGCATTATGAATATCATCTTTGAACTTCAATGATAGTGTCTGGTCGAGGTTAGATGTTTAATCCATGTTTCATGAATAAATTTGCTTCTATAATAACTCTTGACTGATTTGCTTGTCAGATCCACTAGTAGCTAGCTATCTTTTATAATGGGCGTATTGTGAGAATCTGGTGGACTAGCTGAATTTCTACTTAGATTTTATTAGGAGTGCTTACTCTGTAGAAAGCATCCGCATTAAAGGACTCTGCTACACATCATTGAGATGGTGACTGAGGTAGGCTTAGACTTATAGAAGAGAATCCCAGCCTCCCAGCAGCCTGACCATATGCCACAATCCATAGGACGAGTCCTTCCTTAAAATCATGTGTTAGTGGTCATGTGATAAGCTACTTATTAATCTGAGTGATTTTTGTCATAGTATAATTATTAATCTGTCTTAGACTCATTGAATCCATCAGAAAACATTCAGATGCAAATGGTTTTCTCCTTGTTCAGCAATTTCAGTCCCAATATTTTTAGCTTAAATTTATTTTTGAATTTTCTACAAGGCCACAAAATTATACATATTGATGTACTCTCATGTCATATCTAAACATACATATATGTTGCTTAATATTTAAACCCAAGTAGGCATATCTGAAGAGACTAAGCAGCTTTTAATAGATTTTGGATGCCCCATCATTTTTGACATCAAAAACCGTTTTTAAGTGACAGCATGATGCATGGGATTTTCACTAAGTAATCCTTTGGGTTAGGTCCGCGTGTCCCACTGATGGTTAGAGTAGATACTATTGGAGGGTTGGGTACTAGGTTTGTTGTTAAAAGTATCGGCATAAGGTGGTAAATATATTGTCTGAAGGATGGGAATATGTAAATTATGATGTAACTTATAAGTATAGGAAAGTATATGTATTTTATATTAGAGAGGATAATGCACGTCAAAAAACGTTGTTATTCAATATGGTGTTGTATCTATGACATGATTGTTGTAAAGGACATCTTTTCTATTAACTATATCCCATCCATTTTAATATTTACTTTAGAATTTAGGCAGTGATATATCATGTATTCACCTTAATTTTTTCCAATAGTTCTATTAAGTAGATGTCATACTATATTGCTGTGTGTGTGCATGTGTGTGTATGTATGTATGTATGTATGTATGTATGTATGTATGTATGTGTGTTTATGCTAGTATAATTGTTTTATTGTAAGACTATATTAATACTAGGGATACAATATTAGAAATAAAACATCATTATTAAAATTAGATGTTTTATGCTTCTTAAATGACTTAAGGTAGGAAAAGGCTTTCAAGTTGCTTACAGGAAAGAAATCTATTATTTAGAGGGGTGACATCATGAAGATTAAGAATTGGTAACCATCAACTTTCTACGTGTTTGAACTTGAGAGCTCATAGATCATCTCCATTTCTTAGTTATATCTTTCAGCTACATTTTGGGATTTTGAACTGGTTGGTCAAGTGGAATAAATGAGGTGGTACTGTTCTAAAAACTCCCACATTGTTTGGATGCTTAGAGTTCTGCTTAACATCTTAAGAATGTTTAATCTTAGAAGCTTTTCTTTTTTTGTGGCTAATACTTAATTTTTATCATTATTATTATTATTATTATTATTATTATTTTCTTTATTTACATTTCAAATGCTATCCCAAAAGTTCCCTATACACCCCGCCCCCCGCCCCTGCTCCCCTAACCACCCACTCCCACTACTTGGCCCTGGCCTTCCCCTGTGCTGGGTCATATAAAGTTTTCAAGACCAAGGGGCCTCTCTTCCCAATGATAGCCGATTAGGCCATCTTCTGCTACATATGCAGCTAGAGACATGAGCTCAGGGGGTACTGGTTAGTTCATATTGTTGTTGTACCTACAGGGTTGCAGCTCCCTACAACACCTTGGGTACTTTCTCTAGCTCCACCATTGGGGGCCCTGTGTTCCATCCAATAGCTGACTGTGGGCATCCACTTCTGTGTTTGCCAGGCACTGGCATAGCCTCACAAGAGGCCACTAGATTAGGGTCCCTTCAGCAGAATCTTGCTGGCATGTACATTAGTATCTGGGTTTGGTGGCTGATGATGGGATAGATTCCCGGATGGGGTAGTCTCTGGATAGTCTATCCTTTCATCTTAGCTCTAAATTTTGTCTCTGTACCTATATCCTTTCATGCATACTTTGTTCCCTATTCTAAGGAGGAATGAAGTATCCACACGATGGTCATCCTTCTTGGTTTTCTTGTATTTTGCAAGATGTATCTTGGGTATTCTAAGTTTCTGGACTAATATCCACTTATTAGTCAGTGCATATCTAGTGACTTCTTTTGTGATTGGGTTACCTCACTAAGGATGACATCCTCCAGATACATCCATTTGCCCAAGAATTTCATAAATTCATTGTTTTTAATAGCTGATTAGTACTCCATTGTGTAAATGTACCTCATTTTCTGTATCCATTCCTCTATTGAGGGACATCTGGGTTCTTTCCAGCTTCTGGCTGTTATAAATAAGGCTGCTATGAACATAGTGGAGCATGTGTCCTTATTACCAGTTGGAAGATCTTCTGGGTATATGCCCAGAAGTCGTATTGCTGGATCCTCCAGTAGTACTATGTCCAATTTTCTGAGGAACCACCAGACTGATTTCCAGAATGGTTGTACAAGCTTGCAATCCTACCAGCAATGGAGGAGTGTTCCTCTTTCTCCACAACCTCGCCAGCATCTGCTGTCACTTGAATTTTTAATCTTAGCCATTCTGACTGGTGTGAGATGGAATCTCAGGATTGTTTTGATTTGCATTTCCCTGATGACTAAGGATGTTGAACATTTTTTCAGGTGTTTCTCAGCCATTCAGTATTCCTCAGTTGAGAATTCTTTATTTAGCTCTGTACCCTATTTTTTAATGGGGTTATTTGAATTTCTGGAGTCCAGCTTCTTGAGCTCTTTGTATATATTGGATATTAGTTCCTTAGAAGCTTTTCTATTTAAAGAACTGGAATTATGTCTGTTATCATGATGAATCTTGGTGTTAGGAATAACATTGTAGCATTGGCCGTGGGTGGAAACACTCATAACATAACCTGCAGACAAGATTCAGGGAAGAGACAAGGACCAGGCTTGGTCTGAGAAGTTCTCTACATGTGGTATTCGTGACTCAGTGCCAGGGACTGAGTGGGCTCTCCAGCGTGAGCTGACATTACCTATTCCCAACTTATCATCTCAGCATCTACCACTGTAGAAGCTCAGAGGAAGAAGCCCAGTCCTTCTATCCTTTAAAGAGAGAGGCCCTGCCAAGGCAAGGCTCTACATTGACAGATTTTATTTTAATTTAGTCTTTGTCCATATTCTGAGTGGTCTAGCAAATGGGACATTATTCCTAAATTTTAGGTTTAAGTCCAGAGTATAAAAGAAAATATTTGCCCTTCCTCTATTAGAATTAAACAATTGTCTATAGTCACTGAAGTGCAGGACAGTTGTGCTGATATGGATGCTGGGTCCCACAATAAGATCTGTTTGCCCTGTGGACAGAATAAAATGTTCATAGTAATTTGCTCTAGTTTTAAATTCAGTTCTCCTTTTCTTCGGTACAGTTTCCCATCAACAGTATCTTTAGACTCATGACTGAGCTGCCAATCCTAAGAACAAGCTCATGGCAGTAGTAAGAAGTATTGACTGTTTTGTGAATGAATTTCTAAATCACGCCTATTTTGGTTTGACTGGATTATTTAGTTTTCATTTATGACATTGTCTTGCTGAGTTGTTCAGGTTGGTCTGTCTAGGTAATTGTCCTTCTGTTGTTTCCCAGAGAGGTGGAGCTGCATATGAATGCCTCCTTGTGCTTCTAAGCCTCACTTCTTGCCTGCTTTTCAGAAGAGTAGTTTTGATGAACCAGAGATTATGGAAGTGGAACAGATTATGGGGCTTTTCATTTGGATGGTTAAGGCTAATTTTCTAACTGAGGAATGCTCGACTCAGATTCACTGGCCCATCTGCAGTGAGTAGTTCAAGTTCAGTGAAGTTTGAACAGTACACCCAGTACTCTGATTACTATTTACTAACTCACTGTTTTAGAATTGCTTCTCTTGTGGAGCATAAAGCTAGTGTCAATTATTAGATTTTTTTTCCAGGGCCAAAGCATTATTTCCATATCTGAATACCTATTTGGTTTTTTTAAAACTAGTTTTGAGTATAGAATTGAAATGCTTAATTACAATATAAACTTGGTTTTAATTACTTTGTTCTCTATTCCACATAACTTCTGCCCTTTAGAGCTGAAAATCTGGCCCTTTGTTCTTGGGTGCTTTTAAAGGTGTTTTAATGTCAATAATCTTTAGTAGTGCCTTACTGTATCTAAACTTTATTTTTATGTTGTGTATGGGATTATGGGTTCAGGAGGAACCTGAGACTATATCTTTTACATTTAATGAAAAGTTCTTTGGAATTTATGCCCTTGTGAAATCTGATAATGAAAGTTGAAAGGGTGTTAAAAATCTAATTTAGAAAGACTTCTTCAATTTGGTAAACAGAAAAATTCTGAATACTGAATCTGGTAGCAAATATACATTTATTAGACTTTTGATTGTTATGGATATGTGCTGAACTTTATGGGCAAAAGCACAAATATCAGAACATATTGTATTTCTACAATCTTACCTTTCTTAAAGTCCTTAAAAATATTATCCCTTTAGATCCACTTCACCATTTTTGCTTGTTAAAGAATCCAACAATAATGGTTTTAAGGTTGAAATCTTTAAACAAATCACTGGGACCAGAACTTTGTACTTTTCAGAATCAAGCTGTGTTGACTAAGGAGCAGTAATATGCACTCTTTATGTTCAGGGGTCTGTGCGGTGAAGAAAAGCCGGAAAAGCTTAAGTTTCCTTTTGAAATAATGTTGATTTTTTTTAAGAGCTAGGAATCTAGAGAAGCTTAAGAGGAAAAATATATCTCTTGGCATTTTAGACTTCTCAGCATATAATTGCATATTCTGCATTCTTTGCAATCTTTTTATCCAAGACACCACTGAACCCTTGTTTTTATAAATTGCATGTAAAATGTAAACTACAGACTATATGAAAGTCAGATATCTCTAAAGTGACTAATTAGAAAGTGCTATGGGTTCTAATGTAGAGAGTTTACAACATGGTTTGCACTTATTCTTTTAGAAGGCATGTGCATGAGGTGCTTTATTACTTCCTACATCTCTCTTACTCTGGTTTACTGACAGTGGTGATGATGATGATGATGATGATGATGATGATGATGATGATGATGATGATTACAACGACAATATAGTTTTGGGGGTTTTGTCTGGATCTGTTCATCACTGAGATCTGTAGCATATAAGAGACAGATGGTGTCTAGCAGCCTTTCTGACATTCTTCGAGAGTTCCTTTTGGTTTTATATTTCCCTGATTGTCATGTGCATGAATGAAAAAGGAAAAAGGAGGATCAGTTTTTGTTTAATCCGAGATGATCAAAAGAAGTCCCCAATAACAGTACAGGCTGATTTTGACAGTGACGGGTATTTGCAAGATATATGAGCCTTGCTCCATTTTACGTTTTCTTTCTCATTCTTTTTTCTCTTTGATGTAACAAAGTTTTAGTTTTATTCAGAATACTTCATTCATATTTTAGACCACTATTCCCTTGCTTCTCCATCATGAGAAGAAGCCCCCAAATATCTATTACCTGCTTTTATTAAAAAACAAAATGTTTCCTTCTGTGTAAATAGCCATTTTACCTAGTCACCAATAGTTTTTGGCTTTGTTTTACTGCTTGTATTTTGTGAGTGCTGTAGTTCCATGGTCATGGATCTTAACAGTAGTCCTTCAAGAGAGTACAGTTCAAATAAACCCCATGGGTGGTTGTCTTTCAAAGAGTCTCACTTTCCATTCTTACTACCCACATATTTACTTAACATTCGTTCCTTACCCTCTTTTATCATTACACGTGTCAAAATCTATTCTGGGTGCTGCCTATTTCACTATTATTGCATTGGTGAATATATAAACATAGCATTAGGAAGCTTTTTTCCCCCCAGACTTTATTATAGGGCTTTGGGAACATCCTTGATTTGTTGAATTGCAAAGGGGTATGCTTAAAAAAAGAGAAAACTTATTCCAAACAAGGAAAATAGAAAGAATCCTTAGATATGGATTAAAGCATCCAGAGTACTTTGATTTTTATAACTACTTTCTTGGTGACATGGGTTCTCTTTCTTGTATACACTTTTAAAAGTGTGTGTATGTGTGTGTGTGTGTGTGTGTGTGTGTGTGTGTGTGTGTGTGTATGTGTGTGTGTCTTTATTCCGGTATACATATACCCATGGGGCCAGAAAAAGGTGTCAGACCCCTTGGAGCTAAAATGACAGACATTTGTAGCTGGTGCTGGTGCTGGGATCTGAACTGTGCCTCAGATAGAGCAGTAAGCTTTAAATTCCTAAGTCATCCCTCTGCCCCTCTCCCACTTGTCAAAAACTGAATTAGTTTTGATATGAAATCTTACAAATCTTAAGTTTCATGCAATGGCGACATATTATTACTTCAGAGGGCTAACCAAATGACAGTTGGTGGTTTAAATGGTGACTGTAGCCCCAATTCTCTGGCACTTATTCAACAGCTGGTAGTGTTTGCTGAAACTTAGTATATACTGTCACCGAGGCAGGGCAGTGTAAAAGCTCATGATATTTCAAGTCTACTCTCAGCTTCCTGCTTGTGATCCAAGATGTGAGTGAGCACTCAGCTCTTGTGTTTTAGCTCCAGCCACTGTGTATGCTGGCTGTTATCCTCAACCACTAGGGACCCAAATCCTCTGAAACTGTAAGCCCAACATAATTCTTCTATAAGTTGCCTGGGTCCAAATGTTGTATCACACTGATAGACACCCTACCTTAGATACTATTGTAACCTGTTTGCTCACATTTGCTCTTTGTGATGCTGTTATGAAGGTGATGTCATGCTTTGTTTTAGTGTTCATTGTGAATGTGCTCAGCTCTTTGTGCTTAAGAACTACAGTAATGTGCTGGTGATGGTCTATTCATCAAATGACTTTCAGGGCCAGCATGAGATCAAGGCGCTTTTCCATACCCTGTATAAAATGGACTCCAAGCCAATGAGTACTGACTTGTGAAGAGAAGGAGATCTCAAGAGCCCAGTCCAGGCTGACAGTAGATATTGGGTTGCCACTTGACACCATAACTTACAAGTTTCCTTTCTCTTAGGAACAAAGAATAATACTTGGAAGCAACCCAAGATTTTTTCAGAGGCAAACATTCTATGATCTGACTTTTTCTATGTTTAGGTTAGTAGAGTATGTTAGCTGAGACTGCCCAGAAATGCATTTCCTGAATTCCATTCTAGAACTGTCAAAGATACATGGGCAATAAGCATCAGCTCACTAAAGATGCTTCCTCTAAGAAATGTGGAAAAAATGGGCTAGTGGAGAGGCTCAGCAGGTACAGGCACTTGATCTCCATCAGGACCATTGTCCCCCAGAGTCCACAGGAGGAGGAACAGCTCCCATAACTGTGCTTCCACATCCACAGGAGCCCATGCCATTTGTGTGCCACAGTGTAACAGATTTAAAACAAACACATTAATAATAATGTTGAAAAGTGTTTTAAATGCCTTTAGACTTATTCATGAGAAGTGATTCCTTTCTCCTCTGTTTTAAGGTAAAGATCCCATATAATACAGGACTTGGCTGATCTTTACCCTGATCATGAAGTGAAAGTCAAATTAACAGGTCTTTGTTAGCAAATGTGAGTGATATTTATTTCACAATCATTTACATCTATTTTTTTATTTTGAATATGATATCATCATTTATGAGCATCCTCTAAGAGAAAATAGGCCATAAGCCATCAACTACTTAAGTACAAAGAAATGTTAATGGAGACAGTATTATTTGTACATAATATCTACTCTGCTTCTCAGTAGGCTGTTTGTAAACCTTGGTGATATTCACACTTTTTATCTGTTTGTTTGTTTCTTCTTTGCATTTATGAGCAATATTTATTTGTCATTTTAAGACCTTCATCCATGAATACTGTATTTCTCCATCTTCTCCCCCACTTCAAGTCCTTCCATTCTTTCTTAAATTAATTACGTCTTTTTCTTTAGTTAATATTGTGTTATATGTTTGTGCATGTATACACACACACACACACACACACACACACACACACACAGACATGTATACAACTGCTGAGTCGGTTTAGTGTTGTTTGTATGTATAAGTATACTTAGGGATCATTTTGGGGGGTTAGATAACATCCTGGAGAAAAATGATTCTCTATTCTTTATAACTTTTATTGTGTGTGCAATATTATGATATGGCTTAGTGGTTCAATTGATAGCTACTGGTGCCTGAATTTTCATGGGAAATCAGTATGTTGCTAGGGGGTGTTCTATAGCAAACTATTGGGATTCCATACAGTCACCATGGAGGGAAGAGGAACCATGGTACCCCAGGCCACAGAATGGAACTTCACCATCCTGAAGACTGGGGAACTGATAAGTAGCTTTAGAGTTCAGGGCTCACAGAATCCCCATTCCTCTTCTGATCTTCTCAGCAGCTCATGCAGCTGGGTGACTTTGCATTCAGTCAGGGATGCACAGAAACCTTGAGTGTGGGTGGAAAAATCCTCCAAAGCTCTGCCAGAAGCAAACTTAGTCTAATAACCCCACAGGTAGAAAGGGATGCATATCTCCTGGTCTACTCTAGATCCAGTCAATTTGATAATGAAGTACACATGAGACCATGTGAAGCTCAAGGAACTTATAGTTAGTATATGAATATTTTTGGCCCAGGGACTTCTTGTTCTTTTCCGACAATAAGTTCTGTCTATCTGCCTTAGGTTATGATGTATGTAGATAATATTTGCAATGTGCTTTTAATATTCTTTTAAACTAGTTATTAGATTAAGAACTTTATATTGTAGAATCTGAGGCTTTCTTAAGAAAATAAACTAGTTTGCATATTATTAATAATTAAAAACTATCAAAGAGTTATAGCATAGGAAAACTTTTCTCAGTTATAAATAATTTTATTACAAGAGTCCAGGGAAAACATGCTACTCTATTTTATATGTAAATATATTACTGAAATAAATTCTTACTTTATTGATAAGTTTATTGCCTGAAAGAAAATGTAGCCAGATTAAAATACAAACCAAACCAATACCTTGATGGGCTAAGTTTCCTGCTTCCTTTGTTCTTACTGTATTGTATTACTTTCATAAAGGGAAGTTACTAAAGGATTTTACCCAAAATGTTAACCTGTGAATAATACTAGCTTACTGGGAAATTATATTAAAAGTGGTATAAAGAAAATAAGCTGTCACTCACCTCCCTGGTATCAGGTTCTTTCTAGAAGGTCCCCTCACATGACACCCTCCTTAAGCTGCTTATCTCCATTCTTTCTCTTGGGCCTCTGGACTTTTCTCCTGCACCCCCATACCAGATCCTGTTCTCTTTTTCCCTTCCCCTTCCCCTCCTCTCTCCCACACAGGTTCCTCCCTCCCTTTGCCTCCCATGATTATTTCCTTCCCCCTTCTAAGTGGGATTGAAGCATCCTCACTTGGGACTTTCTACTTGATATACTTCTTACAGTCTATGGGTTATATCTTAGGTAATCTATACTTTTTGGCTAATTGCTATTAATCAGTGAGTACATACCATGTATGTCCTTTGGGGTGTTACCTTGCTCAGGATGATATTTTCTAGTTTCATCCATTTTCCAGCAAAATTCATATTGTCCTCATATTTTTTGGATGAATTTTCCATCATGTAAATGAACCACACTTTCTGTATCCATTCTTCGGTTGAGGGACATCTGGGTTGTTTCCAGTTTCTGGTTATTAGAAATAAGGCTGCTGTGAACATGGTGGAACATGTGTCCTTATGGTATGGTGGATCATCTTTTGGGTATATGTCCAATAGTGGTATTAGCTGGGTCTTCAGGTAGAACTATTTCCATTCTACTGAGGAACTGCCAGACTGATTTCCAGAGTGGTTATACCAGCTTGCAATCCTACTAGCAATGGAGGAATCTTTTTCTTTCTCCACATCCTTGCCAATACATGCTGTCACTTGAGTTTTTGATCTTAGCCATTCTGATTGGTGTGAGAGGAAATCTTGGGGTCGTTTTAATTTGCATTTCCCTGATGATTAAGGATATTGAAACATTTCTTTAAGTGCTTCTCAGACATTTGATATTCCTCAGTTGAGAATTCTTTATTTTTGTATCCCATGTTTTAATAGGGTTATTTGGTTCCTTGGAATTTAACTTTTTGAGTTCTTTATATATTTTTCATATTAGTCCTTGATCAGACATGGGGTTAGTGAAGATTTTTTTTTCCCCAATCTTTAGGTTGCTGATTTGTCCTATTGATGGTGTTCTTTGCCTTACAGAAGGTTTTCAGTTTCATGAGGTCCCATTTATCGATTGTTGATCTTAGAGCCTGAGCCATTGGTATTCTGTTCAGAAAATTTCCCCCTGTGCCAATGATTTCAAGGCTCTGTCCCACTTTCTCTTCTGTTAGATTCAGTGTTTCTGATTTTAAGTTGAGGTCCTTGATCCATTTTGACTTGAGCTTTGTACAGGGTGATAAATATGGATCTGTTTTCATTCTCCTGTTAGATCAACACCATTTATTAAAGATACTTTTTTTTCCACTGGGTTTTTTTTTTTTTTTTTTTGGCTTCTTTGTCAAAGTCAAGCTACATAGGTGTGTGGGTTTACTTCTGAGCCTTACATTTTATTCCATTTATCTACATGCCTGTCTCTGTACAAAGACCATGCAGTTTATTATCACTATTGCTTTGTAGTACAACTTGAGGTCTGGGATGATGATTCCCTGGAAGTTCTTTTATTGTTGAAGATTGTTTTGGCTATTTTATGTGTTTTTTCCCATATGAAGTTGAGAATTGCTCTTTCCATGTCTGTGAAGAATTATGTTGGAATTTTGATGGGGATTGCATTGAATCTGTACATTACTTTTGTAAGATGGCCATTTTTACTATGTTAATCCTGCTGACCCATGAGCGTGGGAGATCTTTCCATCTTCTGAGGTCTTCTTCAGTTTCTTTCTCCAGAGACTTGAAGTTCTTGTCATACAGATCTTTTACTAGCTTGGTAAGAGTTACACCATGTTTTTTATACCATTTGTGGCTATTGTGAAGGATATTGTTTCTCTAATTTCCTTTTCATCCTGTTTATCATTTGTGTAGAGGAAGGCTGTTCATTTGTTTGAGTTAATTTTAAATCTGGCCACTTTTCTGAAGTCATCAGCTGTAGGAATTTTGGGGCTCATTTATGTATATATACTATCATATCATCTACAAATAGTGAAACTTTGACTTCTTCCTTTCCAAATTGTATCTACTTGATCTCCCTTTGTCATTTAATTACTCTGGCTAGAACTTCTAATACTTTATTTAATAGATAGGGGGAGAATAGGCAACTTTGTCTTGTCCTAAATTTTCCTGAGATTGCTTCTAGTTTCTCTCCATTTAATTTGATGTTGGCTGTTGGTTTGCTATATGTTGCCTTTATTATGTTTAGGTTTGTGCCATGAATTCCTAATCTCTCCAAGACTTTTAATGTAAAGGGCTATTGTATTTTGTTGAAAGCTTTTTCAGCATTGAATGAGATGATCATGTGTCTTTTTTTTCTTGAGTTTTTTTTTTTTATAGTGTATTACCTTGATGGATTTTCATTTATTGAACCATCCCTGCATCCCTGGGATATAGCCTACTCGATAGTGGTTGAATGATGGTTTTAATGTGTTCTTGGATACAGCTTGTGAGAATTTTATTGAGTATTTTTGCATTAATATGTATAAACAAGATTGGCCTGAAATTCTCTATCTTTTTGTGTCTTTGTGTGGTTTAGATGCCAGAATAACTATGGATTACTTGTGAATTAGCTAGTATGTCTTCTGTTTCTATTTCATGGAATAGTCTGAGGAGTATTGGTATTAGCTCTTCTTTGAAGATCTGGTAGAAATCTGTACTAAAACCAGCTGGCCCTGTTTTTTTTTTGTTTTTTGTTTTTTTTTTTGGAGGTTTTTGAAGACTATTTCTATTTCCTTAGGAATTATAGGGCTGTTTAGATAGTTTACCTGATCTTGATTTAACTTTGCTATGTGGTATCTGTATAGAATCCATTTAATCTAGATTATTCCAGTTTGGTAGAGTATAGGCTGTTGTAGTAGGTTCTGATAATATTTTGAATTACCTCAGTTTCTGTTGTTACATCTCTCTTTTCACTTCTGATTTTGTTAATTTTGATGCTGTCTCTGTGCCAAGATCTATCTATCTTATCAAAGAACCACCTCTTGGTTTTGTTAAGGACTTAAGGGGGCATAACCTTAGCCAAAATGCCCAACATTGGAGAGAGGGAACTAGAAGAGTCCACCTCCTGTAGATAGACAGTGCCTCAAGCAGAGGTACAGGGTTACTAATCTAATGTCAAAATTTCTGACCCAGAACTGCTCTTGTCTAAAAGAACTGCAGGGACAAAAATGGAGAAGAGACTGAAGAAAAGGTGGTCCAATGACCAGCCCAACTTGGGATCCATCTCATAGGAGGGCACCAAGGCCTGACACTATTATTGATGCTATGATGTACTTACAGACTGGAGCCTGACAAGTCTGTTCTATGAGAGGCCCTATCAGCAACTGACTGAGACAAATACTTACACCCAACCATTGAACTGAAGTTAGGGACCCCTATGCTTGAGTTAGGAGAAGGACTGAAGAAGCTGGAGGGACGAGTGACTCCATAGGAAGACCAACAGTCTCAATTTACCCAGACCCCTGGGAGCTCCCAGAAACTGAACCACCATCCAGGAGCATACATGGGCCAGTCTAAGGCCCCTGGTAGAAATATATCAGAGGTCTGTCTTGTCAGTCCTTAGTGGGAGAAGATGTGCTTAATCCTTGAGAGACTTGAGGCCTCAGGAAAGGGGGTGGCCAGGTTGAGGGGAGCACCCTCCTAGAGGGAAGGGGGATGAAGAATGGGAAGAGGAACTGTGGGAGGGAAGACTGAGAAGGGGTTGCAAATACTGGGATGTAAACAAATTTAAGAAGAAGGAAAGCTGGGCAAGTAAGTGCAATAAAAATTAATTCATAAGTAGATAGTTGTAAGTTAATTTTTTTACTTGTCAAGCAAATATATCCATATTGCTATTTAAGGCCTAATAAATTTCAAAACTTTAAGATAAAGTTTGTTGACAAATTCATATTTCTATATCAATTAATGATAATAATAATCTTTTATTATTATGTTGAGAAATAACATTGGCTCAATGAGAGGAAAACTGTTCTGTGTAATTTCAAGCCATTCTTGTTTAGGCAATTTAAAAAGATAAGAAGGTCATTCCTTGTAAAATTAAGATCACTCTGGTTTCGGGTTTGGTCTACATTGAATGTGGTTTTCCTGTTTTATATCTATGTTATTAAAGGGAGTGAAACTGCCTGTGCACACACTGGCTTACTGACTTTGTGAACCATGTCCTGTCATTCACCTCTGCATCTGTGGTATGCATCTGTATTCATCAGGCTCTGCCTATAGCTCTCTGAGCTCCTTGTTGGGTATAGGTGGATCTTTGTGTCTGATACTGTTACAGAATATTCTGAAGTATTTAGCATAAATCAACCATTTTATTACTCTTGCCTGCTGTATCTCATTCTACTGGCCTGTAGAAAATCTGTGTTGGAATCATGATTTTATTTCCCACAGTATCTTAGACAGTGTTTGGGGCAAATGCTCGAAAGAGAAATTGTCTTGCAGACTTTTAGGAAGAGCTGCCTCCCGTGGTGTGCAATGGGTACTGTGTGAAGTAGACATGCTGGCCTGCAAGGTTTGCAGTGAAGGAGTTGGGAACATTCCTGAAAGGCACTGGGTGCCATGTGCTCAGTCTGTTAATGGAATGTAATGCCTGTGTTTGGTCTAAGCCAGTAGATATGTTTACTTTGCTGCCAACTTTATGATTTACAATTGTAGATGGTTAGATTCCTGTTTTATTATGATTGTGACTTTCTTCATCCACCCACCCACTTTAAGCTGTCAAGAAACCAGTTTAGCAATTTCATTGATTAAAACTAAAGGCTAAAAGTATGTTAGTGTGTACCGAAGTTCTGCCTCTTTTCTTTTACTTCTACTTGAACTGATAAACTTCTAAGTATACTGACTTTTTTTTTACCTTTACTATTAGTTTTTCTATGTATTTCCTTCCAAGTTAAGCCATGTATTGAAAACTTCCTTTGAGTAAATACAGTATATATCCTTTCTTCTATTCTTTAATTTCTTTTTACTTTTGTGTTTATTCTCACTAGTGATGTTCAAGTGGATCTGTAATTAATACCACTCAATGAACACTCCAAACTGATTTGATGACAGTTTGATTTTATAACTTAAGAAATCTTGTTAACTGTATGACCAGGCACATAAAGTGTCCTTTAAGTTATCAGCTCCCATCATAGAGCAAGACAGAGCTATTTAATTTGAATGGAGCAACCTACTAGCTGCCACAACCACACTCCACAGGGAGCTTTCAGTGTCCAAACCCTGAGTGAGCTGAGACACTCTTCTCCAGCCCCAGATGGCCTTCCTCCCTCTCAATAAAACCCGCTGTCTCCATGACCCTTCCTGCTCTTTGTCTATCGTGTCTACTATGGTTTCTTTGAGGAACAGTTAGTTTGGAAATATGGTTTTTGTTGGTGTGGGGTGTTGTTGTTGTTGTTTACTGAATATACAAAAACATATGCATACACCTGTCATCAGAATGAAGATACTGATTTTATCCATTTTCCCTAGTATGTAGATAAACTGATAACCATTCTCTCACATATCAGGCTCCTCATTCCCTCCACTGTGATCACTGTTGCATATTTTGCAGATTCTATACTCGTATATAAGTAGAAGCACATAGCTTTTGTGTCCTCCTTCCTGGGCTCAGTTTAATTTTTTTGAGATGTATTGATGACACAGTGTACACAGTTCATTTTATCTTCATGTCTGAGTGGTATTCCTTGTATAGGCAACCTTTACCTATTGATGGACATTTATTTGATACCATTGATTTGCATGCTTCTAGATCTTTACACTTAGAGCTGCTCTGAACCTTTGTGCCAAAGCCCTTTGATTAGGATATGTTTCCATTGCATCAGTGCCATAAATACCTGGATCACATGGTAAGTGTATACTGGAACTGCGATTGTTTCCAGATGTGACTATAAACTGACTCTCCTGAATTATATTTGAGATCCAATTTTATTCTTTATCTTTACCAGCATTTAATGTGGTTAGTATTTTTAATCTTTGTGATTTAAATTGTGGGTTACATTTGTAAGCCTTCGTGATCAGGGTAGGGAGCTGCTTCTTCTGCTTCTTCTTCTTCTTCTTCTTCTTCTTCTTCTTCTTCTTCTTCTTCTTCTTCTTCTTCTTCTTCTTCTTCTTCTTCTTCTTCTTCTTCTTCTT
>NC_034594.1:41010395-41029642 GCF_900095145.1 Mus pahari
ACCCACTCTTTCCCACTTCTTGGCCCTGGCATTCCCCTGTACTGGGTCATATAAAGTTTGCAAGACCAAGGGGCCTCTCTTCCCAATGATGGCCGACTAAGCCATCTTCTGCTACATATGCAGCTAGAGACACGAGCTCTGGGGTACTGGTTAGTTCCTATTGTGGGAGCACCTTCTTATATACTTGTTTGACATTCATATAGGCTTTGGCTGAAGCTTTCACCCATTTATTTCATTGGTTGTCTACCACTGAGTTTCTCTAGTTCTTTACATACTGTGGGCACAAACCATTCTTTGCCACATCACTTGGCAGTATTTCAGGCTGTGACATATTTCATTCCATTAAATATGTGAAACAAAGAAGAGAATCTGTAGTTTTTATTAAAATCAGTTTCCTTTTTGAATTTCAGATCATGCTTTTAGTATTGTATTTAGGAAACATTTATCTCTTCTTAGATTTTAGGTTGTAAAATTAAGTCAGTAATCTATTTTGAATAGGTATCTCACTCTTGCTCTCATCTATCTATCTATCTATCTATCTATCTATCTATCTATCTATCTATCTATCTATCTATCGACCTATCAATCTATCTTTCTATCTATCTATCTATCTATCTATCTATCTATCTATCTATCTATCTATCATTCTATCTATCTTTCTATCATTCTATCTATCTATCTATCTATTTAAAGAGAGACATAAGTTAAAGTCAATTTTCTTTTGTTTGATGTTTACCTCACGTATATGGGTGTTTTCTATCATGTCTGACTATATCATCTGCATACAGTGTAGTACCCTCACAGGGCAAAATGAAAATATCACATTTCCTGGAAGTGGAATGATGGTTGTGAGCCAGTATGTGAGTGACAGAAATCAAATCCTAATCCTCTGGAAAGGCAGCCAATATTCTTATTCTTGACTGTTAAGCTATTTCTCTAGTCCCCCATGTCATTTTTTACACAAATCTTTATTTATTTTGACATAGTTTTCACAAAGTACTATCTTTCCAATGCTGCATTGCCTTTGACACATTTTGCTTGTAAAATTTCTGTGGTATTGTAGATCCTTTACATTTCAAAGAATTAACTTATTGATTTCTGCAAAAGAGCTTGTTGAAAATTTCATGGGATTATGTTGGTCCACTGTAGGGAGAATTTACATCATCCTAGTCACAAAAAACAAGGATATCTCCAGCTCTGAAATCTTCCTCTAAGTTCTCTATCAGAGTCTTGTGATTTTTCTATATCAATCTTTAATATCACTTGCTTGATAGCTACCTATATTGCTTATAATTTTAAATTTAATTATTAATGATATAATTTAAAATATCAATTCTGAATACTTTTATTAGCTTTTGGAAATAGAATTTTATGATTATGCAGCCATGGACATATCATATAAACATGTATGTATTATATATATATATATATATATATATATATATCATGTATGTATGATATATGTTTATATGATACATACATGTTTATATGATATACAAGTACATATATTTGATGTTCAATTAACTAAATATCAGCAATATGTCACTGTCTATATTTATGTATAAATGGGATTTTCTATTGCATTTTCTGTCTGATTTGTCTTGAAAGCATAGAGTTTTATTTTTCTTTTCCGTTATCAAAATGACTTTCTTATCTTGCTTTCTCTGGTTAGACCCTCCATTACAGAAGTTGAACTGAAGTGGCTTGAGTGAATAATTTAAGAGGAAAATATTTACTATGTCACCATTAAGAAAGCTACCAGCTCTGGGCCTTCTGTATATCTCTTTGCTCTGGGAGACTGGACCCTCCTATTTCCAGGTTTCTGAGTGGGGTTTGGCTTATTGGTGCTAAGAGCAGGGATACACATTAGACACATTAAATGACCTTTTCTATTTGTGATTTTTGTGTGGTTTTCTTTCTTGATGGTAAGATGATAAGTTAATTTCCAATTGTTAAATTATCCTCCATTGAAAATGGACATTGTTGCTCAGTGTCCTTTCTGTAGATTCCTAGGTCAAATTTGTAAAATCAAAATTTTGTTTAGGGGTGCTGGAGAAATGGTTCAGTGGTTAAGAATACTGACTGCTATTCCAGAGGTCCTACGTTCAATTCCCAGTAACCACATGGTGGCTGCTCACAATCATCTATAATAGGATCTGATGCAGTCTTCTGGTGTGTCCTAAGACAGCAAAAACTGTACAGTGTATTCATATACATAAAGTAAATAAATAAATCTTAAAAAAACTTGTTTAGGGACTTTTGTTTATTTCTGTGGTTTTTTTTGTTCTAGGTTGTCTAGTCAGTCATGTTAGCCCCTTGAGCTCACCTCTTAGTTCTTTCTAAAGGACATGACTCAGATTCCTACTGTTACTCTTTCCTTGTGTGGGCCTTGAGTTTTTCCTCTACCCACGTATTTTTTTCTTTAAATAAATTCTAATTGAAAATATATTATTTATTGTTTTCATATTAAGTAACATTGATGGTTTGTATAGTTCATAAAAATTGTATACTTAATTTGAATCATTGATCATTCTGGCACAAAGTTTTGAATAATATTTTCTTGTTTTGTTTGTAATCTACAGGTGCTACCATGCTATTAGTTCTGCTGCATTTCTATTGATAATTTTGAAGTAATTTGGGTTTTCTCTTTTTTGTTTTTGATCAATCTGTTGAGAAATTTGTATCTTAGATACAAACTCAAAGTAATCAACTTTTGGTTTAATTGATTTTTTTTTCGGAGTTCTTTCTGTATCTGGTTCATTGATTCCTGCTTTGTACTCTATTGTTTCCATTATTACTCATTGTGTGATTAATTTTCAATTCCCAGGCTGTTTTCTTAAGTTTGAAGCTGGGGTGATTAATTCGTGGCCTGTCTTCATTTCTAGTATAGACATTTATCCAGTGATATTAATTCACTTGAGTGTTGCTCAAACAGCATCCTACTAAATTTTGATAGTTTTGATTTTCACTCAATTCAATGGACTTAGTATTTTTATATCTTCATTAAATATGAATTATTTAGAAGTATATTGTTATCCAAAAATTTATATTATCTGTAGCTCTTTCATTATCAATTTTTAAATCAGAGAACATAATTCCTGCCATTTGAATGCTTTTCAATTTATTGAGAGTTATGTGTATTTTGCTATCGTTGGATAAATTGTTCTATAGATGTCAATTAGATTAAGTTGACCGATAATATTTTCTGAATATGTTTTCAAGAATGAATGTGGTGTTTTGTTTGGATTGGTTTTGTTTTGGTTTGATGACTTTCTACTTGTTGTGTGAGCTTTTGCAATGGGGTACTGCAATCCTTGACTGTGGGTTTGCCCATGTCTATCACATCAGTTGTAGAGCTCAGCTATTCTGTGCATGGAGTTTCCAAATACAACGTTTAGGCACATTTGGTGATTTAGCCCTTCTTCATGAGGAAATGCTCTTTAAAAGGGTTGGTAACAATTTATTGCTTTGATAGTTACTTTATCTGAGTGTGCATAAGAACTTTTGCAATCATTTGACTGGTGCTGGCATAACCTGTTCCTTCGTCCTTGTTCTCTCTATACCCACATGTGATGAGTTTTATGTGGGTATCACACAGCAGAGTCTGTCAGTGGCTGGTTTTTACTGGGGCATTTAAGCTGTTTGCATTTCATGTTATTTACACGTTACCTTTCAGTGCAGCCGGAAAGAGTGAACCACACTTGCCCACACTTTACCCTTGGGTTCCTCTGCATCATCTGTTTTCAGAGTAGATCTGCAGCCTATAACATCTTGTAGCTAACATGTGTCCCCTGGTGCCTTCGTTTTGTCTTTGAAAAGGTCTTAAGTTGTACACAGAATCTTAGATTAATTATAAATCCTCATTTAGCACCCTCAAAATGTCCCCCCCGACAGTGTTACTAAGAAGGGCAGTGCTGTCATTGCTCTTCTCTTTGCACCAATGCTGTGTTTTCTTCTGACTCACTTCTAGACTCTGACCAGATCTGACCACCGTGCCAAAAATATACCAGAGAAAAATAGAAAAAATAGTATTATTTATTTTGGCAGATAGTTATTAGATTTGAGTCTATAGGTATGCTGTGGGTTTGCTCATCGTGGTTCTGTGATGACGCTGAATATCAAGACATAGAACATGGGCATTGGCTACTTATCTCACAGAGGATAGGAAACTGAGATTTAGGCAGTGACTGGGACCAAGGCGAACTCCTTTTGGCTCTAGATAGGCCCCACCCACAGTGTTCTAAACACCTCCCAAAATTGCACCACTAGCTGTTGAACATTAGATATAGAACATCTGTATGTATGTCTATGTATTTATGTATATATCCATCCATCCATCCATCTATCCTTCTATCCATCTATCCATCCATCCATCCATCCATCCATTCATGTGAATATATTCTATTCTTGAGTTTTTAACATATAAAATACAACCATGCTCATTGTTTCAGTATTGACTCTGGTGAGTTTTCAGCGCTTAGTGACCACACATTACTTAATTAAATCCCATTTTAAGTCATGATTTTCTTACACTAAGTGTGCTTGGTAATTTTTTTTTTCTAGGTACCAGCCCTTGTTTGTATTTCACTGGATGATGGATATATTTTATTTTAATTTTTTATTTCATGGGTATGTGTGTTTTGCCTGCATGTATATCTGTGCATCACATGCTTGCCTGGTACTGCCAGAAGATAAAATTATATTGCCTAGAACTGAAGTTCTAGATGGCTAGGCTCCACCCTTTGGGTACTAAAAATTGAACTCAGTTTCTCTGAAAGAACAGCCAGTGCTCATAAGGATAGGGCAATCTCTCCAGTTCCTGGATTTAATTTTTATTCCTATTAATATTATGTGTTGTTATTTTGAGACATAGATACATTTCTTAGAAATAGTTCAGTCCTTCCAGGTGTTTAGGAATTTGTACATTGGCACCAGAGAATCACTTAGGCTGAGTCTAAGGGTCTCCTGCTCCTGAGCCATGACCCTGCTGCGCACTATCTATGACTAATCAGTCAGGACTTCTAAGTCAGCCCCTTGAGAAGGGAAACAATTCCTAAGTGTTCTTGGCAGTGTGTCTGCTGATGCAGCGATTTCCACCCTTCTGGGTAGTTTACCCATAGGTATTTGCCAACTAGTACTTATCTGAGTATGTGGGTCCTGCTCTGAGGGCCTCTGGAGTCAGTTCTGGAGCTGTATCCTCAGTCCTATGACTCTACCCACCTCGGGCTCTTTTCTGCGCTTCATTTCTCACTGTCTTATTCCAGTGGACTTGGCTCTGTTTTCTTTGTTCTTCTCTAATCCTGGAAACAAGGCAGTAGGCTGAAGGAATTCCAGACTCAGCTTTTTTGTATCTTGTTGACCATTATTGGTTTTCTGATTCATCTTTTTCAACTTTTTGCTTTGAATATTTTGTCTGGGCTTTTCCTTTGTTTGTTCATTTGTTTTTGTTTCTTGTTTTTGTTGTTGGTATTCCCAGAAATACATCTATACATTGGTACTACATTTGACTGGAGCAGAAGTTTACTTTGGGAGCTAGGAATACAGCTTAGTGGTAGAATCTATGATCAGCAAGGCAAAGACCCTGGATATTTACTTTATCGATGTAGAGGTACTCAATAGCACGAGCTCCTTTTGACTAAAAGTAGTTCTTAAGAAGGATGTTCATCTCTTTGGTAATCCTTACCCTCTTGGAGTGACTGTGAAAAGGTTTATGTGGCAAGTGAGGGTGAGTACATAAAAGGTGGACCCTCAGTGACTCACTAGTAGTCCCTGCATTGGAAAAGGGTCCTAAAAGAAGGAAGAGGCGTGAATCCTTGCCCTGGCTGGTATATAAGGAAGGAGTGATCTTGGGACTCCTCGGTGACTATTGTTTGCCTTTCTTTTCTTTTCTGTTCTTTTCTTTTCTTTTTTTCTTTTCTTTTCTTTTTTTTTTTTTTTNTTTNTTTNTTTGTTTTTCGAGACAGGGTTTCTNTGTNTAGCCCTGGCTGTCCTGGAACTCACTTTGTAGACCAGGCTGGCCTCGAACTCAGAAATCCACCTGCCTCTGCCTCCCAAGTGCTGAGATTAAAGGCTTGCGCCACCACTGCCATTGTTTGCCTTTCTTAAATCATAGTAAGTGAAAATGTTGCTTTAATAAGGCCATAAGGACACATGGATATAGATTTTCATTATTCACACTCAGTTTTCATTTTGAAGATTTCAGATTTATGGTAACTCAAAATGTTTATTTTAAAACAAAGTTTATTAAAGCATTGGATTTTTTATCCATCCAGAATACAGATATGACTTATTTTTATATTGGTCTGAAAGTGTTACTGTAGCTTCAATGATTCCTTTGGGATGATCATACAGTAATTACAATTTTAAGTAGTTCGCATGTCTCAAAATGTTATCATTGCATATATTAGTGCTATTCAAAATGCAGTTGTAAAAAAGAAATACAAGGAAAATTATTAAATAATTATCAGGATGAAGTTGAGTTAATAGGTGTGACATCCAATTATAACTTGCCCCAAGAGAAATATTGAGTGAAGGTTGAACATTTCAGCCTCAGCTAAGACCCGTACTTATGAGAACTTAAACTAAGCAGTGCTTATAATGAGGAAGGAAGTCTTTGTTCTTATCTTCTGTTATTAACATCTTTATAGAACTTTTATCTGTAGATTGAACTGTCAATTGGGAAACCTGTCTCCTTTTTAAAACTGAGCTGCTGTTTGCATGGGATCATGTGTAGAAGTGTATCTGGAACGTCTCAAGTAATCTAGCATGTGAGGACAGAGACAAGTAAAAGAGAGGCTGGAGTGAATTGTAGCAGGCACAGCAGTGTGAACTCACACTTAGTTCAATATAGATGGAGATATGTACATATAAATATGTAGGGATAAAAGATAGCCATAAATGCACATGTTCACTTTCTAGTATATAATTATAACAACATCGTTCTGAATGCCAAGATGTCCCTAGAGGGAGCCACACTATGATAGCAACAAATAAGCATTGTTAGTTCTCAAATATTAGTTTCTAATTGTGTATTCTAATAAAAGGGTCCAGCACTGCATAAGAGAAATGACTGATTCTACCCTAGACCACATGACACACAGTGTCATCATGGAGCACCTTGCAACAACTAGAGGGCAAGTAGCATGGATTTTTTTTTTTTTTATGCTCAAATGGTCCCATAGTAATTGTAATATATCAAAGGGACATGTGGGCCAAATGAAAATATTTCCAATAGCCATAAAGAGAAAAGCAAAATTAAACAATAAATAAATACTCTGGGAATAATCCAAAGCAAATAAATCTTCAAGAGTTCTGTGCTATTAATGAACTATTGAGTAAATCAATAAGTGATAAATACATTTTTACACATAAGAATTTCAAATTATTTGTGTAGGTTCTCTGCTATCAAAATGGTGAAGCTTATATCCTTGCTCATTGAGTATAATCTGTGCATGCTGAGTGTCATCTGGGAAGAGCAGTGTAGGAAGGGCAGCCAGAGAGCTTCCGAGTGGAGTCAACACATCCCTATCAGGTGGTCAAGGTCAACATTCACAGTGATAAATCACCACAATAAGACGTATCTTTGATATGTTGTGGTGGGAATTGGATTTTACTACTGTGATTTCCCCAAACCTATAAACCCCGTCCGATTATAACAAAATTTAAGACACAGTCCAGAATAAAGGATATTCTATAAAATGCCTGACCAGTGCTCCTCCCAGCAGACAAGGTCATCAAATGTGAGACCATCAGACAAGCTGTCACAGCCAAGGGAGCCAGGAGGGCTAGGATGCAGCTTTAGAAACAAAGTCTTGAAGAAAACCTGAGAACATAAATAAAAATTTTCGTTAATAATATTATACCAATATTTCAGATTAATTTTGACAGTTAAACCATTTTCATTCAAGAAATTAAAAGCCGGGGAATATAACAATCTTGATAGTATCAGTAACCACTTTATAGGGGAACAAAACAGAGCACACAAATGAATTTTGGAAGTGCAATTCAAATAAATTTCCTTTAGCTCATTTATATCTATTTAGTAAACATGTTTCTTGTATGGTTACACAACTTGTCACTGGTTATTCTGAATTGAATGTGACTCTCATTGGTGGCATTGAATAAATACTGGGAGATAAGAAATAGAAAAAAAACATTGTCAGCTCATTAAATGTGTCCCATGCTGTGTAATGGGGAGCATATTTTTCTCCTAATCCCTTTCATTAATAATGGGATCTTGAAGCAGTAGGATTGCCTTTCAGGAAATCACTGTGCCAGAGTGGAGATTCTCATTTGAAATGCCCTTGCATATTATGATTTTTATCTTTAGGGTCAAAATATCAGTTAGGACATGTGGATAAATTCTAACCTTCAGCTCCATGTATTCCTATTCACTCTTGCCTTTGGTCCCTCCCCTCTGAAGCAACACCCACCAGAGTTCACAGCTGTGGGCAGATTTCAGCTGTTTTTAGTTTTTATATTCATCTCAGTTCTTGTGCCACAAAATGCCATCTTTTCTGATATTTTGTTATAGGACAATGGGTATCTTATAAGTGCTGATTATCAAATATAAAGAATTCTGCAATTCATGAGTAATTGAATTTTTAAAGTATTATGACAGAAAGTTTAAGAGCCATTGTGGATTGTTACATATTGTTTTATGAAAAAATTAACATTTGAACTTAATTTATGACATGTAGCAGTAAACACAGAGATGAAGAATATGACTTACTTATAGCCTAGTAGGTACATACATAAATATGATTAATGCAGACTAAAAATAATCTGAGCAATAGACTACTGATTATTAAGAAAGGCGTGGGTATGAGTCAAGATTCTGAATCCTATTTACTGTGGTTGAGTCTTGTGTCATTAATGTTGATGAAAACTAAGAGGTAGGAGGACAGTGAGGCTGATTAAAATCTGCAAAGAGGAAATAAATACAATGAAAAATTGAAAAGGAGGAATGATGTTTTAGGGACTAAAGCATTTTCCTACTTATCTGCTCTCTAAGTACAAGTGCATCAAGCCAAAGCAGTGTCCAGCTCTGTTTTCTTCCCTCTCTCTCCACTCTGTACTTCATACCCACCCAGGGGCTTGGAAACTCTGCCTTCTGGTTCCCCATGCATTGGGCCAATTAGAGAGTTCCAGAAGGAGCCAGAAGAACAAAGCTACCTTAACAAACATGTTCAAGAGTCACCTCTTACTGCTGTAATATAAAAAATGGTTAAATATTGATAACACCCCTTTTCTCTTAGAAACAGAATTATTTTATCCATCTGCTTAGTTCCATCTATGTGTGTGGAAAAAAACGCATGAAAATTAAGGTTCTTCCTTTCATTTTGCTTTTACTGCCTTGAACATTCTCTTTATTGCCTTTAGTTCTGCTGCTCTGAGGCTCTCTGACTCTCCTAGTGGTTGACTTCTGTGTCTGCTCTTTGATCAGATAAAAACTAAAAATTGCAGCTATCTGGGTAGAAAATGTAACCAAAGCCATGATCCGTGTTAATAGATGTGGTGACATTGTGTATTAAACCCATGTTAGCAATAACAACACCCTTCTTTATTTACAGTTTTCGGAAAATCAGTTCAGTGGTAGAAATGCATGAAATTATAACTCACAGGGAATTTCTTACAGTAAGAAGAGAAGCCAGTGACAGAGGTGAGAATTTGTTCATGTATTACATGAGAATATTAATTTAATTGGTTTTCTTTAAGGCTTTTGTAACAACGGCAGTGATAGTTACAGAAGAGGGAAGATGGCTCATGCTTAGTTAAAGAGATCTGGCCTTCTCTTTTGTTAATGAATGGCTTCAAAGCTGAAATTTGCATTAAGAACATTAATGTAGTAATTTTAAAAGTACCCATTAGTCTGACACTTTTAGGATAACAAAACTAAATTCTAATGAGGTAGACACTTGCAGAAGTACTGTGGGGGATATTGGAGGGAAAAAATAGCCTGCTCACAATAAAAATATGCTCTTTGCTTCAAAAATCTGTCAAAATGAATTTCAAGTACTTCAAAAATACATGTTAAATATGCTGTACTACAGTTTCGAAACAGATTAAAATTATATGCAAATTAACAGAAATCACGTGGCTTCAAGATTGTTTTGAAGTGCTGTCTTCATTGCCTGCAGTAAATGGCTGCTAAATGAATGGATGTAGAAATATCTGACTGGCTGGTTGAATGAATGAATGAATCAGTCATTCACTGTGAATGTTGTTACATTTCTCTTCTCTGGCAGAGGGCTAATTTTTGATCATATTCATGGAATGTGGAAGGTTGCAACTCCAAGCTTAGTCTAATCAATCCCATTCAACCCAGCAGAGACCATCTGCTTCTGGTCCAGTGCAGGCCTCCCAGGCTGTCAGTTTATCTGAGCCCCAGAGAGGATGCCATTTTCCCAGCCCTCATCTATTCATGGGAATGCACATAAACTAAGCCCTACAGGGAGCAGGCGCTGTTTAGATCTCTCACCGCTGCTCTCTCTATGGTCACTTATGGTCTATTATCACCGCGCTCTCTTGAAATCTCCTTTTGCACTGGATTCTGCCGTATTTCATTTTCTGACTTTTCCTTTCACTTCTGCAAACTCTGCTTCCTTTTCAATCTCTTTTTCCTACCTTGCCCCAGGAGTTCCCCGGAGGCTCCTTTTTACCCTCTGTTCATTCTATGCTCCAGCTACGCTCAACTCCAGCCATGATCACAACCTCTGGGGTGAGGCCTGGAGCGTGAGCAAATGTTTAAAGCTGTGTAAGTAAGTCAGATGCACATCGAGAGTTCAGAGCTATTTTTTATTTTTTATTTTTTTTTTTTTACACTGTAGCCCGGGGAATTGTTTGTGTCTCAAAACTTCTCTTGTGTCTCTGCTGATTAGTGTCACATACTGGCTCCTGTCACTTATAGACACAGTCTCTGTGCTAAGAAAGCATTTCCATTTTGAAATGTCATCTTAGAATATCTTTGCCTTCTGATTTTTTTATTTATTATTTACAATCTCCAAATTTTAATCTTTGACCTTCCTAATGTTTGGTTCAGACTCTGTCATTATACACACAGCCAATTCCCTCTACGATGAGGTTAATATTTTTCTTTTTTTCTTTTTTCTCCAAATGTCTTTAGCAATTTTTGTTTTGCCTGTAGTGTCAAACTAAAAATCCTTATGGAATATAAAGCTTCAAAAGACTTAGACTCAGTTCAGTTTCTTTACACAGTACATTTTAGCCTTTTATAGAAAGGCCTATTCATTCAAATTTGTGTATAAACCCTTCTCCAACTTCTCAAAACTATGGTACTCTTTCTTAGTCTTATTGCTAACGTGAAGCATTGAATCACAGACTGATTTTGTTGAAGTTTTGCTATTAGCTACTGGACGGAATCCTGACTCCTGTCTTGATCTGTGAGAGTTTTCCTTTTAATCACAGATATTTTCATGAATTAAGAAAATCAGTGATATGTGAGTTATCTGTTATAGCACCAATATGAGGAATGCTCAAAGCAAATATGACCTATATTATATACTATCTTCTAAATATGCAGTTATCTAACATCTATGAAGGGCTATAATATGTTAATAATTTATTCTATTACTTAATTACACTGTTATGTAAAATAATACTATCTCAATCTCAAGACTAGAAGACCCAGGTCATAAGTATTAATCAACTCTCTTCTTGTTATAGGCAGGACTAGTATTCCATTTGCATCTGCAGAGTTCATATCTGGCACTTTGTAATCCTAACTTTGCAAATTCTTGGTATTTGAAGGTATTTTAAAATTTCAGTAGTATCTGGTTTTCCAGAAATGCAGTAAACAAGATATGTAGTTATGTAGGTAAATAAATTAAGTTGGAGAAAGGTCATAGATTTACCCTTCCTATCTCCAAAAGCCCTCTTAAACCCACCTCTATTTAAGGTCACTGTAGCCCAAACAATGTAGCCTGGAATAGTACAGTTATTTAAGTAATAGCTTGTTTAGAGGGCTTATGTTAAAAAATATTTAAAGCCATTCAAGCTTTGAAAAGTAGATTGATTAGTATCCTGTATTTCAATAGTTCTTTTCATAAGATTCCAAACTGGGGGAGGGAAGCTAAGATAGAATTGAAAACGTGGCAATAAATAGCTAAATACAGCAAACAGCATTAGAGTCTCTATCAACACAGTATATGATCTTCAAAGAAACTTGTTTATGAACCTGAATTTAGACTCTGATATTAGAAAATTCAGTTAATGTAGGTCAAGTTTGTTTCTTTTCAAAGGGAGGATGAGTTCTCCCACCATTCTCTCAGATCTGAAACAAGGCCAGAGTTCCCAGGATGAGTTGTCCTGATGGGAATTACTTTCCATCTGAGTCCCAGGGCACAAGCGATCATAGCTGCATGCATCTTCACTGGCTGGAGAAGGAATTTTAGCCCATGAGGAGGGCACACATAGCCATGAAGAATGCTCTCTAATTATGCCTCTGATACATGTAAAGTCTGTGTCCCAATTGGGAATTGCTGAGTGAATAGTCTTGAAAAATATATTTTTAAACCTGTTTGTTGTAATTTACGCGTTATGCTATAACATGATAACTACTTTTATTACCTAAAGAACTGGGCAAATGGATTGCTTATTTTATTTCTTTTATTAATTGAATAATAGACTTTAGCTAGAAAGTCACCTTTCTTTGAACTCCCCTTCATTTTAGAAATTTATCTCTCAAGCTTTGTTTTCCAGGATGCTATTTGATGTAAAATTTTACTTAAACTTTGTAATGAATAGCGATTGGACTTCAAAGGGTAATATAATTTTACTCTTCTAACTGTGTTGCTGAGATCAAACACATTGAGAAGTGACCTAGGTGGCCATTCTGAGTAATTGGAGTAGAAGTGAGGATTCTCATTATTGCATCTGAAAATGAGGACAACATCCTTTCACTATCACATTTATATGAAAACTCCATTCACGTGTCCATAATTAGGCCCTAACATAGAGACACTTCGTTACTTTTATAAGTTTTCTCAGGAAAAAAGAAAAACTCACATTTAAGCCAACTGAGTAGAAATGTTTAAATGAAATGTAAAGAAAATGTCAAAATGATGATGATCCAAGATCCACAAGAATAGAGTTTGATTACAGTTAGAGGGAAACAGATTTTCTCCACTCTCCAAACATGTCTAGTGAATATATTGGTTTATTTTTGGATAGATTTGGCAACTGAAGAATGAAGTGTCTGTAGACAAACGCCTTCTCAGCGCAGTGACTACTCAGTATTGCCACTTTGGGTTAATGGGTTGTCCTAGTGAAGGGGAACTACTCAACAAGAATGTGTTACATGGATTTTATGAAAGAAATTTCGAGATTTCACTTTGATGCAACAGAAATAGTTATCCCATGTCCCATATGTGCATTGGGACTGTGGTGACTTAGGGATGGAGATATATAAATATATACAAACACCACACACACACATACAGAGAGAGGGGGGTAGGTATTTATGTAGATAAATCAGTTAAGCCAAAGAAAGGTCATAGATTTACCAACCCTAGCTTCAAAAGCTTTCTTAAGCCCACCTCTTTTTATGGCCACTGTAGCCCAAGCAATGCAGCCTGAAATACACAGTTATTTAAGTAATACTTTGTCTACAGGGCTTATGCCAAAAAGTACTTGAAATCCATTCAAAGTTTTCAAAAGTAGATTGACTAGCATGCTGTCTTTCAGTAGTTCTCCTCATAAGATCCCAAACTGGGGGAGGGAAGCTGACACAGAATTGAAAGAAATGGCTAAATACAGAAAACAACATTAGAGTTTGTATCAGCACAGTGTATGTATGTAAACACATTTACTATTTTTTCTTATCTTAAAGGTGAGCACATATATTCTAGAATTGTCACAGTGGATGTTTAAACTATATTTTCATATAATGTTTCAACATCCAAGGTTGGTTTTATCATGAGAATCAGTTGTAATGATAGTTGCTATTTCTGTAGAGACAAGAATTTTAACTGTTCAGATCTCGGATCTTGTAGCAATGTTTAATCCCCTTACAGCGCTTACCTGCTGGTGTAGGTTGCTACATTTCACTGCAGAAACGGTGAACTCACACTGCTCTGACAAAAGCACACACGAGTAATTTCCTGCCACACAGAGGAATAGCCGTGTGTGAGAAGGTACAGTGGAAGGGACAGGTGACCAATGACAGAAATGAGCTAAGCTAAGAAGAGTAACTGGATTCTATGTTGTGCATGGAGCCACACAGTCACCCACAAGGTTGTGGTCCAATCTGATCTTATCCCAGAAGTTGTTTTATATTCTGTCTAGTGCACTTACTTTATAATGACATCTCCAACTAATAGTAATTAGTTGCTTAAAAATAAAAACCCCACTTGCACAGCACAGTATGCTGGGCGCTTTGAAGGAAAGATGAACAAACACCTGCTCCTTACCATTAGAGAACTAATATCCTCTGAAGCGAACAGCTATACAGATGTAAGTTGCCATTATTACTGTTGTAAACGAGAAAAAAGAAGGTTCTAAGCAGGCAATTAAACACAAAAAGAAGATTTATATCACCAAGATGCCCTTAAACTCTATCTTGTTGCTAAACCCTGCTTTCATTTATTGTGAAAAATATTGACTGCAAATCTCATGCCTTCTCAGGGTTCAATCCCTGGCAGTTTTGTTTCTTGGCTGGCACAGCAGAACAGCTAGAGCCTCTTCAGGACTGTTTTTCTGGAAGTGGATTGTTGTGGCTTGACCTAACCACTGCTTGTACCTTCTCTATGTGTGAACATTTTGAGTGGTTTACTTGCAACACCATCGGGTCAGCGTGCCAAGCATGGTGGTACATTCTTTAATTCGAACTGGGAGGTAAAGGCAGGCAGATGCAGCACATCTCTGTAGCAGGCTGCAGGGCAGCTAAAGCTACATAACCAGACCCTGTGTCAAGTAAAATAAAATCAGGTCTTCAACACAACTCACTAGTGCTCAGAGTTCTGCTCTGCCTGAGGTCTTTATCCTGTTTCCGTGATAAAAGACCTTGACAAATGCAAGTTAAGGGAGAAAGGTTATTTTGACTTGGAATTCAAGTCAAGTATATAAATTATATACAGTCAGTTATGGCAGGAAAATAACAGCAAGAGGGGCTCGAGGCAGCTGATCATATCACACACACAGTCAAAAAACAGCAGTGGATGCTTTTGCTCAGCTCACTTCCAGGACCCCAGGACCCCGGGACTCCAGCCCACAGAAGGGTATTGCCCACAGAAGGTAGTCTTCCACCTCAATTAACCTAATTAGGAAAATTCCTTATGTGCATTCACAGAAGCTAACCTAACCAAGATACTACTTCTTATGTGCCTGGGTGCTTGTCTACTGGGTTATTTCAAATGCTCTTGAGAATCAGTGTTAACCCCAAGACCTGCTTTTTCATATTAATCCATATACTCTGTCCCTAGCTCTGTCCTCTGACTACCATATCTGCTTAACAAACCCCAGTGGTAAATGTTTTACCAGTTTCAGCTCCCGAGATAATGACCACTAGACTCCTTGACCTTTTAATCAAAGCACTTCTCTCCACATGTGTAACCTGGTAGACGTTTTCTTTTGTGTTTCTCTTATTGTTTATATATTTATCAGCTTTTTTTTTTATGTTTGTCCAGATGATCTTTTATATTTACAACCAAATCTGTCATTTTTGTTTCCTGCTGTTCACAGGATCTAGCACCAAATAGTCAGTAAATATTAAATAGTCAGTAAATATTAACTTCTTTGGGGAAGGGAGGGATGTAAAGGGAAGATTTATATAATCATTGAAGCTGGGAGTAAATTCTTATTTTTAAACAATTTAAGGATTAAAGTAAATGCATGTTACATCCAATTAGAATCTTGTAGAGGAACGGGCTTATTTATATATACTGACCAGTATGTTTTTGGTGCAAGTAATACTGTGTCAAATGGCCATTTAAGACACAATCAGAAATATATATATATATATATATATATATATATATATATATAATAGTATTTAATATATATTTAGTCATTGTATTAGGCATTAAATATAAATATGTTAAATATTTTATATGAATATATTCATATGTAAACAGATAATAATGCAATTATTTTGAGTAGAAGGTACATGGCTTAGTAACTACTGATCTTATTAGCAATGCGAGGGAGTGGATTAAGAAGGCAGCACTTCCACAATGCAAACTTTTTTGTATTAGCAGGCCAGAGGTAGCAAAGGTAAAATAAGAGGTAGAATATTAAAAACAGAAGAAAATTTTCCTACTGTGTCTTCCTCCAATTCAAGGCACAGTTTATTAAACCAACAGCTATCAAATCACTTTGACTATGCCAGCCAGGGGCTGGAAAAGGCACCTGCATTTCATGAATTGATGAGCAATTGTTTTTAGTCCTGATTCTAAGTACCCTGTTGATTGCAGCAGTGTGATGGGGATGAAAAAGCACAAGGTTCAGAGCTAGAACACCTGGATCTCAGGCCCAGTGTCACCACTTACCTTGTTCATTAGACCTGGAGCAAGTCACTTAACCCCACGGAAGGTGATTTCATTTGTGAAATGGTACCCTGCGGGATTCTTGCGTGAATCAGATAAGGTAATTACAGGAAATCTCTTAGAACTGGATGCAATACTAAAACGAACTCTTAGGAGATATGGATTCAGCTTTGTCTCTGCAGTGCACATTGCACAAATGGGGGAGGATGCCTGGGTTGCAGATCTGGGCATACAAGGACAACATAGCTGTGGAGTGATACAGAAATCATCATGATGTAGAAGAATGTGGGAAGGGGACTCCTGCAGGTGCATCAGTGACACATTTGTGGTAAGAGATCCTATGTAATGCCTTCAAAAGGCAGGTGATACCCACTGTGTCTCATAGACTCTGCTCATTCCATGGACACTGGCTTGCCCCAGCTCTCTGCTCCTGCCTTTTTACCTTCCTCCTCATTGCTTTCATGGCTTTATCCTGGCCTCCTCTCCTTTGTTTGTGCTGGGACAGCACACTGACAGATGAAAAGTGTGATTTATGACTTAATGAGTGAGAAAATTGAGTTCTGAAATAAAATATTCTGATTTTTGACACACACACACACCTCTTGCTCAACATATTTCCAAAAACAATAATCAAACACTATCTGAAAGCCAGTTATAAGAAATATATGTGTTGCTATATTTTGAAATTAGCATTTAGTATCTCTATTCACAGTTTTATGGAAAGTAGTTTTAGGCTTGTTGGAATAAGTACAGTAATATAGAGAAACTTGGTAATGCAATGAACTGTACAAAATAATGTATTTTACTATGTTTGACAGAATATTTTTGTGCAAAAGAAATTGGAGTTTTATGTCTCTGCAATTTAATTATAATATATTTTTATTCATAAATTATAGGGTTTTGTATCTTAGAAAATTAAAACATTACATTTTTATTTATAAATTATAGGGTTTTGTATCTTAGAAAATTAAAACATTACATTTTTATTAGTCAGAAATACAATTACAGAAAAAACTATCTAGTAAATATCTCAAGGACCACTTATAATAGATAAAACAATTACATGTATTTCTATAACCCTATACTCTTTTTCCCTTGATCCCTTGCTATTCTGCTCCCTCTTCCTTAAAAGTATCATTCCCAGATTTGTGACTTTTTGTTTGGTTATATGTTCCACATAAGTGTAACCAGGGCAGACGGTGGGACCATGGATTTGGAATCATCCATGAGAGCCTGGCAGGATCACCAGCAGATACACAACTAGGAACAATGACTCCCTCTCCCAAAAATGGTCAGTTGCCAGTAGTTCAGCTGTAGATAGCACCTTATGAACCTCTCCCTCAACCTCAGCCATTGCTCAAATGTTGTGTGGGCCTGACTTGCTGATGCCCATATGTTGAAGTGAAACATACTTCCTATTTTTCCTCTAGCAGTTTTAGGAACATTTTGACATGTTTATTACTTTATATGCTATAGAAAATCTTAAAACCACAACTAGTTCTATGCCCTTTGAAATTCAAGACCTCTACAACATTATTCCTCTGATTTTCTATTAGGTATTTGATACCCAGTGAGATGTTTCACCTTCAATAACAAGAGGTATTTAATTAGCATCCAGTAGTGTATGATTGGACTCCCTGATGTGACATAGTTTCATATGAATTATTATAATGCAGTATACATACTGGTGATGATGAAGTTATTCAGTAAAGTTCTATAATTGTTAGGACTGTATCAGAATCTTCACTTTCCTCTCTAATTTTAGATGGTAAATTGTTTAAGTTTTACTTTTATAAAACAACACCATGATGTATTGAACAAGAACCATATCTCTAACAGTTCATCTTTTCTTTTTTCTCCCCTCCCTTCTTTTCTCTAACTTTTTCACATTTTCATATTCAAGGGTATGTGGGAAGGGGTGCTATGATCAAGGGGAAGAATGATAATTCTGAGAATAGATAATCAAAGTACAACTGTGTATACTCAGGATGATGTGCTGAGAAGGAGCCTCTAGAAGTTACAAATTGGAAAAGGAAGCGCTTGTTATGATAGGGTTAACTTCTGAAGAGACCCACTTCACATAACCATCAGTAATATGATTCTCCTTAAAAAAAAAAAAGTACTTACATTGTTTACCTAAAAGTAGTTCCCTTCCCTTTGACTCTGTATTCTCCTTTCCCTTCCTCAAATCACACATTAATGGAGTTAAAGGGTTAGATGTTGCTTTTCTTTCCTTACATCAGAACATAAGCAAGTTAGAACATTTTATAGCAGTATAATTAAAATGCCAGTTATTTAGGTCAAAGAAAATTTATCTGAATAAAAACTGAAGGGTCCAACATGAAAGAAAACAAAAGAAAAAGAAACGAAATAAAACATTAGAAGATTTAGAGCATTCTGAGTGCCAAATTTTCTATAGTGTGCCTAGAGAAATGAGTTAATGCTCTTAATGGTATTTATAGTAAAATGTTTCCCTAATGAAAGTTTCCTGAATGAAACACCTTCTTCCTCATAAAATGGGGGTGTCTTTGCACCTAGTTTGCACCTTCTCTCTAGATATGTGATATGTAATGGAGTGTCCCCTTCACTGCAGCGAGTGTCCCCTTCACTGCAGCAGAGTGTCCCCTTCACTGCAGCCGAGTGTCCCCTTCACTGCAGCCGAGTGTCCCCTTCACTGCAGCAGAGTGTCCCCTTCACTGCAGCAGAGTGTCCCCTTCACTGCAGCCGAGTGTCCCCTTCACTGCA
>NC_034594.1:41030347-41141766 GCF_900095145.1 Mus pahari
GAGTGTCGCTTTCATTGAAGCTGGTGCATCCTTGGATTACCAGCACAGAGGAGCCTCCTTCAGACCATGTGTGGGAAGCTTGCCAAGCTTTTGCTTCACAGTGTTTAACAGTGGGTTTCTGGGCTCTGACGTCATCCTTCCACAAACCGTGTGTCTGACAAGCAGTGGCATGTACCACCTAACTTTGAATGAAAGGCCAGGCCAGTGTCAGGATGACAGGCTCTCTTTGTTGTCTGCACGTGTACTTTCTGCCTCCGCTAGCTGTGACAACATTGGAGGGTACCTTTTTAATGACTTCCTCCTTGTGAATACCCCTGAGGCTAAAATGTTGTGCTCATGTTTGGGAGCTGTAAAGTTCCAGTGTGCTCCCCACCAATGTTTGTCCTTTAAATAGAACATTATGTAAAATACATATTATTGGTATTATGTCACAGGTAAGACCAGCTGTAGTTTTATAAACATGAGTTCTTTAGTATCAATATAAAGTTATCAGTTAAATCTAAAACAGTAAAAGATATTTTTACGGAGGCAGAGGCAGGCGGATTTCTGAGTTCGAGATCAGCCTGGTCTACAAAGTGAGTTCCAGAGAAACCCTGACTCGAAATCAAACAAACAAACAAACAAACAAAAAACAAAAAAAAAGAAAGAAAAAAAGATATTTTTACATGGACAGATTATGTAAAATAAAATCCAAACTTCAGTGTGGATGAGTCTCAATCCATGATGTAATTCAGGTTGGTAATATCACAGAAAGTGTAACATCTGTTTTACAGAATGAATGCTGGAAAATCCTCAAATAAACTAAAATCACCTAGAAAAATGATAACTTTTCTATTTTGGCTCACTTATGCTAGGGTTGATTACATGACAAGATTCTGAGTTTGTGGGTTTGTGTGAATTTGTGCGTAAGTATGTGCGTGTATGTGTATGTGTGTTTATGTTCATTTACATGCTTGTGTGGGAAAATAATAGCAGTTATTTTCCAATGTTTATTTTTTAAGCCATTCTCTAAACACTCTAGCAGCTAAGAATGAGTGTATGTAAAACTCTCTGGAGGCTACTAACATAGGTGTATGGGGGGATAGTAGGAAGAAGAGAAATGAGGATGATTATACAGAATTTATATGCTGCAGAATTATGATGGTCCCAGCTGCTTTCATTTTCTTTAAAGACTAATGCTTTCTCAAATGAAGGGGATTAAATGTCTCTAAGAAAGAGAAGCAATATATTGACAGCATCTGGTATGAAGAATTATTATTAAAGATAAGGGGATCAGGCCAGAGGAAAAGGATAGAGCTGGAGAATCTAATAATTAAATTTGTTTAAATGCACCTGAAAAATTATAGGGCTTTCCCCATTTAAATTTACCTTTGAAAACCTCAGTGGAGAAGGGCTTCTGTGACAGCTGGCTACGCTTCCTGAATAAAGGTCTAGAACTGAGTTTTGAAACAATGTATCTCGTAACTTCACTGTAGTTTAAAGCACACTTCTGAGGAAGGAGGTGCTCTAGGCAGCCAGATGTCATCCTGCTTGGAGATGGTGGATTCTGCCATAGGGGCTCAAAACAGTTCTTCACAGACAAGCCATGTCCTCAGTAAGGGCTGTTCTCCAGGAACGTAAGCAGGTCACTGGACTGTGCTTCTTGGGGTTTTCTCTGCTATTATACTAAATTCAAGGAAGAACTGTGAAGGTAACCATGAGCAAGAGTGACAGGGTTGTGCTACACACTGTATATGTTACAACCTTGTATATTTTACGTGCATAGTTCTCCATGGTGACAGGAGCCAGCAAATTATTAAAGAAGTGTGCAGTTATCTCGATGATGTATGAACCTGCTCACTTGGTACGAACCAACCTCTTTTATCTCATACATCCAAAATTCTAAGGCATTTGTTTCCAATAAAATGTTGAACAACTGGTAAATTTTACTTTATTTGAAAATATATTGACAACCTATATTACTGGCTTACCCCCTAGGTATTTTCTGAAATATGATTTATGATTTTACTAGAGATTGGCCCCAATGGCTTTCCTCTTCTCTCACTCTAGGCCACGTTTCTAGGTGTAGGGTTTCATGTCTCTTCCTTCCATCTCCCAGTAGGGCTGTTGGCCACTGCATCTGGCTCTTCATGTTGTTCCCAGGTTCTAAGCTCAGCTTCTGTCAGGCTTACATGGAAAGTGGCATCACCCACTGAACCATCTCTGTGCCTAGGCCTGAGACAGATCCTTTCTATTATGGCAGGTTAAGAAGCAGATGTACATACCAACAAAGTAAAAGAGGCTATCGAATTGAAAGAGTGCGAGGAGGAGTTTATGGGAAGTTTGTAGGAAGGGAAAGATGGGTGATCTAATTATATCGTAATATAAAAAAAATGAAAAGTATAACTTTTGGTCCTGTACTAGAATGCTACATATCTATTTACAGAAATGGACATTACAAAGTATAATAGGTAAAAGAAAAAAAAAAGAATCATTGCTGGTCATTCCTACAGACAGATTATATTCTACTCCCTGTCTTCCAGTGTGTGGTTATATCTGGAAACAGGAGGTAACTGAGGTAAAGCAAAGTCGTAAGAGTGGGGCCCTGGTAAGATGGGGTTAGTGGCCTTGTCATCAGAGTTGCTAGCGATCTGCCTTTCTCTTCTGCATGTACCTTCCCCGTCCATTTCCCTACCCACACAGGCACCAAGAGTATTAAATTGGCAGCAGAAAAGAGACAAGATGTTCACAGTGCAGTGACGGCTGACTACATGCCAGCCAGCCAGGCTGGAATCTAGATCTCGGACTTCCAGCCTCTGTGATAAAGTAAATGTCTGTTCTTTGGGCCATCAAGTCCCTGAGAGTTTTCATGGCAGCCTGAGATAAGGCAAACATTAAAATGTTTAATATTTTATGGCAGTCATATTGTAGAATATAAGACAGTACTTAAAAACAGCACTAAGGCTTTATGCACGGGCATTATTTCTTAGCCATTTCCCTCTCTGTCCCTTTGGGTGAATGCATTTTCTCTTTGTTGATAGGAAATAATTCTTGCACCACCGATTCTGGCGGCCTGAAGTGTGTTCGGTTTTCTTAAGCACAGAGCATGTGCCCAGGCCAGCTTCCTTCCCTTCTGGTCTTGTTGCTTCAGGAGAATAAAGTGCAGGGACTTACATTCTGGGATGAGTGCTATTGCACATAACAGTCATACTTTAAGGTTGTCATTTTTATTATAGAAGCCACTACCAGAAAGATTAAGAAGTACACCATCATACCATGACTGTGCCTCTATAATAGATATCACTTGTATATGTTTGTTCCTTGAGGGGAATCTTCAGTATCTTTTATTTTTCCTTTCCTTTCTTTCTTTTTCTTTTTTTCTTTAATTTGCCTTTTTGCTTAAAAGTGTGTTTAACTCAATCATGTTGATAAGTGTACCTGTTGATCAACTATTCTCACTATTATCTAGCAGTGGTCTCCACTTTGACAGAAAGCCACTGTGTGAAGTGTTTCAGTTATATATCACTATATATCAAGCATTCACCGCTGGTGCAAAATTAAAAGTTGAAAAAACAGCTAGGTAGTTTAGCATGCATAACTTGAGAAGTCTTAAACAATGAGCATTCTATGGTAAGTCTATTTCACCTCTGTATTTAGAGGTTTATTATAGCAGATACCAGGTTTTAAGTAGATAACTAAAACCTGGCACATAAAAAAAAAGGTGATTCCATTGTTTATTATTGTTTATTGTCACCCAAAACATCACCTTTGCCTACTCAGTCACAGGGTAGGTGTGCTCTTCTCTTTCTTTTCCTCCTAGGGTCTTACTATACCATGTACACATGACATCTTTGTCTTTAATTTGTGTTTAAGGTTTGTTAGGTATGAAATCCATTTTGTGATAATGCAGGAACACTTACTGTAATTTAAATTAAATTTATTTCACCATTCTTCTTGGCGCATCAAATAGATACAAATCTACCATCTATTATTTTTAATCATATATTTTTCTGACCTGTAACTCTGAGTTCAGCTGAACTATTATTTAAAATATAGTTTTACTTCATTATTTTTTTTCACTAGTATCTAAAATATAGTTCACCTACTTATTTTATTTTTAAGTTTTATTATTTTCATTGATCTCCTTAAGGCATACCTGGTCATATGTATTCATTCTTATATATCATTTTTCAACCTTTTCTTTATTTTCTGGTCGAATTAGGCTTGGTTGCTGGAAGAGACACTATGAACAAGGCAACTCATAATGGAAAGCATTTAGCTGGGTGCTGGTTTATAGTTTCAGAAGCTTAGTCCACTGTCGTCTTAACGGGGAGCATGGCTGATCATAGGCAGGCACAGTGCTGGAGAAGTAGCTGAGAGCTCCATCTAGATCCATAGACACAGAGGGCCTGGCTGGGCTTCTGAGTGCTCAATCTCATGCCTAGTGACACACTTTCTCCAGCAAGGCCACGCCTCCTAATCCTCCCCAGTTGTTCACCAAATGGGGACCACGCACTCAATATGGAGCCTATGGAGTCAGCCTCATTCAAACCACCACATTTTCTTTTAAAATTTAATTTGGGTGTGAGTGTTTCTCATACATGTCTGTGCATCATTGGAGGTCAGTCAAGGACATCAGAGACCCGAATATTTCTATAAAAACACAAAACCAGCTGATTTTCCAATCTCTTCTCTAAACATGCAAATTCTTTTAAGATTTGTTCTGGCACTGTCTTTCTTGGGCCCAGTACCTTCTGAGGTTTATTGTTTGGTTTTCAAATGCATGATTTTAAAGCTCTCTGTGTTCTTAGGTTGCAGAAATTAAGGAAGAATTCATATATATATGTGGTCCCCATCTTCCTACTCTTTCACCGCTTGCCAGCATCAACATACTCAGGGATGCTATTTGGTTTCTCCTATGGTGCTTTAATTTCTTAACACTGTTGCTTAGAGAGAATAGACATCTGTTAAGTCTTTCTAGCTTTCTGCTACAAATTTTTATAATATACTCTTTACCTTTAGTATGCTATAGAGGTTATGCCTTTTCTTTCCACACTCATTCTAGATGGGTAATGTCAAGATTACTAAATTTCGTCAAGTAGTCTCAGAGTAAAAGCTGGCCTGCAAGTGCTAACTCTCCGGTCCCCCTTCTACTGTGATTTCGGATTTGACTCGTGACTTTATTCTTTAATGGAGCTGTTATCAGGCTTTTTGAGTCCCTCACTGAGTACTGCTTTGATCGAGACAGAAGCCAAGGATTGCAGCACATCATTAACAATTCTTAAAATCCATTTCTAAGGTTCTTTTCAAAGTCCTTGGTGATTCTCTGCTGTTTTGTAATTGATCTCATGATTGTATCATGTAAGTGCTTTTATTTAGAAGTTGTTGCTATATGAATCGACTTTATGAGAAATCCTGCAACACATAATTTTAAGGAGGAGGGTGTCAGAAATGCAAAGTTATTGGTGATTGGAAAAAGACATTCACTGAGATTTAAGAGTCAAATTTGGGGTCTATTAACCTTGACAGAATAATTAGAATGCTGTCATTTTCAAGCAGATGGAAAAATGAAGGCTCCATAGGACACACAGGACACTTAGTATCTCCAGAGAACTGCAATTACTTCTAATTCATAAATTACTGTATGTGTATTCTTCACAACTAGATACTCTTGGTAAATATGTTTGTAATCAGGGCTTCTGAAGGCAACACTCTGCCTGGCTGTTTCAGCTTGTGCTTGGGCCTAATGACCTTCTTGCAACCTTTTAAATGAGTGTAGTTGCAATGCTGAATTTGAACTAGTATGAGATGCATCTTGCATTCAGGTAATAGTGAAGTCCTGGTGTCTCCACAATCCAACATCTGAACCTTTTTATGAAGTTTAAATGTTAGTGCAGTGTCATCATCTTCAAGCATCAATAACTTCCAGCATCCCTTAAAATCAGTATTCCCACACATTAAATTTTTTACAATCATCTGATTAATAGAAGGTTCATGACACATTGCTCATAATTGTAGGTATTGAAAAAATATTTTTTAAAACAATACCATCTTTTAAAATAAGTCCCAATAGTATATTTTTATTTATGGATAGAAACTGAGCTTAATTATCACACAAGGACTTCTATTTCAGTTGATTAAAGTAGTCATAAACACTGAGAGTAAAATAAATATATATACAGTTAGTTCTTTATAGAAAGGTAAAGAAATGTTTAATGTTTTGGAAGAAATAGTAGTTTTGCATAAGAGAGAAAGAGAAAATAGTACCTCATAAATGAAGTATAAGGAAACCATCTTCCAGACATTAATTAGCTTTGAGTAAGGTATACGCATATACACCTACGAATGGATGGCCTTTGCAATGAGATGTGTGTACATATATCTGTGAATGACCTTCTTTGTAATGAGACATTGCACATATATCTATGGATGGCCATGGATATTGATAATGCTTTTGCATTGCCCTGTGTTTGTCCTGATCTCACATGTCATTCAGTCTTTTCAAACAACGTGTTTGATTCACCCTGGCAAAAGCTCATTATTTGGTGTTTGTGACTTGACACTTGAAGCATAACTTTCATTTTGTCTTCATTTTGCTTCATGAAGAACACTATGTGATATGAGATTTACTAGTATGATACTCCTGTATTTGTTTTTTGCTTATCTTTTTTTTGATTTTCCTATTGTAAGTAATTTTACCTAAAGATCTGTTGAATTTATTTTTTGCTATTTTTTGAGACTTTCATATATGAGTAATTTATTTCTGTCATTTCTATCCCAAATTCTTTCCTTCCAGCCCCTTCTTTGACTGTCCGCTCCTACCCTTTTTTTAACTTCATGGTCTCTTTCTTAAATTGTTATTATTGCTGCACATACACACAGGACACATACATGTATATATACATGTACATGCATGCATATGTATCATGATGAGCACATTTGCTCTTGCTCACATGTTTATGTATTTAGGGAGGACCACTTGCAATTAGATAACCATTTTTCCAGTAGAAAGGGAATGATTGAAGTCATGGAGTCACAATGATATTTTGCAGACCATAAGCCTTTCTGTGACAGCTGAGGGTTTCTACTTATTGTATTTGGGAACTATAGGTTTTGAGGCATGAACCTGGGTGAACTTTCTCCATTAGTCAGAGTGCGTATGTAAGTGCATATAAATGGGCTGGGATTAAAGGAAGCTGGTGGCCTACCTCTACCGATCTGCCATCAGTAAGATTACTGATGCATGAGTGTTGTGTCACGAGCTCAAGGCATTCGGTGCACTGTATTGCATCTTTGCTTCAGTGGGCAGAGACAGGGTTTGTTTTCAGAATCTCCGATGTCTACGCAGAGCTGCTACCTTTTCACGCTTTATCGAACAATTCAAGCATGGAATGATGAATTCAGGACTGCAGGACTGTCTATAGTTTGCATGCTTCCCAAACCAGGGCAGGGGCTGTGTTAATGTATCTTTTATGTTTTTACATAATGTCTTATAGTGTTCCACGCATGGTATATGCTGTCTTCTTATTGGTGGCTTGGTTATTATGACTGTTGCACAGATTGCACTGAGTGCTGTACAAGGAATCACATCGTTTCCATCTGGTGAAATAGAAGACAGCAGTGCAGAAGTTCTCCTGAAAAATAATTGTGTAGGGGGAGGGGCTATACACCCCCTTTGTTTTCAAATAATTTTGGGGTATTTCTATATATGCTCTAGTCCATTTTAGCTCCCGAATAAAGACCTGGTATTTTCAATAACAGGCTGCAAGCCTAAGCTGGGAAGGTTCTGAGCTATTCTATCCCAACTAGGCTGAGAATACCAGACAAATGCCCCATTACTTGCAGATCTGGTCTTGCCCTGGCTAGCTCTGGTCCACGTGTGTCCTCAAGTTGGCTCTCTCAACCTGACCACATGGCGAATCCTCCTGGTCTCTCCATGTGGTTTCTATACCTTCCCTCTTGTGGTCCTTCTCTACTTCTGGGAAACCCCCCCCCCCATCCCCACTTGATGCGGATGTCCCGCCTCCTCTGCCATCTCCTGCTCATTCATAGGCTGATCAGTTCTTTAGTAACCAATCTGAGATGATGGAGAACAACTTTTACAAAGCATTGAGACCAGAGATGTTTGCATATGCTGTCTTCAGGGTTGCAATTTCTAGGTTTGGACATATATTCAGCATCTGAATATACAGTGCAAAATCATCTCCCAACATACTCCTTATTTCTTGACTTCTGAAACAAAGAATTTAAAGAGGGCTTGTGTTTAGTTACTTATTTAAACTTACTTTAGTAACTTTACTTAGGAATCAATCTTCTTAGAGCAGGGAGAATGTTCCTAAGGTCAGAGAAAAATGCGTTAAGATAAATCTTTACAAGGGCTGGGTTAGCAGTCAGTGGTCTACAAACTAGTATGAAGCCTAGTGATATGTCCTACTTCATAAAGTATACAAGTATTCACTTTTACCAAGGAATTAACTTACTACGAGGAAATTCTTTCTTGTTTTTTTAATCACAGGCTACCATAGTGTTCAATATGTGTGGTCATTATAGTCAACAGAAAGACCAGAAACACAGGGTCAGAGCATATGTCTGTCTATCTGTCTCTCCCTCTCTCTCTCAGTGATTTTAGGTGATAAAACAGTTTAAGTATGGCGTCATTAAAGTCACAGTGTGATAAGAAGAGAGTGGCTAGAATCTAAAGTGGTAGTATTTCAGTGGCAACCCTTTACCATATTCAGAACCTCTTAATTCTTTTAGATTTCTTTCTGGCTTTCTTGGCGAAAGCGTTATAAATGTTTGCAGTTGTTAGATGATTGTTCTGCTTTAATTTCCTTGGACTGAGGTGATACTTTTGACACTTATTTTTTCAAATCATATGAAATATTATATATGTCTTTACAAATATCCATCCAGGCCTATGTGAATATATATATGACTATGCTTATAAATGCCTTGTTAAAGGTTGCTACAACTTACCAGATTGGTAAATAAAGGTTGCTCTTTGTCCAATATTTGAGTTTCATATTAAGAGAGAATTATCATGACTGCTTCCAAATATATATGGAGAGAATATGATCAGATGCCAAAACTGTGATTAATATTTAAATATTGAATAGGATTCCCATCCACAGCAGGATGCTTTAAGGAATGGAATGTATTCTAGCACCCAGACTATTTGCTGAGAGGCTGAGGCACCATGCCTGTGTCTCCATCTTCACAGGCCCAAGTCAGGCCCTGATGTCAGACAGAGATGATGTCATATGCCCTAGCCCACTGTTGCAGAGCTGTCTCTACTTCTGCTTTGGATTCTTATGGGCTTGCCTTTGAGAGGTTTCATACCTCAGCTAAACTTTTTCAAGATAAAATATGGGCAGTGGTCAGTACTCAGTTGTCACTAAGAAGATACATAAGATACTATAAGACTTTTTGCTTAGTCATACTAGCTAGTCAGACACTACAGGATCTAAGTTGTTTTATTCTGTGTCTTGTCTGCTAGTTCTCATTCTTACCAGATAGTCAAAGTCAGATTTACTTCATTATCATACTGTACTAGAATTTGCCATCAAAACTTTTTGCTTTCTGATCTTTGGCATTGTTCTCTGTTTTTATATCTAAGATGCTTTACCCATTGTTATCCTCATGGGTATCACATCACTCACATAATTTCATTGAATATCACTTTGTGCTAAGTGTGACTTGACAAATATATTTGGATACTATTAAGAGTCTGTGGGGATTACTATAGATTTGGCAATGTTTAGTTGGAGATTACAGTACCATGTCAAACCTCCATAACAATAAAACTAGTAAAAAGATTTGGAATTAAAACAGAGACCATCTCTACCCTAGGGAGTTAGAAAAGCCCTGTTGGATGTCATAATCTGGGCTGAGTGTTCAGTAACTGTGTAGTGCTGGCCAGATGGAGCCTAGTGTGTGAAAGCAGAGACGAGATGGCAGGCAGGGTCAGACATTTGTGGCCAAGAAGGGCTCTGCAAGCTGCAGTCATCATTTGGTCTCCATTCAGTTCTCTGCTTGCACTGCATGGGGATAAATCTGACTTAAGGAAGCTGGCAATGAGAGCCACTACTGGAATGCTTTCATACACAAGCTCAGCCACAAAAGGACATGCTGACAACCATAACAAATAACCAAATGAGTGATGAATGAACTCTGCTGAGAAGCAAAGAAATAAAAACAGTTTGAGGATATGTCCAATCATATTGGTTTTCATAACTGGGAACTGAGTACTTTTTATTCCTGAAGCATAGTGCTGGATGCTAAGGAAGACAATACTCCTCAGTCTGAGAAAAAAATCACATGTTAATGACCTCTTACACAAGTAAACGTGACTGCAAGTCTTAGTAACTACAAGGTAGATAAAGTACAGGGTGCCGAGGAGTCAGATGGAGCAGTTTTAATTAAGTATAGGTGGAGAGCCAGTTAGCACTTCCAAGGAAAAGAAACTCTGCTGCGCCTGAGACCAGAGCACACGGTAGAACCTTCTCAGGAGTGAGATATGAAGATGCTGAAGTGGAGTAGAGCTAAGCTTCAAAGACCCCGAGAAAACAAGAAGGAGGAATAGGAAAGACAGAACACCTAATACACAAGGAGGGTCCAAGGATGTTGGAAGGTGTTTGGAGGGTTTAGTCAATTGAAGAGGAAATTGGAAGACGTTAGGAAGCATCTTGTGTCTGTTTTCTGTGTCTGTGTGGAACTAATGAAGATTATTAGGAGCCTGGGAACTCCAGGTCTCCTTACTTCAGTGTAGTCAGGAGATGCAAGTGGAGTGACAACATTGCTTTCTTTTTTTAAATATTTATTTATTTATTTATTAGATATTTTCTTTATTTACATTTCAAATGTTATCCCTTTCCTAGTTTCCCCTCTGAAAATTCCCTATCCCCTCCCATCCTCCCCCTGCTTACCAACTCACCCACTCCCTCCTCCTGGCCCTGGCATTCCCCTATATTGGGCCAGAGAACCTTCACAGGACCAAGGGCCTCTCCACCATTGATGACCGACTAGGCCATCCTCTGCTACATATCCAGCTAGAGACACGAGTCCCACCATGTGTTTTCTTTGATTGGTGGTTTAGTCCCAGGGAGCTCTGGGGGTACTGGTTAGTTCATATTTTTGTTTCTCCTATGGGCCTGCAAACCCCTTCAGCTCCTTGGGTACTTTCTCTAGCTCCTTCATTCATGTAGCTCCTGTGCTACATCCAATGGACAACTGTGAGCATCTACTTATGTATTAGTCAGGCACTGGTAGAGCATCTTAGGAGACAGCTATAACAGACTCCGGTCAACAAGCTCTTGTTGGCATCCACAATAGTGTCTGGTTTTGGTGGTTGTTTATGGGATGGATCCTCTAGTGGGGCAGTCTCTAGATGGTCATTCCTTCAGTCTCTGCTCTAAACGTTGTCTCTGTAACTCCATCCATGGGTATTTTGTTCCCCCTTCTAAGAAGGATCAAAGTATCCACACTTTAGTCTTCCTTCTACTTGAGTTTCATGTGTTTTGCAAATTGTATCTTGAGTATTCTAAGCTTCTGGGCTAATATCCACTTATCAGTGAATGCAAATCATGTGTGTTCTTTTGTACTTGGGTTACCTCACTTAGGATGATATCCTCCAGATACATCCATTTGTCTAAGAATTTCATAAATTCATTGTTTTTAATAGCTGAGTAGTACTCCATTGTGTAAATATACCACATTTTCTATATCCATTCCTCTGTTGAGGGACATCTGTGTTCTTTCCAGTTTCTGGCTATTATAAATAAGGCTACTATGAACATAGTGGAGCATGTGTCCTTATTTCATGTTGGAGCATCTTCTGGGTATATGGCCAGGAGAGGTATTGCTGGATCTTCCAGTAGTACTATGTCCAATTTTCAGAGGAACTGCCAAACTGATTTCCAGAGTGGTTGTACTAGCTTTCAATCTCACCAGCAATGGAGAAGTGTTCCTCTTTCTCCACTTCCTCGCCAGCATCTGCTGTCACCTGAGTTTTGGATCTTAGCCATTCTGATTAGTGTGAGGTGGAATCTCAGGGTTGTTTTGATTTGCATTTTTCTCATAACGTGCTTTAGGTGCTTCTCAGCCATTCGGTATTCCTCAGTCAAGAATTCTTTGTTTAGCTCTATACCCCATTTTTAAATACGGTTATTTGGTTTTCTGGCGTCTAGCTTCTTGAGTTCTTTATATATATTGGATATTAAGGTGAAACTGTTTTCTACACTAAGAGGACAAATTAGAAGAACTCATCACTTTTCCTTTCTGGATATGGCATCACAAAGCTTCAGTCCCAGCACTGTTGAAGCAGAGACTGACAGATCTCTATGAAGCCAACCTGATCTACATAGCAAGTTCCTGATAGCCAAGGCCACACAATAAGATCTTGTCTCAAAACAACAAGAACAGAATGACAGATCCAGGGTACATGCCAGTCTTTTCTGAAGTGAGGAGGCGAGCAGGAAGCAGCACATTGTAGACATCTGAAAGACATCAATAGCAAAGCAGACATATGTGCCTCTCATCAAGGACTATGGTGGACTGTCCCGATAAAGATGGGCTGGACCACAGTCTCTTTCTAAGACAAATGGAAGCGTCTGTAATGACTCCTCCACCCTCACTCAGCATCCCACTGGATACATAGCAGACATCCAGCAGCTTCAAGAGTGGTAGGCATCTTGTGCCACAATACTCAGTTGTTCTTGTGCAAACCACAGTTTTAATTACATTCAAAAAGAGGAATATTATTCTGAAAAAATGACAACCTAACATTTCAGATCTAGTCAGATAGAAACACAGCAACATATCTGTGGTGCTACAATCAGGTGCTTTATTTCAGTGTTTTCTTCTTTTAAATCTAAGAAAGACTGTTCCATCCATTACTAGTAACTGCTAAATAGTTTTCAATAATATCCATTTTTGCACAGTGAACTTCCAACATTTCTTTTCTAAGTTCCTTCAATTAATGCCATTGTCAGGATTCTCGGCAACTTCTACCAGTTCTTAAGTAAATACCATTCATTTCATGAGAGCCCCCCACCTTTTTCTTGAGAATGAAGACTGTTATGTTCTTGTTAGCTACTGGTATTTTGTGCAGTCATACTATATGAAGAAAATGTAGGAAAAAAGTCTCTCTTCACTAATTACTAAGTTCATGGATGTTACAAAACAAAAAGTTCCATCAACAAACTAGAAGTGTGTAAGTATATCATTAAAATACACTTGATCCTTTAGCAGTATACAAAGCCTCAAAGAAACAGGAAACGTTAACTGTTTTTCTCTGCTGAGATCGATCAAGACCTGTATGGTATATATGTAGAGAAATATTGGACAAGCATTGTAATGCAAAGCTGATGACCCAGGCTGGGGGATGGATGGAGCAAGTCTAGTTTGTTCTAAACCACTCCTGTGTCCCTGCTTCTTCAGAAATAAAATGTCTTTCTTTCTACTGGAAATGGAGGGGTCCCCTCGAGCTGGGTCTTGTGACACAAATCAGAGCAGATGTGGTGTCGAAAGCTGACCATGGCTTCCTTGCTTCTCTGTTCCCAAATGTCATGATAATGCACTTAGCAGGGAGGCACGTGAATCCCATACAGACTCACCTTCAGTAGCAGGGCATGCACCAGAAGTTCCTACCCACCCAAGAGAATGCTTGGCTGTGGAGTCATGGCAAACTTGGATTTGTTTTAATGACTGTGGTCATCAGAGTACTTCTGTGTATACAGCCGCCAACATCCCATGTTCTCAATGAATTCAATAAATTTAAGCTAATACAAGTTAGTCACCCATTTTACCAGATTTTCAATTATATCACAGTCATCCCTTTATTATGTGGTAAAATCTCTGTCAGGCCCAAGTATCAAAATATATCATGTCTGTTTAAAACACATTTGTTTATTACTTCAATTAGAATTATTAAGCAGTTTTATGGTTCAGAACATTTATTGCTTTTAGCTGTCACAAAATCATGCATTGCTCTCATCTTAGCAATATTCACATGACTTCGTCTGCATATTTCAACCAAAATTTTTTTTTGGGGGGAAATAGGGTCTCTAGTATTTCTTCCATACTGGCCACAAAATTATGTTCCTTCTGTATCAGTCATCCACGTGCTAGAATTACAGGTGTGTCTGTCACATCTAACTCCTAAAAGTGATACTCACTAGAGTTTTTTTCCTTTTTATAATTTTTAGCTGATATTTATTAAATGTCTGGCATATGTGCTCATCTGTGTTATTAGCACTGGGGCCTAGTATGGTAACCTTTATTTTATATCTTACAAATAGGGACCAAAACAAACTAGTCCCTAAGAAATATAAATGGAGAGAATTTGGAAGAAAACGAATGAGTTGATACAATTTTGAAAGTAAATGGTGGTAGTAAGCACCAGATCTATTATTGGGATTAAGGTCACTCAATGAGAGGATAATCGTACCTGCTCATGGAAAGTTAGCCAACTACCCATGGTGAGTAAAGTCATGGATCTCAGAGGAGAACCTATAATCCACTACATTATTAAACCAGCACAATAATAAAAAAACAAAACAAAACAGCACAATGTCTAATTGCATTCTAAATATTTTCCTTATATCCAAAGGCAAGTGTAGTCCTCACCCCTTAGCAAAGGAAAGTTCTGTTTACAACAGATAGAAACCAATCAAATCACAGAGTTGTGAACTCTAGTTCCAATGGATGCATCTACAAAACAACTCAAATACCTAAGGCTCAGGGAACATTGTGGAAGAGGGGATGGAAATACTGTAAAAACCCAAGGATCAGAAAGTCTGCTATGAGATTGTGTCTCCTAGTAATATCTGAACCTACGCCCATAGAGTCTCAACAGCATGGCTGCCTAAAGAGGAGCAGAACAAGGATGACACCAGCAGACAATCCACACACCAAAGGAGATGTTGGAAAGCCCATGCAGCTTCAAACCAAGTAGAGCGCAACCATCAATTAAGGAGTGCTGGGAGCGGGAGACCTAGTCTTCCCCAGAGAAGCATAGCGGCTGCTTACCTAACGCCAGTCGCACAGCCCTGGAAGCGTACATGGAAGTACCATTATACCGACTGAGTAGGTTGTGTTTATGTATTGAGGAATATATGTATGTGTGTGTGTGTATGTGTGTGTGACAACATTAATGACAATGGCCATGAATTTGAAGAGCAAAGCAGCATTTGTGAGGGAGTTTCAAGGGATGGAAGGAGAGAGACGATGTAATTATAATCTCAAAATATAAAGAATTTTTTAAAAAGAAAGCAGAAATGTTCAAAACAAGCCACTTTGTTTATTATATGTTTTCTTCTTATGTAGCATTGATCAAAAGAAATTCTCACCATTAAAAGAGATTAAAGTTAGCAAAATATAGTAGTATGCGAATTTGCACAGTTGAAGGAAAATAATAAAATAGGAGACTACAAGCTATAGATAGATAGATAGATAGATAGATAGATAGATAGATAGATAGATAGATAGATAGAAAGATAGATAGATAGATATGGTTATAGACATATACAAAACATGTCAGTGCAATATCCTTAATCATAGTTTAGTTTAAAATGACCTTGATGGATTATTTTCTCTGGTTAGCCTGGAATTTGCTATATAGACCAGGCTGGCTTTGAACACACAGAGATTTGCTTCATTCTGCCTCCTGAGTGCTGGGATAAATGACTGTGCCTGGTTTCATGATTGAGACATTATTCTTAATTTTTATTTTGATATATTTGGATATTTCACATATGGGCATTCCTACATTTGGATATTCATAGCATTTCACTTTCTCTACATTGCTTCTAACTCAGTTGTTCTCAACTGTGGGCCATGACCCCATAGGGGTCACATACCAGGTATTTATGATTCATAACATTTGCAAAAAATAAAAAAGAGTTTTAAAATAACAACGAAATAATTTTATGGCTGGGGATCACCAAACAAGGAACTGTGTTACAGGGTCACAGCGTTAGAAGGGTTGGGAACCACAGGATCACAGCCTTAGAAGGGTTGGGGACCACAGCTGTAACTCCTGTGTTATCCTCACTCCCCTCAAATTCAAAGCCCCATCTCCTTGAATTTCATTGCTAGGTTTAATTATTTTTGTTAAATAATGCACAGTCTACCAAGTCCATTTAATATTGGTCATATGTAGATGAGTTTATAGATGACCACTGGGAATGGCCAACATGTGAGAGAGCTGGTCCTCTCTCTGCAGTTATTTATTGTCTGACACTTCATATAGGTCTTGGACCTGGTAGCATTTCCCTCGTCCCCAATAGCATGCCAATTGCTGTCATTATGCAGGTTTTGTTTAGGTAACTATATTGTTGAAATTTTGTGACTACTCCTACCCTGTCATGTCTAAAAGACATTGTTGAGCAGCAGGTGGCCTGGTCCTCTGGCTCTTAGAAATTGTCTAAGATTTTTTTCCCTGAGCCTTGCTCTGTAGATATATATCAACTGGAGCTGGGCACCTCCTAGTGTCTCATTCTCTGCCATTGACCAATGTGAATCTCTGTAACAGTCTTTGTCTATTGCAAAAAGAAGCATCCCTGATGAGTGGCAGAGCTCCATTGGTCAGCCTGAGTCTGCGCAGGAGCCACGGGACTGGAGCTATCTTCACAATGCACTCTGGTGCATGCAGTTCATTAAGAACTTGCTTACTTCTAAAATTCACTGAGTTGTAAAAAAAAAAAATTCACTTTCCTTTTACATTTCTCTACTTATTCACATACCCCTTTGCGCATGCATTAGTGTAGGCATCCATACCAAGGCACAAATGTGGAGGTCAGAGAGAAACTTGTGAGAGGGGTTTCCTTCTCTTTTATGGGGCACTGAGGTTGCACTGAGGTTGCCAGTCTTGGAAGAAAGGACTAAGCCATCTCACTAGCCATCTGATATAAAATTGTATGTGTGACTCAATTACTGTTCTTAAATGAATTATTTTGTAAATGATATATTTTGAGGCAAAAAAAAAAAAGTGACACTTAAGAACAAGGATTAATAGGTTCATCCTTTTTATTAAATTAGGCAAAATAGAGATAATGATAACAACTGTGTAAATGTACTTAGTGATATTCCTCTACCAAGTGTATACATTGTGAATAGAAATCTGGAATATAAATGTTAGAAGCTTTTGAGTACATATGTTTTAGAGTCAAAATACATGGTACATTTTTAGGAACTGATGGACAAAATCCATATGTCCCTGGGTCAAGATGTGCTGTATAAAAGCTAACCAATTTAAAAGAATTGCATAGAGAAATACATTGAGAGTGTTCCCCACCCATATAAAGATCACATCTGCCTTTGGAGAAAATTACCAAGAGAATGGGATATGGCTAGACGCTGCTGCTTAAAATAAGAATGTTTTCTAGCATTTGGGAAGTACAGTCAATTTTTCTGTGTGAACTTGATTCCACACATTCAGTTAAATGCTAATTTAATTTTGATACTGGGATAGCAAAAGCTTTCACAATTCATGGTACTTGCCTATCCTGGGATTTCTGATGAGTGATTGGGAATAAAAAGGGGCCTCCCCTCCAGGCTGGCAGTGATGGAGACATAAAATAAATCCCAGTAGTCACTACTCTAGAAAGAAAAAAGCAGGGAGTATAATCCCACAGAAAAGCCTGGCACTCCTTTGCTTTAAGGAATTTCCTGGTGGCCTTAGGGAGACATTAATGGAACTCTTTAGGCTTAGCCTCCCTAGGAGACTCTTCTGTAGCCCTGTTGTTACTACTTTAAAGTCAGGAATTTTAAGTAGATTACGATGAAGAACAGTGCACAGCAGCATAAAGTTAACATTATACTGTTAATAACACTCAACTAATTTAGTAATTTCTGCCCAAAGTTACCTTTTAAAATAACCTGGATTCACTTAAGAAATAAGGATTGTTTCCGCCCCTTTTCTTCTTTATCTGAAAAATAATTTATTATAATTGAGAATACTATATAAAACCAAAAGGGAAATACAGGTCTACAAACATGTCATTAACAATTGATTGTATTACCATTCTCTAGCTGTCTAATAATCTATTCTAATAGGAAAGAACAAATAAAGGCAGCTCGCAGTCCTTAGAGCCAGTCTTGTTAGAGACCAGTTGGGGATGATGACCAGGATAAGTTATATGGAAAGGGACTGTTGTGAATGTTCTCATCTCTCTTCCCTTAAAAGAGCCCTTTAAACAGTACACAGGCAGCATGGCCTGGGATAGCCACAGAGAGGCTGGCAGATGGCCCTCAGGATAGAGACTCCTGGCAGATGGCATAGATTATTTGAGCAACAAAGACACTTTGGCTACCAATGCTAAGCCTTGGAAAGAAAGAAGACAACTTCTCTAGCACTGCCAGCTTGTATTCAGAAAATGTTTTGGCAGAATGGAGACCTATGAAAAGAGTCTCAATTGTTAACTACAAGGAAAGAGGCAAGATGTTGTTAAGTTTCTTAAGTGTGCTCCTGGAGGTGTGATTGGAATCTGCTGTGTAAAAGGCCCTGAGAGATCATGTACCAGTCCTCTGGCTGGACTGTTCGCACACTTTAGTTTTGTCTTTTGTGATTGAAAGGATACAACTTCAAAAATTTATTTGAAAGAAGTGTTCTACATTTCTTGGTTTACAATGTATAAAACAAACAAACAAACAAAGTATTGATGGCTGAGTTTCCCTGGCATCATATAGTCTGATAGCTTTACGTTGTGGGGATGAGGTGTGGCATGGTGTCTTTCCTTGGTGTTCAGCATGCTACGGTACTATACAATGAAGTGAGGTTTTGTAATGTGATGCTGAGATTTTACTGGCAAAAGGTGCATATACGGAACTCACTAAATCCTGTGGGCCTATAGACACCATTGTGGGTATTCTATTTGGTTTCTTTAGCCCATGATGCTGCTTTAACAAAGAATCTTTATTTTCTAACAATTCCATGGGTTCAAGGTGACTACAAATTTTTATTCAATGCTTTTCCATGTGCTTCTCATATATTTCCCTCAAATGTTTCTTTGTTAGATCATTTGTTTCCAAACTTAACTAATTTAGTTTTTACCTACAGGTAGTGCTGGAAACTAGAATTTATAAATTTGTTCAGAAATAATACATCAAGAACAGTGTTATCAAAAATAAATCAAGATGTTAAAATAATATTTAAAGTAGATATACATTACCAGATATAAAAAAACAATGCTATGTATACTTCATTTATTTTTGTATGTATGTATGTACATATGTATGTATTTATGCATGTATGCATGTAACTGTACATACATGCAGTGCCTATGAAGGCTAGAAGAAGGCTTCATATTCTCCATGCATGTGATACTCCATGTTAGAGCTTTGAACTGAAACTGAGTCTTTTGCAAGAGCAGCAGCTAACTTTACACCTTCTCCATCTCTCCAGCCCCTAATTCAATATATCCTTAATAATGATTTTCCTCTAGTTTATTGAACTTGATATTTTTGGTATCCCGGAAAACTCAGAGATTTTCAGATGTAAGTGGAAATTCAATTAAATTGGTAAGTAAAATATATTCAGAATAATATCACTGTAATTGCCTCTGAGCCATCAAAATCACCATTATATTGATTATTTAGCTTCAGAAATGTCTTTTCTTAGAGTGTCTCTAGTCCTACATTACATGTGTTTCTTTCAGTTTGAGTGATCCAGGCTTTCTTAAACTAGTGAACATTAGAGTCATCTGACTAGGGATCTACACCAACAGATTCAAGATGGCAGGAAAAGCAGAGATAGCAATCGAAGGGGACCCACAAAAAACAGGGTGGGTGGCACTTTAAGAGGAAAATGAATTCAACAGAAAATAATTGTGACATTCAACTTTTTCTTTGGGCTAGAAAGAGAGTGGCCAATAAGGTACAGTGATCTTGCAGAGAACCTGGGGTGGGTCCCAGCACCCACACCAGACAGCTCACAACTGTCGATACAGTTCTGAGCACCCAACACCCTCTTTAACCTCTGTGGGCACTGCAATTGTGTGCGTTTATCTACACACAGGCCCACATAGCTAAAATAATATCTTAAACAAATGCTTAGAGGACAAATGTTAATGTTGTCTTTTTTCTTAGAAGAGTATTTTGAGACCTTCAGATGGGCCAGTTGTACAGTGGATAATCACTCGGACCATGACCTTCAGGTCATGTTATATTATTACATACAATATCTAAATAATATGATTGGCTTTTTAATATCACTAATTTGCTGAAGTTGTAAATTGTAGTTGTAATCCTTGCTTATCCTGTGCCTCACGGTCGCCCTCTGAGTTTCTCTCCCAGAGGTTCTATGCTCGGGGACACTTGATCCCTAAGGCAGGCAGCACTCAGTCTAAGCCTGTGGCAGCTCACATTGCTTGGTCAGCTTGGACCTTGTTTTTTTTTTTTCACCCACCAGAGAGAGACAGGCAGAGACAGGGTTGTCTTTTACTGTCTCTCATGAGTCTATAAAGGCTTTCTTGATACTCCACGGATTTGTTAAGAGTTAGATTGTTTGAAAACCCTGGTTTATTATGCATTTCCTGTTTTATTCCACTTGTGTGTCCTGTGGGAGGTGCTTGAGTCAGGTGCCTTCTACACCGTGTAGAGTGTGCATCAAAGCTGATTTCTGTTGTTCTTTCTTTTTTCTTTTTGTCTAAATTCACTGTTCCTTTCCTTCTATTCCTAAGAACCTCTTCTGAGGATATTATTTATTTATTCATATTAGATATTTTCTTTATTTACATTTCAAATGTTATCCCCTTTCCTCATTTCCCTCCCGAAAACTCCCTATCCCATCCCCCTTCCCCCTGTGCACCAACCCACCCACTCCAGGTTCCCTGTCCTGGCATTCCTCTACACTGGGGCATAGAGCCCTCACAGGACCAAGGACTTCCTCCCATTGAGGATATTCTTATCTGTGCTAATGATCACAGCTCTCCTTCATCACCCCAGCTTTTGCTTTTGCCATTTTCTTCCTTTACCATTGAGACCAGGTTTAAGCCAGTTTGCCATGCAATGAGAGACACAGGGTTTTATTCTATCAGTAAATTTTCAGTGCAGATACCTCTAGCCATACCCAACTCTCAGGGCCATTGCTCTCAACACCCATTCTCTATCACCTTTCTCTCTGGGTATGATTTGTTTTTCTTCCACAGGACTATGACGTCCCTGCTTGCATCAAACTGGGCCTTTGGATGTGCAAAGATTTCACTCTTATTATCAGACAATAGTTGGTATGAACTGGCATTTCCATCTGTTTTCCCATAGAATCAGAGTTTAACATTGTCAGTTATAGGATCTAATACATTTATCATGTGAATTCAAAAAATTTTCCTAGCCTATTAAGAATCTGTAAGTGATCAGTACTTATACTTAAAATTATTCCTCTGAAAATATGAACCCTAGTTCCTAGTAACTGATCTGTAAATTATTCACAGCTTTGAGAACCGCTTTTGGCTATATGTCTAGAAAGGTATACTGAAAGGAATAGGCAGGTAGACATTCATAGAATGTGTAGTTCCTTGAAGACAAGGTTTTAGCATGTAACCCAAGAAGAATAATCCTTTATCAGCCACTAGCTTTTCCCATGTGCACAGCTTTTCATATCATTTCTACTAAAAGTGCAAAGCTCAATTTTATGAAAATTGAAGCCAAATATAGTTTTATTATTCTAAGTCTTGTCACTCCCCACTGTTTACAGTACCAAATAAATATTAAGTGGAAGATTCCAATTTGTGCTGTCACCTGCTTTTTGATTTTCCATGGGTTCTTCCTTTCATCTTGATACTGTTTCCCTGTGGGAATTATCTGACAGCAAATTGTCTGTTGTTCTCTTGCTATGCCTGTATTTCCCATATCCAGTGGTCACTTTCAACTTCTTATTTGGCTTCTGAGCGTAGCGCTGGACCCTCCATGCTTCCTTCTCTGCCCCAAGCCTAGACACACACACATCTTTTGGTGGAAGTCAGAGATAGTTTTATGCTCTGTCCCATTTTGTGGTTTCATGATTAAACACTGTAGTTAGATCTGTTGGTTTAGAGGAACATATAAAGATCTTCCTGAGTAAAGGTCTTAGACGATACCATTCTACAGACTGCTGTAATTTATCTTGAGCCAGGACCCCTTCTGACCCAGTATGCTCCCCCTTCCTGCCTTTACTACTAGAACACCTAAAGTTTTCCCTTGTCATGGAACTTATATCCTGACTGTTTCTTCTTTCTTTAGGGCTCTCTGACAGTATGTTTTCTTGGAAGCCACCACTTTCTGAGTTAAAAAGTTCATTTTTCTATTCAAAGAAGGCTTTCCTGGCCATCCTGCCTAATGTAGTTTCAATAGTGGAGTCATGACATTCTTCATCATGTACCTAGCTCCTTGTCTTTTTCATATTTGTTATCATTTCAACTAATTATATTCCTTTCTGTACGTAAGGTCTGTCTCTCACTGTTGTATGTAAACTCTGAAATGGAAGAATGATTTGCTTCCCACCCAAACCTTGGTACTAACAAGAGAGTGCAGTGTATGGACATTATAACCTATAACTGGTAAAGTAAGTGAGCAGGGCACAGTAACACCCGCCTTTAATCCCAGCACTTGGAAGGCAGAGGCAGGCAGATCTCTGTGAGTTGCAGGCCAGGCAGGGCTCCAGAGTGAGACTAGGTCCCAAGAACAGACAAATAAGCAAAAATCAAATCCCCACCCCCAACCAAAGAAAACAAAACCAAAACCAGTAAGTGAATATGTTGCATATGATATGTTGATAACTTAGTAAGTACTTTTCAAGCTAGGCATTATTTTAGGCTTTTGCAGTAGAGAAATTGTTTGTAGTTGTTGGGTGGAAGAAGAATGATTCCTATGAAGAAGCCTAGGAACCAAAGGTGGTTCCTTATTCTCTTTGGCTGTTAATTATTATAATGGTTAAATGGGATTTTTCATGAAACATGAAGAGTTGGGCATGAAGTTAATGCTTAATATGTAAGCACTCTTCGCTTTGTTTCTTTAAATTCCTAATCCATAGGTACAGTATGTATGCAAGTGTGTGTGTCTGTGTCTATGTGTGTGTGTGTGTACCTATATGAATAATCATTTAATAATTATTTACTAAAATATTTATTGGGCACAAGTTTGATTATGACCACCATTTATTGGGAACTAGAATTTGAACAGATTCAGACTAGAACAATACAGCAACCATTAGCAGTGATGGTTTTGTGGTATATTCTCTGCTGAGTCAATATTTGAGGTATAGATGTATAAATGTTTTATTGTGTATGCACATATGCAAATACCTACCTATATGCATATATAAATGTATTTTGTATAGATAGCAATCATTAATATTTGTATGTACGGAAATTATACTATAAATTATCCAGGGGCATAAGTATTTAAAATAGTTTATCATTAAAAGCAGAATTCTTTTTTTAATTTAATTTTATTTATAATTCATTTTTTATACTCTATATTCCATTCCTTGCCCCTCCCCATCCATCCTCCAACTCTCTTCTCCTCCCCTCCCCTCCCCTCCCCTCTCTGTCTCTTACTCTCTCTTTCTTACTCCCTAGCCATTCTTCTCTCTTTCCTTTTCCTCCTTCTCTCCTCTTGGCCATGGCTGGTCTTCACACTTTACCACTTCACTCTTTACTCATTTGCCTTTCTACAACAAAGCTCTAAAGCCATAGACTGTTTCTGTTCATCAAGGCCCACTGCACCTGGAAGATGGAATAGGCTTTCTCCTAAGGAGCTGTTTCTAATCTCCCCATAGAAGGCCTTCCTGTGCTTCAGTCAAGGCCCAGACTAAGGACTCTCACCTGTGTGGGAACCTCTCCCTCAGCCCTCTCTGGTTTCGGGGGCTGCCCCTTGTCCACCCCCTGTCAAGTGAGGTCGGTAGCTTAGATGCCCACCCAGGGCTGAGTGGAAAGCCTCTGGAAGCCCTCCTGCATCCGCCTGCCCAGAGCACAGGAGGAACTCTGGCCAGACTAGGGCTCTTTCCCTTCCCCTTCTTCCCCCACAGCCCCTTTTAGTTCCCAACAGTCCAGCATTTCATCTGAGGTCCCTTCCTTTGAGTCCTGGGAGTCTCTCACCTCCCAGGTCTCTGGTGCATTCTGGGGGGTCCCCACAATGTCCTATTTCCTGAGGTTGCCTGTTTCTATTCTTTCTGCTGGCCCTCAGGGCTTCAATCAGTTTCCCTCACCCAATACCAGATCAGGTTTCCCTCTCCCCACCCCCACTACCCCTCCTACCTCATCCACTTTCCCTCCCAAGTCCCTCTCCCCTACCCACTTGTGATTGCTTTCTTCTCTCTCCCAACTGGGGCTGAGGTGCCTTCACTTAGGCCCTTCAGCTTGTTGAGCCTTTTGAATTCTGTGGACTGTATCTTGGGTATTCTGTATGGTTTTTGTTGTTGTTGTTGTTAATCCACTTATTAGTAAGTATATACCATGCATGTCCTTTTGGGTCTGATTTACCTCACTCAGGATGATATTTTCTATTTCCATCCATTTGTCCTAGTTCTTAATAGCTGAGTAGTATTCCATTGTGTAAATGAACCACATTTTCTGTATCCATTCATCTGTCATGGGACATCTTGGTTGTTTCCAGCTTCTAGCTATCACAAAGAAGGCCACTATGAACATAGTGGAACATGTGCCCCTGTGGCATGGTGGGGCATCATTTGGGTATATTCCCAAGAGTGGTATATCTGGGTCTTCAGGTAGATCTATTTCCAATTTTCTGAGAAACCTCCAGATTGATTTCCAGAGTGGCTGTACCAGTTTGCAATTCCACCAGCAATGGAGGAGTGTTTCTCTTTCTCCACATCCTCTCCAAAATGTGTTGTCACCTGAGGTTTTGATCTTAGCCATTCTGACTGATGTAAGGTGGAATCTCGGGGTTGTTAAAAACTGAATTCTTGCCCTTGTCAAAGAATGGTGCTCCATAAGTTGGAAACAGACTTGTGGATATTTATGTATCAAAAATTGGAATTATTGCAAGCCTGAAATTTTGATTTAATTATTTTTCCATTTTGACCCTGACAAATAAGAATGCTTTCAGGATTACACACAAACACAGGCACACAAATAGATGCCTTTCTAACAACCCTTCTACTTTCAAACTGGAGGGCTACATTTCTCCATTGTTTAATAGTCTTTTGTTTGTCTTGTGGTCTGGACATTGAACTGAATTACCTTTCAGGGAAATGGGTGGAAATAAGTTTTCACAAAACATGGCTGCTTTTCCCCTCAGCATCGTTACAACATGCTTAATGGGCTGTAATAGTATTTTTATTATCTTATAACTTCAGCTCCCTTAACGTGTTTGAAGGTCTTTAAAATGCACCTTTGAGCATTGTTTTGTGTGCATTGTGTCCCTTGAATAAATAATATACCCCTATTGACTTTTTAATTTTGGAATTTGATAACAGTAATGAAAAAGAAATCCCTGACCATTTTATATGTTTTGACACTTCATTTCCCATAGTACCTTTCCCTTTCTAGGGATGCAAGTAACAGACATTTGTCTTGTTTGAATGGGTATTTCTGCATTGTTTAAAATATAATTCTAAAACCACTCTATTAATTTTTAATTATTTCCCTAACTGTTTTATTGCTACAGCCAGAATGGAACACTGAAACTTCAGCTGACCTACACTCTCCTTTGCTTTCAAAAACATAGGAAAGGAAGGACCATCCTAGGCAACCAAGCATCTTATGTACTAAATCTCAGAGACTGATGGAGTTGGGGCTGTGGGCTGAACCGCCCCTGAGAAAGGCATCCTGGGTGTCGTTCTGCTTGAAGCATGGATACTTTGGAAAATGTCCCTACATCTCATTCTCTTCTGGGGTGTTTGACGGACTTACATGATAACCTCATGAATACCCAGGAGCATCATGGATCCCTTTCCATGACTTTGGCCAAATAGGGCTTCCAATTTGGAATTAACTACCAATAAATCTATTTTGTTGAGGAAAAGGTCAAATGAAGCTATATATAAATGCCATATTATTTATTAAGGTTTTGAGGAACCCGGTGCTTTAAAGGCTTATTTCATTTTACCTTCACAACAATTCTCCTAGATTAATATTAGTGCCATTATTTTCTTTACTTTATAAATGAGGGACAGGTTTATGGGGATTAAATAATTCACACACAGTCTCGGTGCCTGTAAATAGTGACACTATGGTATGGTAGAAGGCTGTGGTACATAATACATGAGGGTTAAGAACTGCCTGCCATCACCACGGTCATGGGATTTCAGCCTGTTTTTCTTCATGACCACTAGGAATTCAGCTGGGAACCTTGGAATTCTGAGGATTTCATTTTACTTTCAAAACACTGTGTTCAGGCTCAGTCACTTGAACAACTTCCAGAGAGGTCCTTTATTGAATATCATAACCATACCACTTTATCATAGTTTGAAATTTACACGCGATCATGAATGGAGCTCATTTACACCTGATAGTTTACAGTTTCTTGCCTCTTGAGGTAGGGAAGGTTACATGGCAAAGCAGATGTGGCAGGCTAGGGGATTGTGGCTAATCTTTCTGGGTCCTGCCTTTATTTATAATGGTGAACTCTTGTCATAGAACTCAATAGAAAGATGGTTGTCAGTATTTAAAGCCAGCAACAGAGGGTCAGACATGGTCCTACCAGATTTGTACATTACCACTAGAGCAGTCAAGTAATGCCTTGCTCTTCCTGATGACTGCCATGCACACTTGTGGGCTATTTGACATGGCCATCCTCTTTCCTTGTAAGAGCTGTTGCTACTACTGCCTGCCTAGTTCTACATAATCGAATGTGATTTGTGAGAGCCCATAGAGGCTGTATGATAGGATTTCCATGGGGTTCTATCAGCCCAATGGAGAGGGGTCCTTTTTCTCTCTCTGATTCCTTTCATTGCTTCCCAAGGTTATATAGAATCTATACTGGGACCCTGTTGTGGAGTCTCACTTATACTCTAGGGCTGACATGGGCAGAAGTGACATTTGCCCTATTCCTTTGCTGATAACTTTGAAGACTGCAGAATTTTTAGTGGAACTGTGATTCTGATTTTGCTAAGATAACTTTGGCCACTAGCAATTTCTCTCCCTCCCCATATATAATTTGGAGCCATAAGGCTGAATAGCTTTGTCTGCACTGAAATATATTTAGGAGTGTCTAAAAACATAAGACAACAGAATAGTCTGACAACTTCTTTGATGCAGTATGAGGTCTTCTGTTTAATGCGGGGAGTTTGTTGACATTGACTCTGATTCTTTTATCCAGTCATGTAGCACTGGAGTGAGCATGGGGGCGACTAACATTTTTCTTCCCTAGGATGAAAGAAGTCTGAAAATAGTGAGAAAAACCAAACATATGTAGGCATTGAATTTTATTTCTACCCTAAACTTTCTAGTCCCTCCCTGCTATACAAGTATGTGGAATGTTTAAAGGTGTGTTTGTGTGTGTGAGAGTGTGTAATTGTGTGTGTATGTGTGTGTCTGTGTATGTATGTGTGTGTGATATTTTCAATATGGATATGTTCCTGTTTTCATGAGGGGTATAGATGATCAGTCTCCCTTTGTCCTCTTTTCTGTTCTATTTGCCATTGTTCATCAGGACACATACTGATAAGACTACAGCTCAGATGAGAGTGAGGTGCCGGGCCCTCGACCTCACCCTTCCAACTCTTCCTACAATTTCCTGGCTATGCTGTTGGAACACAGCTTCTGTTTTCTGTTGGCGGCATCTTGTCATTTCTCTTTGTCTCTCTCTTCCTTGTTCTCATTTGCAAGTCTCCTCAAGTGAGCACCTTGGCTGGGGTGGCAGGGAAAGCCCTCTTACTTTGGGAAGAAAGGAAGTTATATTGTCGGGCTCCAGGCCAAGTAAAATGTAAAGCCTGAGAAGTAACTGGATAACTACCAAGATACCTCTTACTGTAACTATGACTCAGAGTCTCCCTAGCTGGAGGTAAAAGATGGTTAATTCATCCGAATGCTTCCCGGGGTTCTCCTGGAGGCTTCTCCAGGGCTTGCCCAGTAGGCTTTGACATAGCAGGAGAGGGAGGGGCTGGCAGTCTGAGAAGATCTAGCCTAGAACTAGACTTTTGATCCTCTCATTAAGCCAGGAGGTATGTGGTTTTAATTCTGCCCCACATATGAGGGTAGTGCTCAGTGTAGGGATTTCAAGCCAGAGCCATCCTGGTTGGAGTCATTTGCTAAGTCTTGGAGTTTAATCTTTAAGTTGAAGAATTTTCAAGAACAACAAAATAGGCGGCATGCTCCTGTGCTCTATGAAAGCAATGTGCAACTGCACGCCAGTTGAGGAAAGTGAAGTTTGTGATGACTGTCTCAATGGAAGGAAGGGTGTGGACACAATGCTTCTTAATATTTAACCGGAATCTAGTTAAACTGAGTTAAATACCCATTTGTTTTGGCTACAGGAATTGTGGGGGGTTTGTTTTGATCTTTACAACATCAAGTGACATTTAGAGAAATATAAGATTGACTTTCTACTATTAAAACATTTAAAAATATTTGCAAACAGTGTAATAAAACACAGGAATTATGCTATTATTTCATTTCATATTACCAGTTGGAAATCCCAATGCTTTATGTGCTGATACAGAATCTGATGTGAATTGACTTTGATAAATTCTCTCTTGCAAGTATATATACTTCCTCTGTATCTTAATTTTAGGCCCATGGTTATTCTCCTAGCTAATCACTTAGTATCTTACTGTTTATTTTTGTATTTTCAGATTAAAGATATATTTGTAGGTTTTTCATGAATTTGTAATTATATTTTAAATTAGATGCCTTTGGAGCAATTTGTAAGATGTTCTGTTTGATTTACTGTAGGCTATAAACAATGTAAAACAAGCCATTGTTCAAATTAAAAAACACTAACCATGGGGTATTTCTGCAACATCTCCTGCTTCATCCATCACTTTCACTTTAAGAAGGTACTTCTTGGCTTTCTTGGGCTCTAGGCAGAACTCAGTGCTTAAATGGGTGAGGAGGAAGAACTTTTCAGTGGGAAGAAAATGTTCAGTTTGGATCCTGCCTCACATTATGGGTCCTATTTTTAAAAAATGAGATGCTAAAAGGCAAGGAATGATGACAGGAGTGATTTCTTTATTTAGAAAAATCAACTGTCAATTAACTAATGAGTATTCTTTTTAATCAGTGTTAATTGACAAATTCTCTGCACTCACAAACTTGGTTCTTGTGTAGTTTCTTGTTGCCCTGTCCTGATTTCCCTCATCTGTTCTGTTCTCTCTGTAGGGTGTAATTCTATATTCCCTGAGTTCCGTCTGCTGGAGCTAGATGGAGCTACGAGATCTTCTGTAAATGCATACAATGCCTTCCTGTGGTGTTAGGAGACAAATGCCACTGGAAAGCCTTCTTGCCCTTTCCTTTTCAAGAAAGTGTGGACTTTTAACACAGTCATTAAAATGGACAGATAATTGCAGTTCTGTAATTATCATTTGTTTGGGAGCTGCTCAAAAAAGAAATGAAAATAAAAATTCCCCAGACCACAACAAAACCAGAAAACAGAGTTGACTTCAAATCAGGTTAAATATTTTGTCATTATAGAAGTGCAATTATTTTTTTTTTCCTTCTAAAAGTAAAGTTATCTCAGACATCTAGATAACACAGGAAACGATCAAAAAGGAACACATGGAAATTATTTCACAATTGCCTGCAAAATTTTATACATATACATTATTATAGGTAGGTATGATTAGATCCACAATATAGTATAGAACATATATATGTAACAATGTGGAAAATGTATCACAATGGAAGGAAATGCCGTTATTGGTTTTGTGGATGGCTGTTTTGCTTTCCTCCCCAGCTCTGTACTGAGCCAGCTATACAGCTTTGGTCCTTTGTCTTTCCATGTGTTAGAACCCTGTGGAGTATGACCAGACTGATGTCACCCTGCTTACTATCTGTTAGGACAGCCGGGAAAGGTCATGTGCTGACTTTGATGAGGTCATTGTGCTCACTCTATAGGAATTTCATAATTATGTACTGGATAAACAGGGGTCTTGCAGAAGACCGAGTGGATGAAGCACGGATAAGGAACGTGTATCCACACACTGACACGCTTCAGGGCCCAGCTCTCGCTAAAGCTGGCCTGCTCCTCCTTCACACACAATTTGACTGGGCTTCATGCTTTGACTTTTTCCCTAAAGAACACTTGGATGCCATTCCATCCTTGCAGCAATAAAATGCAGTTACAAGCTGTTAGACCCATTTTAGCAGACAAGGAAACAGACTCAGAGGGCCAGGGCCCCTGGTTTGAGATCATGCAACTAGTAAAGGGAGAAACGGGGTTCCCATCTGATTCTTGGATCTGTGTTTCTATTCACTCTTCACTCTTCAGAATACCTTCCTATACGCAGTGCTTTTCTTTTTCCTCTTTTAAAATTCCAATTATTTATTTGTTTGTTTACTTATTTATTTACTTACTTGTGTGTGTGTGTGTGTGTGTGTGTGTGTGTGTGTGTATGTGTGTGGTCATGAAAGAAGACAAGTTGTTGGAGTTGGTCGGCTCCTTCCACCATGTGGGGCCTGGAGCTCAAACTCGGATTACCAGGTTTAGGCAGCTGGTGCCTTAACCCAGTGAGCCATTCCTCCAGCCCTCATAGTCCATTCGTAAGCATCTAGTTTATTGCAGATCCACTTTAAATCATTAAGCAGTGCGACCCTATCTGTGCATTACTGTTTGCCTTAAGCAGGAGCCTCAGTCCCAATAACCATTACCCTCTGTTCCCAGGCATATGTTTTTAAATGTTGCAGAATGTTATATCTTCTGTATTGACTTTCTCTGTGTGTGCACTGGGCTTCAAGAAGGCACATATCCTCCTGCTGTTGCCTTCTCAATGGTCTCTTGGGGAAGTTTGGTTCACAGAGAAATTCTTGATCCATTTAGAAGAGCTTTTGTTTAGATTGGTTTGGTTTTACCAGTGTCTGTGGAACACAGCCTACATGCTAGACAAGTGCTTTACCACCAACTCCTCACCCTCATTACCATTTGTACAAAGTTAATCACATCTTACTGGAGGGATATAAAAAGGGGAATGATTCTGACAGTTTTAAAGTGAGATTTATAAAGGGGGTGCCTTCCATGAGCCACAGAGCACATCTTTAGCTTGTGGACACCTCATTCACTAGGGACTCCCCTGCTGAATGACCAGGAAATACCTGTCCAGAGGGAGTCCTCCAGGGTCTCACTGCGGGTTGAGTGACCAGCTACATTGTCTTCAAAGCCCTTTGCAGGGTCTTCATTTAGATTTTAGGACTAAACTTTCACTGGCCTCCAAAGGTTTCTGAGGCCTAAAGTGAAGAGGAAAGTGCCTCCTAGCTTGGGGATAATTGCAGCGGGGCTGGTTGTAAGACACTGGCTTCAGTCTCAAGGCAGTGGGTACTTTCCTGGCTCTTGTCAGGCAAAGCTTGTAAATGGAAACTGGTACAAAGTTCATGGGATAATTACATTAAAGATATTAAATGTAGCTTCAGTCTTTTTTCTCCTGACATACAATAACCCAGGGGATCTTTCACAGAGCCCTCTTTAAATACATAATGGTTACAACTGAATCCAGTTGGTAAATGTCGCATGCAGCTAGTTTAAATGCAAATATTTTCTAAAAGTAGACTGTATAGAACACTTTGTGGTGAAAACCAACTTTTTCCCTTCTGCTTTTCATTGTGGAATTTGAAATGTGTTTCTGTAGATGACGTATTTGTTGAATGAGTGAAGGGTTCTGCTTTCATGCAGAAAACTTACTGTTTGCTCTCTGACTCCTCCCGCTTAAGGCCACACTAAGCCTTAGCAGACACGGGCTTAAAGGTTAGGACCAGGCTAGCCCATCCATCTGACTTGCTTAGAGCCTTCCCCATCCTTCAGCTTTGCCTCCTGGGAGCTATTTCCTCATCTCCGGGTTGATCCTGCTTTCAAGGCCAGTGACCTCTGGACACTCAGGATCTGCCAGGTCTCTGTGGTCCTCCCTCAAGCCCTGCTCCTATTAAAATTTAAATTGTATTAAAATTTGTATTACCAGTAGAAGCCTCTGCCTGATATTGTCTGAAGACTTAACTGAAATGTCCTTAATTTGCAGACCCAAATATGAAAATCAAACCTCACTGTTACAGACATTCTGCAGAGTGAGTTTATTTAAGGAAAACAGACCACACTGAGCACTATCACCCACAATGCCAGGGTTTCCTGAAGGCTCAATCTACCCTGAGTTTCTGAATTGACACAGAATAAACAGTGGTGATTTTTTTATTCCTTGAGAGGCCGGGACAGCGGTAGAGCATACACTTAGTAATGGGATAACTGGAGTCCCTGTGCAGACAGAAAAGCTCCGTGCTGCACCCATGCCTTGAAAATACTACATGTCAGTTCAGAGGCGCCAGTTAGGAGCCCTCCCCTGCCGCTTTGTTCATTTCAGTGAGAGTTACCCTGGCTACAGCAATTTAACTATGGCATGTTTGTTCTTAGAACCGGGTAACTTCCTCAGACTGAGCATATTAAATTAGTTTCAATTTCCTGCCGAAATTTATAGACAGGTTGTAAATGAAAAAGCTGCCTCTGCTCTTCATTATCACTGTGCATTATAGTTGTTTTAAATAAAAATGTTATTTACTCGCACCTACTGTCAGATATAAAACTACAGAGGCACCCATCAATGGTTCTGTTGGCACCGTAAAGAAAATGTCATGTGCCAGCACACCTGGCTCTGTGTTACAGCATAGAGTTAGTGTTGCAAGGTGACTTTGATATGTCAGAAAAGCTAATTACGCCCCATCAAAGGACTGAAGAAATTGCCTTTTTTAATGAAAAGTTTTTATAGGAGCTGACAATGATCTTAGGCAAAGCAGTAAAACTTAGGTATATAATTATATAAATTCTTTAAATTCTTATTAGACTTTGTTAATTGACATGTTACTGTCCACTAATACAGAAAAAATGTTGAACATAGACACTGAAGCAGAGGTTAAGACTACGGAAACACAGCGAAAGCTTAAGTTGAGTCTCTCCATTCTTCCTTCCAAATACAGTCCCAATTTGTCCAGAAAGTAATTTGTTTAAGTTATAACTGTTTATCTGTTCTGTGTGAATGGGTGTCTACATGTGTGCCACAGCATGCATAATGAGGTCAAGACTAACTTGTTGAAGCCAATTTTTGCCTTGTATAGTCTGAAAATTGAACTCAGGTCATCATACTTGGTGGCAAACACTGCTACTCACTGAGTCATCTTTTGTGACATTATTTATGATCATATATGTTATTTTATGTTATCATAAGACTATAACAAATATTATTAAGAATTACCTCTTAATAACATATATGCATATTGCAATAAAGACACATTTCCTCCAATAGAGATTTATTGCTCACATCTCTTCTCATTTCTAATATATACATATATAATATATAAAACACATATAAAAGTACATATATATATATATGTTTGTCTATGTGTCTATGGCATATGCATACCCATATGTGAATTAATATTTATTTTTTATGAGGAGCCATATCCAGGAGAAACATGAAGTGAGTCCTGCTGTTCATTATACCGGGATTAAGAGCAGAACTTTTATTGTTAGCTTTGACAGAATGTATGTGATTATTAGTGATGTCTTTTTTAGAAAATTGCAAATTACAGGAATGCTACTCAGGAAGAAAGAAATGAAGCATGCAGTAGTTATTTAGGGTTTACAAGATTGACAATGATTCTCCCCCCTTGCAGAAGGTTCAGTACTTAAAGCAGAAAGCTGTAATTGTTGGTTGCTTTGGATGCCCTTAGCTATTTGGGATGTGGAAAAATGTATGCTATAAATGTTTTACTCCTATAATTGTTGTCACTTCAGAAATGGTTCAATTATAAGTGCTTTGTAGGAAAGATGCACGAAGAAATGATTTATAGCAGCATTCTCTGATGATGGCAGTTCAGTTTTTAAGTGTAAAAATGTAAAAGAACTGAACCCATTTTTTTGTTACTGAATGTTGCCCAGGTCCCTGAATTCCCCTGTGTCGGCATCTCTGACATTGGCTTAAAAGGAAGCCATGACAGAACCATCTGCAGAGTGGTTCACTTCTAGTGCGATGAGTAAAGGAACTTCTCAAAGTACTTAAGGGCACTGGGATCAGGGCGAACCTTTATGGAGTTGACTGAGGCAGATCCATTGGGCTCTGACTGTGAGTAAGGAAGTTGATTTCTTGTGTTACTCTTCATCTTACGATCAATGACACTGGGCAAACCACCTTGCCTCTTAGAGGTCTAGGGATGATGTAATCAACATCTGCATCACTTAGCTTCTAAGCACTACCATGCCCTTTAGGAAGCAAGTATTAGATTGATCTCTTGTAGGTTATCTCCACAGCCATATGCTTTAATGATTTGTGAGTATAATACAGGCTTCCCTGGTAATTCTCCCAGGTTTCTATTGTATCCTTTGTCAACCTAACAAAGTTTATCAGTTATCATCATTAAAAGATTGGGGAATTGGGTTTTGGATTCAAGGCAATGTGCTTGTTACATACTTTCTTGTGGCTAATCAGTTTGTGTTCTTAAAGTTCATAGCTTAATTGTGAAATTAGGTTCGTAGAGCCTGAATATCACTGGGCTTATGATTTCTGCCAAGGCTGGGTTGACTGGCCAACCAAAGCCAGGTGCCAGACTCCCATCAGTTTGAAACAAACAGGCTCTAACTGATCACTAGTGGAATTTCTATGGAAAAGCAAGGCAGGGCTCCTTCACTTTGATTGTTTTATTAAGTGTGAAATAGCCACACATCTTTTATATTGATCCGACAAAGTGTGACTGTTCTAAGGGATGCGTTCCTTTGATGTCCTTGGATTGTGCTTCTTGAAAGGAAAAGATTTGATCTGTGATTTTCTTTTCCAGACTGCCAACTTTTAATACATGGAGATTGCTCTACCAAATGACCCTCTTTTCTGAAAGGAGCCTTGCAGTGCTTTCAGAGGGGCTGTCATTGCTCATGCAAAGAAAGGTTTGCTGGAGACTCAAAGATGTATTTGTGACTTAGCATTGTTGAGCATGTTGGATTTATCAGTTGCTTGCCATCTCTTTATTCACTGGTTGCTAGCAAATTCCATGTGTGTGTTTTATTACATATGATATGTGAGATTATATATATTGTATATGTGTATTACGCGTATAGAGAGTGAGGGCAGAAAAGACAGTGGTCAAGTACATAAACAGTTTGAATACAACTGAGTGTGCCAGAGGGTTGTTATCACCCAGAAAGATGCAACTGACATGGGGTTGCACACAAATGACTTTCCCATGGACAGGATATCTGGTCTAACTACTTTAAAAAATTGCCTAACCCTACAGGGAGCCCTGGCTAACTAATGCAATAATTATCTAGGAGTGGAGCCAACATCCTGTGATTATATTAGAACAAACATGCTGCAGTGTTTTGGCTGATGTATGTTTCTTTGCATCTTGATTCAATGTTTTATTAAGGAGAAAGTTGGAGAGGCCTTCTAAACAAACTCATTGGGATCACCTGTGGTATAAGGTTAGGAGGATGTTTCTGTAACATTCTAGGACATTGGAATTACCTGTGGTATAAGGTTAGGATGTTTCTGTAACATTCTAGGACATTGGAATTACCTGTGGTATAAGGTTAGGATGTTTCTGTAACATTCTATAACATTGGAATTACCTGTGGTATAAAGTTAGGATGTTTCTGTAACATTCTATAACATTGGAATTACCTGTGGTATAAGGTTAGGATGTTTCTGTAACACTTTTTTTTCATCTTAAAAAATAATTTAAAACAATTGATGTCTACTTCATAGTTAAACACAGACACATAGGAATATATGACTTTGAATGTTAACTTTTAGCTACTTAATTGAAAATTTTCTATTATTATTATTTTAAGCTTGCCAATATGGCGAGCACTTTTCTTTGGTTGGTCATTCCATATGTGCATATCTATCTGTTTGTGTATTTGTGGAACAGATTAGCACCTCAACATCTATAAGTTGATAAATTTTAATTTGGCAGCTTTTTCTTCACAGATGGTCTTATATACTATACATAATTTTGTTGATACATTGACAAGATTGCACAGTGAGCAATATTTAAACTTTCTTTTTTTCTATATTCTATTTAGCTCACCACACCCACCATTGTTATCTCCAGTGTTTGAGGAAATCAGTTGCTTTAATATGTGTGCCCTAATCTGTGAAATGAAGAAAAATATTGGACATTATAGACTTGCTAGACAGTGGCTTGTTGTCCCTGTGAAGGTTTCTTTGAAAAGAGAAATTTACCAGTGGCTTCCAGGCAAGATGAATGAAAGAAATTCTGGGCCTGTGTGTATTTTACACAAGGGCCTTGTCTCTGGGTAGTGGGAAGGGAAGAATGGATTGCCAATGCATGCATTCATTACTGGATTAGGAGAGTGAAGGTTCCAGGGCATACTTAGTTATTCCTGTCGCTTTTCCTCTCCCAAAGCTTTAAATGACACTTTTGCTCTATCCTCTTCTTCCTGGAAATATAACTCCGATGAGACTTCTCCATCACCTGTCAGTGCTTGAGTTATTTTATGTGCAGTTATTGTTGTCTAGTTTAGTGTTGTGTTTCTTTAAATATCTTTTCTAGATAGTACCTTCCATGAGGAAAAGAATCAGATGAACCTGCTGTAATCCTTCTAATAGTCAGAAAGATTGGAAAATCATGAAATGTCAGTAGAATGCATTATCACAAGTATTGTTAGGTTTTTGGCAAATAGCTGCCTACAAACTTTTTTTCTGTAGACTGCTTCTCAGTTTACCTCCCTGCCTCCATCTTCACATAGGAGGGCTGGCATGCCAGGAACTGTCTGGGTAGAAGGGGGCAGACTGATCTGACAGGTTCCAAACAGGAGGCCCTGCCTAGGGAACTTTTCAAAATCACTGATTTGTTTTAGAAGCTGCTAGCCCTCATTGTAGTGAACATGAATAATTCCAAATGCAGAATCATGCCTTTTGCACTGACTTAGAAAGCTTTTGAGGGAAGGGAAGAAGTTGTGAATCCCCACTGTTCTGAACTGCTACAATGGAAACAGAAAGTTAAGACTGTGGTAAAGTACCAGTTGGAATGTGTTGGATGTTAGAATTTTGGAGATTTTTGTTCCAACCAACTACTCCTTACTGGAAAAACATGGCTTTAAATCTTCCCATATACATAATGAACTCCCATGCTCCTATAAAGATCCCATGTCCAAGTTTAGAAAGCATCTTATCAGTTTCTCCAATTTGTTTATAATCATCAAAAAATAAGAATTCATAGATTTTTCTCACTGTCTCTAGAAATACTGGTGACAATAAGTTTCCAAGGGGGCTGTTGGGCATCCCTTGTCATTGGAACCTTTATGATATTGGCAACAAAACATAGTGTTTTGTAACCAGTAGGAAAATGGGTTTAAATCCAGTATCAACTGAGAACTATATAGCTAACTTTAATGTCTCTTTTTGTTTTCATATGTAAAGAAGGTCTGTGGAGCCAGCCCTGCTTCATTTTAGTTTAAGCCTTACCCAGGAAGTATTTGAGAAGATTGTAAATCTTACATGTGGCAGAGATCTAATAACTACTGAAAAGTATCACATCACCTCCATCTCTGTCTGCTCCTTCTCATCTTCCTCAACAACAGAGTCCCTTATCCATAACTGTGTATCTTCCAAAATACTGTTAAGACCTATCTTGTCCCTCGATGTTTCCATATGGACAGCAATGCATGTTGTGCATTCATAGAGATGAACTACATTTCCTTTGAGAAAACAAGGTAATCACTAGGTCTTCCAACCTAAGGCTTGAAAAATAGGAGAAGTTGGTTTTGATCTTGTTTTGAACAATGTGGGAATCATAAGTAATTGTGTGTGTGTGTGTGTGTGGTACGTTATTGTAACAAAATATCTGAGATAGTCAATGTAAATAGAGGGAAAGTTCAACTTGAGAGCCTGAGGTGGAGCAAAGCTGCTCACCTCAGGTCAACCCACAAGTAAATAAAGAGGGATGGGAGAGGCCTAGTTCTAAAGCTCCTTCAAGGACACATTTGCATAAGGCTTCCTGCTGTGTCTCATCTCTTAGTTTCCACTAACTCTCAGTGCCAAGCTGGTGCTGAGCTTTTAACACATGGGCTTTTTGGAGGGAGGATTCCAGATGTAAAAATGTTAGTATATTTCAAAAAACATATGAAAGGATTTTTAAAGTTTCAGAGCAAAGAAATGGCAACTGTTTGAGGCTATGGATATGCCTCTCCCGATTTGAACATTACACATTGTATGTGTTATCAGAGCATCTCATGTTCTCCTACATATGGACAATCTTAAGTGTTAGTTTCAAAAATTTTTAAGTGAGGTTTCTTGCCATAGGCAGTTGCAGATCGAAGGCGTTTGAAAGTCCACTTAATCCTAGAACACCATTGCAAATGAGATTATTGCTAATGAGAAAACCAATGAGGTGAAAAGTATTAATAGATCATAACTGCTTTTGAGATGCAACTGTTGAAACGAGCGAAACACACACACCTTACTAAGGAAATGTGAAGTGAAAGTTTAATAATTTGAGTTCTTTCTGGGAGAATGAGGACATTGTAAGCATCGGAGGTATGTTATTTAAAATATACAGAATTTCCTCAATGAAGCTGTAATATTATAAATAGAAAAGGAGACTTCTTCTTGAAACACATGCATTTTTCGTAAGTAATAGGGCTATGTGTATGTGGAAGCAGATTTATTTTCTCAGAAAGAATTGTTTATTGAACACCATTTATTCTGGTCTTGGACCATATTTGTTCCATCCTCATGAAAGCCCTATGAGGTAGGATTTATTGTTTATATTTTAAAAATAAGAAAACAGTCACTGTTAGCAAGTTGGGACTTCACTGAGATAGTCATTATTGTTGATGTTATTCGTGTCCTGCAGCTGTGAATGAGCTCTGATGCTATGTCTCTGACTGTTGAGTGTTCCAGGAGAGGCAGAGTTAGACCCAAGGCCCAGATATTGTTGGGAATTGTAGCAGATTTAAAACCATTCTGCACTCGAGGAGACCAGGATACAACTGGACTCTTGAAACTTTGCAATTGAGTTCCATAAAGGACATGGAGACTAGAAAGCTTGGCGAATCTGGTTATTCTTTTATAGGGCATATTACAGCATCGACTATGTATCTAATTGGTTTCATCTGTTTCTGATTTTAAAGTTAGAAAGCTGTGAAGCACTAACTATGCCAGGACTGTAGTTTCACATCCCCAGTGGAGTTTAGCAAGTTCTGTGGCTGTTCCGGAAATGGCTGTGGGAGAGACCTGACTGAGGTCCTCCCAACTGCCTGCCATGTGCTGAAACAGCTTTTCAGCATGATGACTGCCACCACAGCCAACTTCACATCACTCCCCTCTCTTCAGTTTCTAAATGGTCTTAGGATGTCGTTGGCTACCTGCAGAGAGAAACTGCATTGCAAACTAGATTTTCCATAACTTGCTTTTGTCCATAGTTTGGAAAGCCTTAATGTTGTTTATAAAACCCACACAACATTACCTATATAATAATCAGTTCATTGCAGACTAGCTAGGACAGCTAAAGAGAAATGTTCTCTGAGGTTGGAAAATGGTCTGAGATGAGGACACTTGTATAGTCTTGTCCTTTGAGGCATTGTAGACAGTTGGTCTGTTTAACATCAGGGTGGCTTACAACCCACAAACTGAACCAATGATCAAAGAAATAAAAGTCTTTAGTTGAACTGTGCTTGACTTCTGTTTACCCAGAGGGCTATGGGGAGCAAAGCAGCTTGGGCTGATTCTTAAACAAGACACAAAAATTAGGTTGCATTTTCTCAACCCGTTTTAAGGATCCCCATCCTAGGTCCTGCCATCCACCACAGAATAGGCATTTGTCCCCTTATTATGGAATATCAAGAGAGCTGTCACCATCACTCTAACTCCAGTGCCCGCTGTTAGAATTGGAAAGTCTGAGATCTCATTTACAGACATTCCGAGCATGGCTTGCCTGGATTCCAGCTCTCAGGCATTGAGCCTGCCCACTTCTCTCATTCCTGACTGTTCTGATTAATGGCCTTCAGACCGAATGCTGGTTTTTAACAAAAGAAAACACTCAATATCAAGAAGGGCCAACTTGGTTCTGCTCTATGTGCAGGATATAACCATTAAAAGTATTTGAAATTGATGTGTATACTGCATATAAAATCAAGCAAATAAATATAATCAGTAATATTTGTGCAGTGCCGAGTGAGCTCTATAAAATCAGTTCATTGCAGACTAGCTGGCACAGCTAAAGAGAAATGTTCTCTGAGGCTGGAGAATGGTCCGAGATGAGGACACTTATATATTCTTGTCCTTTGAGGGATTGTAGACGGTTGGTCTGTTTAACATCTGGGTGGCATACAAAGGCAGTGTATCCTAGATGAGGCTTTAGCCTAATGACTGTGACTGCCTAACAGTCACTACTGGTGTCTGGCAGGCAGTTGAGGTAGTTCCAGAGGCCCACAGGGTACATATCACCATTATGCATCACATCCATTGGAGCTGAGTGGCAGTAGTTTTCCAGTCCAGTTTTCAGTTCCATCTGTTTGAGACGAGGTAAACTGAATCTCTTTGCTTCCTTTGTTTTGTTTAGAGAAAGTTATCTGTTCAATTGAGATGAGTAGTAATTGGATTATATTACTGTAATTCATTTATTAGCGGGGCATTAGAATCCACAGTGGTGTGTTTCCATCTTAGAACCCACAAATTACCAATTAAACACAATCTTCTACTCTAAAACAATGCGATTATTTTTATTTAAGCCTATTTTAGAGGCTGAGTCACTCGCCGCCTGCATATATCTTTGTTTAAAATGCATTAGTGAAATATTACTGAAGCCTGAGACATTACTTGTTTATGTGCAATTTGTGCAGGAAACTGGTGCTAGCTCTTCATCTAGATGGTACCCCAGTCCCCCCTGGGGTGACCTTTCTCCATGGTAGCTACTTATACCAACTTTTAAACGCAGTTTTAAAGAACTACAAAATACTACATGCAAAATTACTTCATTTGAGAATGACTGACTCGCAAAGCAAAAGAATACACAATTGCAGTATATGAGAATCTAGTTTCTTTGGGTTTAACTGTGCATATAGGCCACTGTTCTATATAGGGCTTCATTTTATATACTCAGGCACTGTGGCAGATTACAATTATTCTCTTGTCTTCAACAAGAATATAATGTTACTGGATATGAAATGAACACACACACAGGAAAACTAATTGGAAATATGAGACACTTGAGGAGAAATAAGGCAAGGAAGTGTATGTGTCACAGCAAAAGTAGGGGCAACCATTGTTTCAGTGGGTTGACAGAAAGTGATGAAGGGGCATATAGCATAGTTGAGTAGCTAGAAATGTTTCTCAGAAGATGTGAATGTGCCAGGTGTGAGGAATGTCTGAGAACTCATGAGTATTCAGAGCCCAGTGTTCTGCCTTGGGGGATGGGAAGCACAGTGAGGACAGTGATGTGTGTGAGAGGGAAAGTAGGGCCAGCAATGGGGAAGTCAAAGTCAGTGGTGGGCGAGAGCAAGCACTGACTTTTCAGGAAGAAGTGCCTTACATGTGATGAAAAATCACTTTTCTAGGTATGGCAGAAATCCTCATTAATTATGTAAGGGTGTATAATATGTAAATTATGTGAAGGAGTATAATATGTAAATTATGTAAGGGAGTATAATATGTAAATTATGTGAGGGACTGTATTATGGGCCAAGACACTAACGCTGAGGAGAACAAACTAGAAAGGGACCCAGCAGAGGTTGTTGGGTGGTAATGTAGAGTAAGAGGTGTGATGGACCAAAGTGTCTAGAAGAGAAACAGAGAAAAGATACAGTCAAGTCCTTGACACTGGTTTCTGAGAGAACATGAAGCAGGTGTTCAAGAACCAGGAGGAAAGTTGAGAGAATCTCATTAGTCATGATAGGAACTTATGAGGCATCTGGAAGAACAGTAAGGGAACAAGTGAAGGTTAGGGGAGAGAACCTGCAGACACTTTAGGAAGCTTTGAGGCTGGTAGATTTTATAGCATAAAGTAAGAAATGCACTCAATAGTTTATCCTCCGGATCATAACCCCAGTGGAAGAAGATCACGCGAGTGTGAGCAGACAGGGCAAGGTGCATCTCTAGATTCTCAGAGATCAGCACCTCTGCTTCCAGAAAGGCTCCCATGTTAGGACAACCCTGAGTCAGCCATGTTTCTCTTCAGTTTTGCCTCCAGCTACTGTAGATTTGCTTTCTAGAAGCCTCTGCTTTTTAGAACCCTGTAGCCCAGAGCTGAACATACCAGTACTATTCCACATCCCTTCTGCCAACAGAGTTTGTCTTCTTTTAAAGTCTTCTTTTCTTCTTTACCATTTAACACTTCCAAGAATGAAATACACTAACAGGTTATACAGAGTACTTAGTAGGGCAGCTGCCTCTATAAAATGATGGGGATGCTTGCTACATCCTTTCATGATCAACAGCAACTGCATACTGTGCAGGGGCCAGACCACAACAGCAATGTGTATATTTTGTCTAAATGTAGCCTGGAAACATCAAGGCAAGCAGAGCATGGGTACTCTGTGACTTATGGCATTCATGAAGCCATCATTCAATGTAACTATTCAAGGTCGCACAGATGGGCATAGCATCCTGTGGTCTTACAAAAAAATATAGAATAGCAAGGAATATAATGAGCAATTTGATCAGAACGTGAGTATCTGTTTACTAATGATTTCCAGTAGGAAGCTGGCCTCGCCGGGCATACCTGTAAGAGTTGGTCATTTACAACATCAGAATTGTGAACCTTTTGCTCAACCAACCCACTTCTGATCCCATAGAGTCAGCAGAGGTGGTGAAGGAGAGGTGAAGATGCTAGAACTCTAACATTAACACAACTGAAAAAATCACTTCTCATTGAGTGAACACATTGATTTCCTAACAGACACACTCTGGCTTGGTGGGAAACATTCGGATCAGTTAACCCAAACTGCTGATCCTAGAGTCTTTTGGATTGTGTGATTTTTTTTCCCCCCATGGAAAGAGGTACACACTGCATTCTCCTAGAAGTTCAATTTAGCCCTTCTATGTTCTCTGGGATGGTTTTAACAGCAGTTGAACCAGGATTGACTGTGCTACTGCTGCCTTTGCCTGTGCAGGTGGGCAGACTCAGTCCACACACACCCCCAGCTGCCAGTCTGGACCCCTGCCTCCTGCTGTGGTGGCACAGGATTCTTCAGGCAGGCGGGACACTGTTCAGAACTGTACACGTGGCTGGTATTTCACAGCCGGGACTGAGATGGCACTGCTTAGGCCAGCAGAGGCAATTTGGGGAACTCTCCCGCTTTCCCTCAGTAGGAGAAAATAGTTTTTACTTTGTAGTCAATATCCTCTGTTTGCTCCCTTCCCGACTCATCCAGTGCAGCGAGCATCTCCACCGATAGACGAAATGTGTGCACAGTAGACACATAGCAAGCTCATTGGGTCAGATTTAAAGAATTTTAATGGGTTTTCCATTATTAGGGCACTGTCAGTGGGTTTACCCTTTAATTATAGTCTGAGAATTCAGCTACAAATGAAGTTAGCTGAAGAAAACCAGAAGACACGCCCAACTAAGAGGACAGTGGAATCAGCTATGTACTTGACCTCAGGCCTGCTAGCTACAGTGAAGCAGATAGATGTCCCTGCTCACCCCAGCGCCCATCTCAACCCCCTCCTTCACCATTATTATGGGATAGTGCTCTTTAATGCTGCTATCAGAGCATCTTTGCTCTTGGAGGACATTGTTTTGGGTTAGGGATGTTGTCTTATATGGAAAACAATGTGACATTGATCCTTTTCAACAGCCAAGAGATGTTATCTCTTGCCATCTTCCCTGGCCTCCACCAGGGTATTGCACGAATCTGTATCTAATTACCTGTGCAGCTAATTACCTCTTCCATGTTAAGTGGCTGCCGTAATCTCATTTCCCTTTCAAGTCCATTTTATGGCATCAGACTGTATTATATTCCCCCTTCTAATGGCTGCTGACAAAATTACAGCATTACCACCCAGGACTGATGAGAAGTCAGCAGGCCCATGAGCAGTTGCTCCTTGTGAGTTTTCTGTTGCCCTTTCCCTTTTTACAGTGTGTTATTAAATACCTATATATCCGAATCATCTCTGCATGGCTCCATTTGTTTGATTAGCATTGCGATACTGTGACAAGACACTATATCAGTAGTAATCGATCTGATTAGCATGGAGATGATATGAACACAGATTGTATTGATGTTTAATAGTGCAGGCATCCAGGTGCCGTAAACATTATAGATGTTTTTGTATGCTGTGTGCAAGGTCTCTGTAATGAAGACGGCAACCACAGCAGATTTTAGAGCTCCATGATTTATTTTCTGCCAAGTGCCACGGTGGGTCCTGCATAGTATATGGCACTCCTGTGCTGGAGCCTGCATAAAATGTTTTAATCAGTGTTCAAAATAACGCAAATATTTTCAGCGGACAGACTGTAATATTGCTTTATTAAGAGATGCTTGCACAGTGCAGTAAAAAGCTTCCTAAGGTCTCACTGCCATCTAGCCACATAGTTCTAGAAACTAGGTCCCCAGGTTACTTTGTTATTGTAACACATCCCATCTTCTTTCAAGGCCTGATGTAATTTTTGTGTGACTCACCTTTCTGTCCACACCATGCAGTCAAGCTTAAAGTGTAGCTATCATGTGCACTTCACTTGGATAAAGTTTTTGTTAGAGAGTGTATAGTGATGGGAATCGAGCAGGTGAAGGGGGAATCAGCCAGGCACCAGGTGGGAACTGTCTCTTGACAGCCTGTGAAGAACAGGCGGGAGTCTCTGTCACGGAGTGTTTTGTGTCAGTTGAGAGCCTTTGCTGGGCTACAGGAAGAGAAGACATTTCTAGAAATAGGTCTGCTTCCACATCAATCACTGATTCTCATGTATATAGACATGCACATATGTTTTCCTTTTTTGATTTGTTTTACAAACTATTCCCAAGTTGAGCTTAAAAGGGGGAAAATAAATATAGAGGTTAAAAATTGTATGAGTTATATGTTGCTTTGTAGAATTCTTGGTTTTGATTTTTGTGTGTTTTGTTTGTTTTTCTCCTTTGTTTTCTTTTTTTATTGTTTACATTGGATTGTAAACTTGGTGTGGAGACATATACCTTTAATCCCAGCATTCAGGAAGCAGGTGGATTTCTGAATTACAGGCATGCCTGATCTACAGAGTTAGTTTCAGGGCTGAGAAACCTAATCTCAAAACAAAACAAGAACAAACAAATAAAATATACACAAAATAACCAACCAAATAAATAAATGGAAAGGTACATAGATAGGTGTATAAATATATAGATGCATAGGTAGATAGACAGACAAATGGTAGATGGATTATATATGCATTTGCTCTTACATTTGCATTTGTTCTCAATTTAAACACATGCATTGTACATGTGTACATCTATATGTGCATATCTTTTTTTCCCAATCCTCCCTCTGCCTCTCTTCTCTCTCCTCCATGTATGTGCACCATTTCTATCCAGTATCCTAACCCAATTACTTGGGTTACATTAATGTTCTCGCCACCTATCTCTCTAGGTTCCAGGCATATAGTTTCCCACAATCTTGAATATTCTTTACTATTTTTTTCCATTGGTATATCAGCAGAATGACCTTTTACTAGGCAGTAGTGGGTCCCAGATCTTTCTGAAGTCTAAGTTATGTCTAAGTATGAGACACAAGCTTGACAGGCAAAAAAAAAAAAAAAAAAAAAAAGACTAAGAAGAAGTAGAAGAGAGAAAGGGATGTTCTAACAGCCTAAGGAGGAGTAATCTTTTAACAGAGAAAGGACGGCTGACCATGAAAGATGAGAGAGTGACAGTGACAGTGGATTCACAGTTCAGATCACTGGTCTCCCCCAGGATGTCTGTTTCAGAGAACTAGGGAAGGCGATAGTGGGGGAGAGTGTATGGCCAGCTCTTTGTAGACGGTAATAGCACAAACTTAGAGTAGGGGAAGGTTGTTGGAAGATCAAATGGGACCAAGGTAACCGAATGATTGCTGTTTGTAGGATGCATCAATTAAGCAAGCAAATGAAAAGATTTAAAGACCCAATTTGTACTCTCTGGAAGAAATAACATGTAAGCATGACGTAATTAAAAATTTTTATACAAGCTACACTAAAATGTAAAATCAAATAGGCCAAATTATGATAATTATAAAACATTAATTTATAGTCATTCCAAAATCCATTGAGAAGATATGTTCCTTTTCATGTTGACTCTTGAAGATCTATGTGGGTTGTATGCCCAGCAGCTGTGTGTGGTGTGTAGCGACCATAGTGCGTAGTTTAGCTCTTGAGAGTTTTCTTCAGCATATTATTTTAAAAAGATCAGGTTCCAGAGTAAACTAGAATGTTTTAACAAATCATACAATTTTGAGGATATACAAGATTGAATTATAAATGAATGAGAAGCTAAGGTTCCATAATTAATTTGTTGCACTTATATGATCATATCAACAAAGACTTTAAATTAAAACCTGGCTGTGTTCCATTCAAAAAGACTAAGATTTTATCTTAAACTTCATTTCAGCTTAAAAAAATGCTAATTACCATTTTGACTGTGTGGTTGGAAGTAAAAATTAAAATGGATTTAATGTTATTTATAAAGTTTTGGGTGATTTAAAGGGCATCAAGGGTATTTTGATGAATTATACATGTTGGTACTCAAAGATTAATGGCGTCCTTTGAAAAGGATGTGTGTATTCTATCTGAATCCGTTGAAACGGCAGTAATGGAATTGTATGTTTGCAAGGTAGTATGTTATGTGGACATTTCCTTTAAACAAACAGTTTGAGGTGATGAAAAGCAGAAAAGCGAGTGCAAAGCGGAGGGAGGGATATGTGGAAGTGAGGTATTCATGGGCTTGGGGAAAGATGGCTGTCAACATGTGACCATAGGCCACAGGCCATTTTTGCTTTTCTTTTTAACCAACACTTGTTGTCAATATGCACATCAGGCACTCTTGCGTGAATTGTCTCTTCACTGAAAAGACAGCCGGACTAAATACTGTAGTCACAGAAGTTGTAACACTCTGAGGTAGAGAACTGGAGTTTTCTGTCACATTATAAACATTGGATACAAAAGTTTTTCATCTAATATTGAAAAACTGTTTAAAAGAGACACTATAAAACCTAGCCCTAACTTCCAAGTACTCGGTGGCCATTCTAGGGATGGCTTAAAGCATACAGGACGTACAAAGGTCATGCCGCAATATTACAACATTTTACATGGGAGACATAATGAACAGCAGATTTTGTAATCCATGAGGTTCCAAACCAAAAGCTCCCAGGATACCGAGGAAGCTTGCACTCTTAATATCTAATTGCACATAAAAGGACAGAAATTGAATAGATTTCTAACAAGTAAAGAATAATTAAGAAAAATTATTAGATCACATTACTAACATATATACAATGTCATAGTTATGCTTTTAAAATTGTTGTCATATTATATGTTTTTAATATTTTAACATGAAAATTTATAGCAGTGGTTCTCAACCTGTGGGTCGTGACCCCTTGGGGGGGTGGTCAAATGACCCTTTCATAAGGGACACCTAAGACCATCGAAAAACATAGATATTTATATTATGATTCATAACAGTAGCAACATTACAGTTATGAAGTAGCAATGAAAATAATTTTATGGTTGGAGTTCATCACAACATAAGGAAATGCATTACAGGATTGCAGTTAGGAAGGTTGAAAACCACTGGTTTATAAAGTCTTCAGAAGCTTGTTAAACGTTACTTCACTAAGGTTTATTCTTAAGCAAAGCTATTAGATTTACCAGAGTTCTTAGATGTTTAAAGCGGTTGAACTGAGATTTCTATTTTATAAGTAGTTTCTCATTTAAATCCTAGGGAAATGATCCTGAATCTAAGAAATAATAGATAAAGGCCATTGTATATTCTTTATTTTTCTGGAATGGTGATTTTTTAAAAAAATATTGTGGTGATTATCAGTGTATTTATACTGATAAAGGCAAGGTAAGAGACAGTCCCCTTACTCTAAGCATTTGTCATTAATATTTTATGTTTTTATTTCTAAGTCATCTCAAAGGGTTCAAGAAAATACTGAGATCAGTTCCAAGAAGCATGGCGGGAAGGTATCAAGAGAATATTGACCATTGCTTTCTGCATGGTAATTGGAATGTTGTGGTAGTCACTCAAGCTGCATCCATGAATGGAGAGCAAAAGACTGCTTCTAACATCCCTTTCAAGACACAGACCCTTGATCTAAGAGACCTTCGATTAGTCAACCAGGAAAATGTTTCTATAGATAATGAATCTCTAAATGAAGGACTTGATTAAATAAAAAAAATTAACCAGTTTGAAATGATGTAAAGTCATAGAAATGAGAATAATTTGGGACAGCTTCAGAACAGTATAGATGTGCTTAATGTCATGTGATTTCAGCTATAAGCAAGTGTGAGGTGATACACTGTATGCTAATTATATTTTATTCTTCAATAAAAAGTCACCAAAGGAATAAAAGTGAAAAGATCCTTGTCATCTCACCTCAATTCAGAAGCATGTTTCAGGCAGACTTTACATCCATTAATTCCTGTTTCACTATAAGGATGTGTGAAAGCTAAGATATACATCAAGAGATTCTGTACAGTAGCTGATGGGGGTTCTTCACCTATGGTGTTAGAATCGAAACTCTAGGCTTAAGTTGTAAATATAGATTATAAGGCACAATGACAATGTTTGCATGGCTAGATGCTTTCAGGTTATATAGACAAGTTCCTACATGGTCCTGCAGCTGCCTCCCAGACATTCCCTTAAAGGAAATGCCATTCCCCACCTCCCTCATTAAGAATGTAGCTATGTCTTACTTATTTGCAGTCCATTTGAACCAAGTGAGGGCATCTTACTCATCTTCAGCTCCCTGAGTTCCATTGGTTGTGTCTAGTTGTACGGTGAGCCTAGGAGGTGATTCATGATTGGATGGTTAAGGATCCTGAGTGACAGTTCTACCACAAACGCTGGAGAGGTCTTTATGGTCCTGTACCATTCCTCTTATCTTGGAGACCTGAATAAACTTGCTGGTAAAATTACTAGAGAAATTTAAACTTTTAAACAAGTAGCAATCCCTTGAATTTAGTAGGTCTCCCTTCTTACCTCACAAGAGAAATATAAATGAGGAGACAAAGGGGTCCAAAGTTTGTCCTCAGTATCAAAGTTTTAAGGATATTATATGGATTTCCATCTCAGACCTTATGACTGTGCCATTTGCTGCATTTAAATGTATTTTGTTTTATGTAATCACAGATTAGCCAAAATCTTTATAAATCTGGGCCAATGAGATGGCTTATCCCATAAAGGTGATTGCCTTCAAACCTGGATGTATATACCCTCCTACCATATAAATGAATGAATGAATGAATGAATGAATGAATGAAAACCCTACTTACCTGTCTTTCTCAATTCTAACAATGTTGTTCATATCAATAACTTCTTGACACTGTGAGTCCCATTACCCAAGGCCACTCTAAATGCTGCCAGAGACACCATCCTAATTACTTCACAGTTTTTCTGCTCTTTAATTTCCTGGTTTCCTTATTATTGATCTTTAATAAAAGACAGAGTTAATATTATTCCCAATGTCTGTATCTCTTCCACTCTACCTTTTCATTAAAAAAGGCAATCATTCGAGTGGCCTTTTATATGTAAATTTGATTGTGCCTCTAACCATCATTTAGTTGTATAGAAGCTAAAGCTTTAAAGAACTATGGCAGATGGAAATTTACAGGGCTGTATTTTCAGCTTCTGTAGCACATTTGTTACTATCAGGTGGCCAAGCTCCATGCAATGCTGAGGGTTTTCATTACGCCATGAATAACTACAGACACACACTCTGTCTACCGTTTGTAATTTCTCTGTGCTAAATCATTCTACTTAATCTTGAGTTACATGAAAAGAAATAATTGATCTATACTGTGCATGAGAGTGGTAGCCTTCCTTCAGACAATGTTGCACCATTGCAATAAAATAGACATCTTTTTCTTATTGTTATTTATATTTTTTATTTATTTTGCAAATAACTATTTGGAACTTTAAGTTCAATAGTATGTTCAACTTCTAAGAAGTTTCTATTACTTGAATTGGTGAAACCATTTTAATATTCTCATAATCTAGATGATTTACCCATTTAAATACTTTATTGTTAATAAACTAGTGGCAATAGAACATCTATTTTCTTGTCGTTGGTAAGCATGCTGATTTAAATATTGCTTTTTGCCATTTTTATTTTTATTTTTATTGAACATGTACTTTGATCATTTCATACAATGGCCACCCCACGTCCACCCTTCCCTGCCATCCTCCAACTTCTGTCAATGCTCCTTTCTCTGTTGCTGTTCTTTGTCCTTTGTTTGTTTTATGATCCAGTGGGTTAACTGGGACTCTCTGCATGCCCATGGGTTTAGAACTGTATATTAAGGCCAATGGACTCACCTGTGGGTACTGGCTTTAAACCTGAAGCCCCTTCCACATGTCTCCATTTTAACTATGCCATGATGGAACCATGGCAATAGACCTGAATGGAAAATGTAACCTGTTGATTGTACATTCTAATATGCCACTAACCTTGGAGCTATTGTCTACCCTTCCCCCTTTTTGTCCTCTCCCAAGATACCTTGCTAGGTATCTATGGACCATGGGCCATCTGAATAATTTTAATCTCATATTCACCCTTCTATTTTGTTCTCATTTATTAGAATCAAGTTTTATATTATCAGATTTTATGTGTGTATATACATATGACAATATCTTTAACATTAGCTCATTATTTAGAGATCTTAAAATGCTAGAATGTTTAAATCGAGATTTGAATGTTAAATATATTACTTTTCATATTTTAAATGCCACCCCATTTGATGACAGTTTTAAATGTCCCATGTTATTTATGTTCTTAACACTTATAATATTCATTACTGATATATGGTCCACACATGGTAAGCTAACACCATCTTGAGAATTTGAAAATCTTTGCTCTAAGCTTGTGTGTGTGTCTGTGTGTGTGTCTGTGTGTCTGTGTGTGTGTGTCTGTGTGTGTGTGTGTGTGTGTGTGTGTGACTGAACTACCATGGATGTAATTTGCAGCCTGCATATTTTGCAAAATGCTAGAGAGGGAATATATCACAATGAGCAGTTCATGTTTTTTGTTGTTTTGTTTTGTTTTGTTTTAATGAGACAAACTTAGCATTGACTACTGGCTTCTCATTTTCTCCATGTCCCTTAGAAAGATCATGTAAGCCCTGAATTTCTGCATAATTGTGGGAGAATTAGTAGAAATAGTATAAAGAAACCCAATTATATACCGGTATTTGCATTTTTCTTCTTCCCCCCCTTTTCTTGGTTGAGGGTGCAGGCAAACATGAGCATGGTGCCTGAGCTATCCCAGCATGTGACCACCATGATGTCTCCAGCAGCAAGAATGGATATTCAGGATGGTCCATGAGGTCTCATAGGGCCATGCTGAGACAGAAGAAAGGCACCTAGCAGCAGGGTTTCCCCACCCCCACTGGTCTCTACTGGTGGTGTTTGTACATCAAGACAACTCATTCCCTCTGCAGGCCCAGACACACACACACTCTCTCTCTCTCTCTCTCTCTCTCTCTCTCTCTCTCTCTCTCTCTCCTTTTTCTTTCTTTCTTTCTTTCTTTCTTTCTTTCTTTCTTTCTTTCTTTCTTTCTTTCTTTCTTTCACAGTGAAAACCCAGCTTTATTTCATATTATCTAGACCTCATTAGAGGATAAGGTTGAATGGCATTTTTTTTTCAAATTTTTTTCTACACCAATTTTTTTTATAAAGATATTTTCTTTATTTACATTTAAAATGTTATCTCCAGCTGGGCATGGTGGTGCACGTCTTTATCCCAGCAGAGGCACACGGATTTCTGAGTTCCGGGCCAGCCTGGTCTACAAAGTGAGTTCCAGGACAGCCAGGGCTACACAGAGAAACCCTGTCTTGAAAAAAAACAAAAAAACAAAATAGATAGATAGATAGATAGATAGATAGATAGATAGATAGATAGATAGACAGACAGATAGATAAACAAATAATGTTATCTCCTTTCCTGCTTCCCCCCTCCCGGAAACCCCCATCCCATCCCTCTGCCCCCTGCTTCTATGAGGGTCTTCCTCCACTCACCCACCCTTTCCCACCTCCCTGCCCTCAATTTCTTACACTGGGGCATCTATCAAGCCTTCATAGGACTAAGGGCCTCTCCTACCACTGATGCCTGACAAGGCCATCCTCTGCTACATATGCAGCTAGAGCCATGTGTACGCCTTGGTTGGTGGCTTAGTACCTGGGAGCTATAGGGGGTCTGGTTGGTTGATGTTGTGCTTCCTACAGGGTTGCAAACCCCTTCAGCTCCTTCAGTCCTTGCCCTAACTCCTCCATTGGGGACCCTGTGCTCAGTCCAATGGTTGACTGTGAGCATCTGCCTCTGCATTTGTAAGGCTCTGGCAGGGCCTCTCAGGAGACACCTATACCAGGCACCTTTCAGCAAGCATTTCTTGACATCCACAATAGTGTCTGGTTTTGGTGACTGTATATGGTGTGGCAGTCTCTGAGTGGCCTTTCCTTCAGTCTCTGCTCTACACTTTGTCTTCAATTTTGCTCCTGTGAGTATTTTCTTCCCCTTTCTAAGAAGGACCAAAGCACCCACACTTTGGTCTTCCTTCTTCTTGAGCTTCATGTGGTCTGAATTGTATCATGGGTACTCTGAGTGTTCTAAGCTTTCAAGTGAAAAAAAAAAAAAGACTTCAACCTTTACAGGGAAAATATTTGAGTATCCAAATATAAACATGCTTCATTATGTGTAGCTATTTGAAAAACTTCATACAGATGTGACAATCCTTTGGGAGTGGGTGTTACCCCCTGGAATGGTTTCTAAAGAGTGTTTTCTCAAGTTTGCAAAGGCAGAAAGCTGTTGCAGGTGACAGGCTGTCTGTCCCCACACTGTGGAACAATTCTGGGAACACATTAAACAGAAGAGAGGGTGCTGAAATGAGATTTTATAGTTTTTCTTTCTTAGAATACAGGAAATGAATGGAGTCAGAACACTACTTCAGTGGAATAATAGGGGAAAATACTGGGGCACTTGTGTGGAAGTCGCAGGCACCTAGCAGTTTTTAATAGCTTAAAACATGACAGGAAATGAAGGGCATTTTGGTCAGTGATGGCAGAAAGAAAGAGGGGAGCATATGTGGGCCTAAGATAGTCCAGGGGTTCCGAGGGGGAGGAAAGAGCTGGGACTCAGTCCAGAAGAAAGTCAGACCCGGGGAAGAAGGTGGGCAGTCTCACAGCGCTAACTGCCTGGTAAAGGCTTCCTCATCACCGTAGTACTGGAGTAGTACATTTCATTCCTCACCTGGTCTGGGGACCTGGCTAAGTTCTTTGTGACTAAACTTATCATGCTATTTAAAATAATGCATTGCTTCAGTATCTACAGAACTCATTAGAACAAAAAGGGGAAAACGAGCCTGTTCCTTTCTTCTCAGTACATGGTTCTGGAGTTGCTGACCCATTGACTCCACTCATTCGGACACAGACTTTCCATGCCTTGAGGTAGTCTTACTAGCCCTATATTCATGTTCAAAATGAAAATGAGTCCTTCTAGCCTCTCTTCTTGTATGTCTATGCATGTGTGCATGTGCGTGTATGTGTGTGTGTGTGTGTGTGCAGGTAAGTCTGTGTGTGTGCATGTGTGAGTATGTGAATGTGTGTGTGTGTGTGTGTGTGTGTGTGTGTGTGTGTAGTATGTGAATAAATTCATGGAAAATGGAAAAAGAACTTCTCCCATGCCAATTGTCGATATGGATAGCTGACCTTGTTAACCAGAAAACACATGATATTTTGATTGTTATTGTAATCATTCTTTTTGCTTAGTGTGGCATCCAGGCTATAATTTTGGTGCCCTTGCTGAATCTTGGTAGTTTGGAAGCCATTGTTATGCTTAATAACCACAGTTTGGCAGTAGTATTTGCTGCCTGACTAGTATGGTTAAAAGAACGAATTCAGCATGTGCTGTCACCAAGGAGGAATCTTACTACGGACGTTGTTACCCAATTGTGTTTTCTCCAGTATTTATTGATGTTAAACATTTTGCATTGCATCTATGATTGTGATGTTTAAGTCATTTGAATTGGGGGCACTAGGGCAGTACCTTGGAAACAACATGGTATTTATAGGCTAAAATGGAGGTACAAAAATGACATTTTAAAAATCGAAAGTATTTGAGCTTTTTAATAACTAAGAGTATCTGTGGAAAACATAATGAGGTCCGTTACAGGTCATCTGTGTAGTGAGAATGATTGTTCCTTTAAAAACACAGAAATGTTATGTGACTACATCTTTGTTTTAATCCCAGGTACAGGATATGGGGCTGCTTCAGATTGTCCACAACCTGTGATTTGTCTCATGCTCTGGCAGGACTGTGATTTTGCCAGCTGAAGACAGTTTTATGTTTGGAATTCTGGGGATGTTTAGGAACACATATAAATGCTAGGGCCCTGAAAAATGGTTGCAGGTTGTTGGTTGCTATTGGTTGCAGTTTATTAAGTAATTGTGCAGAAAAAAAAAAAAAAAAAAGAAAGAAACAAAGAGAAGAAACTAGATACTCGGATGGTGAGGATCCAGTATGCCTTTAATCAGCAGGAAGCAGGCTAAGAAGATGGACACCACTTTCTCCTCTAACCTTCGTTTTCTCTTACTGAGTGCTGGGTGGTTGGAAGGGCAGAATAAGCCTTGGAAGGGAGGTGGTTAAAGGTAGACAAAAGTCCAGATACACATCTGAGCCACACGACTGTGCTCATAGATTGTGTCTTCAGAAGCTTTGGTTAGGTATACCTGTAACTTTTATGTTTTTGTTTGAATGTAGATCACATTATGTAATGAAATCTCTCCGGTAGAGAAGTCCTAGGGTAGTTAACTTTTCTAAAGCACCTGCTACTAATGCAGAAGAATTTTTCTTTTAGAGAATTTTACTGTGTCACTCTTGGTCATAGAAAAGAGATAATTTGGGATCAACTTGACTCAATGTCTGGTCATAGAAGTAAGCCTTTTATTGATTTTGTGAGACTATATTGGCTAATTCTTTCCCACACTTTTTCTTTAAATAGTTTTAACAGTTTTTTCTTTTGTTTTGACCCTCATTGGACTCAGATAATATTACTCTGTTGCTAGCTTGTCCATCATAGCGATCTAAGGCATCACCTAGATTCAAGTGAGTCTCTTTCTTTATGCTTTTACTTTTAGGATGTAATAATTTCTGAGGAAATTCAGACAGTTGAATATTTGTTAAGACTTCTTAATCATTGAATCATAAAAAATTGAGGTAAAACTAACCAAAGAGTACACAGGGTGGGACTCATGGCTCCAGCTGCACATGTAGCAGAGGATGGCCTAGTCGGACATCAATGGGAGAGTCTCTTGGTCCTGTGAAGGCTCTATGACAAAGTGTAGGGGAATGCCCAGGCCAGGAGCAGGGAGTTGGTGGGTTGGTGAGCAGGGGGAGGGGGAGGGGATAGGTGGAGGGAACTTTTGGAGGGGAAACCAGGAAATGTGATAACATTTGAAATGTAAATAAAGAAAATATCCAATAAAAATAAATAAAAATTGAGGTTAAAGGTAATTTAAATCTACATAAATATAATTATACTTGAAAAATGAAATTGAGTTCCATATAAGTGACTTTTCAAAGTTCTCACTAAAAACAAGTAGAAGAAATTGAACCGAATTGAACAAAAATTGAATATTGAATGAGTCACTTCTATGACCCCTGTTCTTCCACACCAGACTTCCAGGGTAATAAAATATTAGCAGTATATTTAACTTTGTCTACCAAGAGAGAGTAAGGGTTTTGTTAAAATGGCACCTGAAGATTTACATTGAGGGAAATCATCAAAGAGATCCCTTTTTATTTACTAAAACAAGTTGCTTGAGCTATGTATAATGTTCTACAAAAACGAAAAGTCCAAGAAACATGAAACAAGGCAAAAGGCTAGGTAAGGTGCCAGATATTCTATTTTAGCCTACACTTTGTTGGTCTTACGCCATCCATGCATGTCAAATGAATTTAAAAGAGTAGCTATCTATCAGTAACTTCCAGCGGAACACACAGATGCCTGTTGCCCTTTCCTGTCGGTTTACTGGATGAGGGAATATCTATTAAGGCAGTGAATTCGGCTTGAGTAAAGTATAGTAAGATAAATAAGTAATAGACTCTAATGAGATCATGTGACCTGGGCGGAAGCATCCATGGATGATCGATCAGTTGTATTCAGTGTCACTGTGTCCTTCAGTAGAACTGCATTGTGTTGCATGTGAGGAAATGGGGAAGTTTTTACTACCAGCACCTGGTGGGATGTTTGAAGCCTATACAGCTACTTAAAATAGAAGGATGAACACTCTTACACATTTACATCATAATTACAAATTAGGAAAGTGGCAGCACCATGGTGGGACATGCCTATAATCTCACAACTTTGAGGCAGAAGCAGGTAAATGTGTGAATTCAAGTCTTGCTGGGTCTACAGAGCAAGTTCCAGGACAGCCAGAGCCACATAGTGGAACTCTGTCTCATATAATATAAAATAATTTGTAAAGTCATTCGGCTGTTCCAGTAAAGCTGAAACTATATGTCACAAATATAGAGAAACAGGTCAGGTATACCCGTTCTACAAAAGGGAAATTTTATAAAGATACCCAATTTTATTTTGTTCTTAAATATAATACAAAGATTTACTAGAATATTTTAAAAACCAGATCTTGGTGACTCCTATTGTATTTTATTTTAGAACAGGATTTTTGTTAGACTAATAAAGAACATTTATTTGAAGAAGAAAGTTTGGGAGTCAAGAAGTATGTTATATCAGGAAGAATAGCCCTGTACTTATAACCCTTTACTTTTATGCTATTGGAGTGGAAGTCTGAAGAGGGGAAAGGCAATTAAATATCAGCAGGAAATTTTAAAAAGAAAATAAAAATACTTTGATGAATCAGAATGTCCCTAAGACGTTTAGCTCCCAAGAGGCATATTAATGTTTTCTCTGAGCCCATGAATAAAATATTTTTTTCAATTAAGAAAAAGGTTTGCAAAAGGAATATACAACTAATAGTTTATCAACAGTTTTACTAGCAATACTGTACAGTACTTAAGGCTTCCCTTTGTTTGTGTGGTATTTGTATTCACATTAGGTTGTTTATCTGTTTCTATAAGCATTAAACCATCAGGCTTATATCCTCTGGTAGCCCATGACTTAGTGAGAGAGTAAGCAAGATGAGCCGTGCAGCACCGCTTTTCTTCTGTCTGCAGAAGCGGGAGGAGTAGACCCTCAAATGGCTCCGTGCTGAGAAGAAAGCCTAAGCAATTCATGTTCATCCCATCTGCGAACCACCCAGCCTGTCCAGGTACACTGTTACAGTGACTTTAACTACCTACAAGGAAATTGCTTATGGAAAACAGAAACCATGATAGAGATGTATGTTTTACTCCGTGTGCCAAAACTTATCCATTCATTTCCCCAAACTAGAGAACACCTTCTATTTATTGTCTGAATTTCCAAAATAGTTTTACTTTTCATCAGTGAAGATTCTGAACAAGATTTGGTGGTAGGCTAAGAAACCTCTTTTGTCTGCCATCATACTCTGTACCCTTCCATGATTCATTAAGGATGCATTTCAACTCCTGGTATTTGTATTGTAGGGTAAATGGGCTGCTTGCCAAATCCAACAGAAGTTCACAACTAGAGGAAAAAAAATTCTCAGCATACATCAAATATCTACTTGAAGAATGAAAATTGAAAATCTATTACTACTCTGAGTAGTAATAGATGAATTCATTTGCTTGACAATGATAATTATTTCACATTTATACTCCTACTAAACATATATACCTGAAATGTGTACCATCTTTAGGTCTCGTGTGTGTGTGTGTGTGTGTGTGTGTGTGTGTGTGTGTGTGTGTGTGGTGTGGGGACAGGGAGGACAAAGGTTGACTTTGGATATTTTCTTTCATGTTTCCACGGTACTATTTTTAGACAGTCTCTTGGCGACTCTAGAATTCAGTGAGACTAGCTGGTGAATTATCCCCAGAGACCCTCCTGCCTCTTCTTCTCCTGTACTTGTATTATAGTTTGCAACACATAGATGAATTTTTATATGGGTCTTGGGTCCCCAACTTACATCCTGTTGTTCTGTTCTGCAGATACTTTACCCACTGAGCCTTCTTTCTAAGCTCTAAATTTATAGAAATTTTCTATGCAAGTTATACATACAACAAAATTGGAGGAAAAGTTAAAACCATAATAATGTATCAAATATATTTACATGGCATCTTAAATCTATACACACAGTACTTTAAAAATAAAAGCAAGATAAATATTAAGATGTGATTCTAATTCTTAATTTATATTTTTAGGGTCAATTTATTGAAGCCTTTGATCACTTTTTCATATTTTTTTTTAAACTTCCACACAGTGCTTCAAAAGACTAACTCATGAGAAGTTTTAAAAAGACATTTCAAATGTTTTGCCTTAAAAATAGAGCTACCATCTGATTCAATGATCATAGTACTGGGTGTTTATCCAAAGAAACTGAAATCACCATGTTAAAAATATGCCTTCCCGTTTATGATCATCAGGGCTCTGTTCTTACTGGTGAAGAATTGGGAACAACATTAGGGCCCATCAGCTGAAGAATAGATAAAAAACCATGGTATATCTATACAGTGGAAAACTACTGACTCTCAAAATAGACAAATTCCTACCACCTTACACAAACACAGATGTAACTGAGATCATGTGTTAAGGGAAATGGCCAAGATACTTCTGTGCCTCCAACATAGCGTGTCATGACTTCACCCACACTGGGAATTTTTAAAAGTTGATTTCCTAGAAGTTGAGAATAGAATAGTGGTTAGCAAAGGCTGAGGAGAGTAGGGGGAGAAGAGGGTGACCGAAAGTTGCTCAGTGGATGTATGTTACAGGCAAAAGAAAGACAATGTTCCAGTATGCCACTGCACAGTGGGGCAACCAGGAGTAAGCATGTATATATAGTGCATAAATGATGCAGGAAAGTTCTCTAAATCTTCTTATCATAAAGAAAGGACAAATGTGAAGAGTGTCACATAGTGTATATACATACTAGGAACCGTATAAATATGCATTAATTTTGTGTCAATTAAAATTTCTTTAAAAGACATTGACAAGATAAACTGACTTTAAATTTGAATTTGTTATGTTAAATATTCGTAGTTCATGTGTATTTCTCCCGTGATTTTCATAGTGACTTTGCATTGCAAGAAGGTATCTTTTGTCAAAATGTATACTTTAGCAAGTCCTTCACCAAATTCTAAACATGCAAGTGTTAAATGCATTTAAAGAGAGATGCCCATGTAGAACAAGAACAATTAAAACTTTGATCTTGTCAGATGCTTGAAGTGTCTTTGCTATTGAATAGTGGCAAGTCCATCAAATTTCTTAGCAGCCATGGGAGTAAGGTTTGACTATTTCTTCTAGAAAGCTAACACACACACACACACACACACACACACACACACACACACACACAGTTTAGTGAGGCATGTTTGAGTTTTTTATGTTTTTCTACCATCATTTTAGATTCTATTTTATTTCAGGTCTTATTTGTTCTCCAGCACCATCATTCTAGTCCCTGTTTTATTTGAGGCCTTGTTTGTTCCTCTCTTTTTGCATGTATCTGGATCCCTCCAGTTCACCTGGCTAATCTGAATACTAACCATAACAAATGGGTGTTTGGAAGCATTAGACTGATGACTTTCAAAGGGGCTATTATCATTTATCATGGAAATGAATTCAGCCCACTGATGGTAATTTAGTTGACAGGTAAAATGAGCATCATATGTTTATAAAATGATTTTTTCAAATGTTTAACTTTCTCAAAATAATGTTTTCTAAAGATGCAGTATTACATTTAATACTGTGTTCACAGGAGAGGCTTTAGCTCATCACTCTGCAAATCCTATGCCTGACAGTCATAGAGCACTGACAGTTTTCATGTTAGTTCCTGGATTGGTTATCAAGGGAACAAGCTAAAGGGGGTTGCATTTATAGTGAGCCTGGTGACAGCGGGGCCAGTCGTCATAGCAAGAATATGACTGTACATAGCAGTGCTTACGAGGGCAGTCAGGAAGCAGAGAGGACGGGATGCAGATAGAAGCTAGGACAACAGAAAGTCTCCCAAGCAAACCCCTCAGCAACTTACCCTCTCCACAAGGGCCTGCCTTGTGCCTTTTACCACTTCCCAATAATGACCATGCTGTGGTCAAGAATTTATCTATTCATTAGTCAGAGTGCTAGAGCCCTGACTGTTAAAAGACTTAATAGGCACCCCAAGGGTGTGGGCTTTTTAGAGTCATGTGGGCATGTTGAACTGTGGGGAGCTAGCCTGGAGCAAGATTGAGACTGATACATTCCAGAAAACCCCAAGTCCCACGGAGTTAGGACCATCCTCTTCCTGCTCTTAGCCTATAAGCTCAGGGCAAACCCACCTCTGAGGACAGCTACAGAGTCTTTGGCCAAATTACAGGATCAAATTCCTCTCTCCTAATTGAGAACTCCTCTTCATATAAATGAAGCATTCACAACACCTCAGCCCCAGCCAATAACGTGCACTCCCCCCCCCCCGACAACTCCTACCCACTCCCCAAGGTTGATATAGCCCTTGTTTACCCCAATAAAGAAGAGCTATCTCTTGCTGAAGCTGTTCCTGAAAGTCATCCCAAAGTCATACTCAAGGTCATCCAAACCCTGCCAGCCCCTTGATCCCCTCCTCCTCATGGGCTGCTGATGGATGACCTCGGAGGAAGGGGAAATCCACAGAGTCACACTCTCTGGGCTTCCATCTCAACCTTATTGCTCTAGAGTTATCTTTCTTCTTCGGGTGGTCACACTAACCTTCTGGATATCGAGAATTTTATGAGATAATGCATTTGCAAGTGCTCAGAACCAGGGATGTTTGGTTCGCAAACTGTCAACTGTGATAAACAAGAACACTTCCAAAAACACAAAGGGGCACTGAAAAATAAACACTAATAACAATTACTAGTAATTATGGTTATAATCAGTTGGAAATATAACTTTGTTCAACTTTCATGTCTCATTTTCTCAAGTATGTAGACGTTGTTAGAACATAAATCGTTCACACTTATCGAATAGAACTGTGGGTTATATAATATGGCCTAATGATACCATGAAAAAGCTATGAAGACACAAATCTCCATGAACCCAAAATATTTGGGACTTCCAGGTCCAAATTAGCTTGTATGCCTGCACACAGTGAGAACAGGTGATTATTAGAAAGTGGGCATTTTAATCCTTTGTTTTATTTAATTAGACAGCCAATGTAAGAATGAAAGAGTGGAACGGGAAAAGAAAATGTCACTGGAAGTTGGACTGAGTAGAAGGGTGGAAAGGCAAAGGAGTATATGCCCTCTCTTGCAAAACAAACAGAAATGGTTTATCATGTAGGAATGGCTCAAAAGCCATTTAAAAAAATTAAAAAGCCCACTTTAGGTTTCTCCCTCCAATAAAACAGCCTGGAAAGCCAGAAACATGACCTAGTTCTGCCTGGGTCAGAAACAGATGGGCAGAGAAAAGGCAAGAAAACCAGTAAGGTAGAAGGGGTGATAAGGGGACAAATGGCCTGAGGCTGGGTTGAGGATTGGCAGGAGATGTATTGGGGCAGGTGGCCAAATGGCCTCCTGGAGGTGGAAGCTCCAATGGGCAAGCCGAGGAGGTCTAAAAAGGCAAGGCAACCCTTACACAAGGCAGTGTTCCACCAAAGAGCCACACAGCCAGGAAGGATACGGGAAATACCCATGCGATTGCTGCTTCCCACATCGTTTCAGGGTCTTGGAATGGATGCAGAGGGCTAAGTGAATAGTATTGCTAACAGTATGTTCTCTTACAATATTTCTCAGTGCATGGTTAGGGGAAGTAACCACATCTGGAGAACCCTAGATTAGTAGGAAGGAGAAAATATTGCCTGCTAATTCCATTTAAAAATACCAATATGAATTTATACTCATATTTTGGGCTGTGAACCTAGCCTTTAATGGCTGAGCCATCTCTCCAGCCTATGAATTCTTATTCCTTTGGCTCCCTTGTCTCAGCCATTTTACTCTTGAGTTAAATTATGCTACTTTCTTTCCATGATATATGCTGTAAATGACCTAATTAATAAAATTAACTTTAATTTTTAAAATTTATTTTCTCTAGGAAAACTTCTTGTTCCCAAATGAAACTATTTCATTTTAAGTTTAGGAGTAATTTTTATTATTCCTTTGGAAATAATTATGACCCCTTACTTTGTTATGCATCATTTGAAGACATTTTAATATTATGGTTATTTGAGTATTTAATATTTAGTATTGTAATTTCATATATACATTAAAGGCTATGCTAAACTATGTAAAATTCCCAGAATTATGCGGGAAGAAATATCACTAAATTTGCGCTAAATAAAATGTGGTTTCTGTCATGGAAAAAGCTACCAATAAACATAAGAATACTGTGAACTTAATTTTCAAAGACTCTCATATTTGAAACTGTATTAACTGAGGCTTGCTTAAGACTCCATTTTCAGAGATTTTTGGAAAGTCTTTAATTAATACTCAAGATACCGTATTCACTAGGTTTTTCTGTGGTTTCATTCTCACTGATGCATATTAATGACATCAGACAAATAAAGTGCCTTTCATAATTGCTTGTCTCAAAGCATTGTAAAAATCAAATATGGAATAATTAAAAATTCATTTGTGGTTTGTGGCCATGAATTTGATTGCTGCAAGGTTGAGCGCTGGGCCCATAGTGTCCTTGATAGGACTGCATGGTTGGTTGAAGGTCCAGTAGCTGCCTTCCTCATGCTCGTAGATTGCTAGGCAGAGAAGGGGAGAGCATTTATGAAATGCTGTGTGATCACAATTAGCTGGGGAGAGAAGCTCTTAGAGTAACTGTTGAAGCAAAGACAGTTGACTATTATTTTCTAAGATAAAAACTCTGGTCGTGCATTCTTTCAGTATCCATGGAAGACACTTAAAGATGTAAGAATACTTTATCAATTTGTGAGACAGAAAACCTTACTTATATGACCATGTCACTTTTGAGAAATATTCTATAATCCTGGGGATCCTGCTCCGAGGGGCCAGTGCTTGTCTGGCATGCAGGGAACCTTGGACTTTATCCTTAGCAATTTGGAAGTCAGCCAGAGACATGTCTGTGTCTCAAAAAAAAAAAAAAAAAAAGTTACATAAGAGACAGAGGATTACATTTCTAGATCACCCCTACTGGTCATACCCTACTCAGTTCTGTCTGTATCTAAGAGAGGTTGTGGTACATTCATGGAATATTAAAGAGATTATCTGGAAATGTGTAACATTTCAAAATTTCCTTGGTTAACATAAGAAGGACTAAAGAGAGAGCAGCCCTGTTTCTATGGTAGCATATTACACTTAAAATAATTTGGGGATTTATTAAAATTCACATTATTTTTCCATATATAATTGTATTTTGTGTGATTAAAAAATTTCTGTTTGCATAATTGCATTTTGTATGATAAATAATCCAGAAAAAAATAATTTTAAAAGCTAAATTAGGAAATATTATCACCATCCAAATTGTAAATGTTTTTCCAATAAAAAGATCCTATGTGGAGAGATGGTAATTACAACTAATTTATCCATTTGTTCATGGAGTTTTTTTTAATGAGTGAGAATATCACATATTCTCATTTGTAATTTTAGACCATATGCATTAGTAAACCTTTCAACATATTGTTAGGACTTATGATGTTGTTACTATTTTCTCTACTTTTATCACACTGTCTTAGGGTTTACTTGGCTTACACTTCCATATCACTGTTCATCATTGAAGGAAGTCCGTGCTAGAACTCAAACAGGGCAGGAGCCTGGAAGCAGGAGTGATGCAGAGGCCATGGAGGAGTGCTGCTTGATGGCTTGCTCCTTGTGACTTGCTCAGTCTGCTTTTTTGATAGAATCCAGGACCATTAGTTCAGTGATTCCACCACTCACAATGTGCTGGGCCCTCCTCCATTGATCACTAATTAAGAAAATGCCCTACAGGGTTGCTTACAGCCCGATCTTATGGAGGCCTTTTATAAATTAAGGTTCCCTCCTCTCGAATGATTTTAGTTTGTGTCAAGTTGACATAAAGCTATCCAGCACACATATGCATCAAATTGTATTCTATTAATTTGCTTGATAACTTTTATTTGAAGCCAATGATTCTTTGAACACTTTTCTAGATATATAGGCTATAAAGAACAATAAAATGAATAGAGAGAATTATTTTTCTCTTCCTTTTTACATCTTACCAGGGGAGTACCCTCTTTGACATTGGAGAAGTAAATATAGAATGTGTCACATGGTGATGGAGAGACTAAGTATGGTGGAGGCCAAAGAAAGAAAGGAAAGCCATTTAAAATACCACTTAAAGATGCTATTCAAAGTCTGGGATGTAGTTCAGCGTTGGTGGCTGGGTTAATATTAGAGATCCTAACTGATAGCCTAAGAAATTAGGAATCAGTTGGAGTCATTCCAAAGGCATGTGGGAGTATCCCAGGCTCTATGAAAGGGTGGCTTCCATTTGGGGTGTTTGGAACTGATAGGTTGTATGTGTGACACTAGAGAAAGAGAGATGAAGGGTGACACCAGTACTTTGTCTTGATCAGCGGAGGTGATGAGGTGGTTTCCTGTGCTGGCAGCTGTGAACATGGTGAACGGCAGTGGGAGTCTGGCTATGATGCTGTCAACAGTCTGAAACTTGCAGCAGAGGTCTTGACTGAGATATAAACTTGAGAGTTCTATTTCTTAGTAATCTGGGAATTGAATATGGCAAACTTATACTGTTTGTTTCTGATATATGTCAGAAGGCCATAGCTGAGAATGTAGCCAGTTGCAGGTATTTCAGTTTCAGTCAGAACATTTCATTTGTTGTTTAAATAGAAGCTAATTGTTTTAGCATCTGCAAACCCATTGGGGATTATAGTTATAGTGATTTGTGCAAGCTGGCTAATACAAGGTACTATTCTCCTTAATGGTGCACTTTGGCAATGGGACTAACAGTGATTGTATTTTCATTCTCTTAACCCAGTTAAATATTAGAATTTGGAGTTTGAATAATGAAAGCATTCACCTTAGATTAGTTTACAAGTTCTTGCCTTACTTGATAAAGAAATTAAAATAAAGTTTGTAGAATTAGAAAAAAACTTATAGTGATGTGTGTATGTGTGTGTGTGTGTGTGTGTGTGTGTGTACATATAGCCTGCTTAAATCAAGGTAAGCAGAAAGAGATAAATACCTAAATGATGGAATAAAATGGAAAATATGCACTTTGGAACGTCTCCTTTGAGACCCTTCCTAAGGAAAGGTGCAATCTGTTGGGTTTTAAACACTGCAGGCAGTCGGCTTGTTTATTAATCATTATGCTCTCACCTGAGAGACGCATTTCCTTCTAGGCTTTTCTTGAAACTCTGCATAGATTTTTTTTTTTACTTTATCTTTTGCTGAAGTAGAAAAAAATCACACACATTAAAAGATAATTTTGATGCTTAGCAATCTGACATAGCATTTGTCCCTGCTGAAGCATGTGGGGATTGTCCCCTTCTCCTGACTCAGTTATCTCTCAGGGTGATGGGGTATTGTGTATGCTCTGCTACAGCACCGAATGCTCAAGAGTTTCTGTGCCTGTGTTTGCCTCCTGAGTTTCTGGTCCTTGTGAGCCATCTATAGCCATGTTAGGCTCCATCTTTTTATAAAAGCATACTCATTTCAATTTTATTGGGAGACTTTGATATATACCATACAATTGTAATAATGATTCTGTGAAGTCTCCTTTCCTTGACACCCAGGCTTCATAGTTAACACATCACTCTGTTTTATTTATCACATATCTAGTCATATATTTCTGTCACCGCCTTTTAATCTCTTATTTTTAAATGCATTTCCAAGTAATTGAAACCATCAGTACACATCACCCAGAAACAATTTACCCGCATGTGTATAACATTACCTGGAGTTCTGTATTGTTTATGGATCTTTCTAGAGTAAAATTTACATACTATAAAGTATAAAATATCTCAAGGGACTCATTGGAAGAGTTTGACAAATGTATATGTCTGTATCATGCTGAGCCATATAGAGACAAGAAGAATTGCCACCACCTTAGAAGATCAATTCCCCAATCACCCTCAAAGGCCTGGCAGTAGGCACATTTTTAGAGCTTGCTACCATGGATTAGTTTTCCCTGGCCTCAAAATTCATATAAGTGAAGCACTGTAGTATGTATTGGAGTAAAGCTTTGTTCTCTCAGCATTCTATTTCCTGACATTTGCTTTGTTGGCTGTGTTTGTAGTGAGTGCCTTTCCAATGCTGGCCAAGAGTCTACTGTATAGAAGTACCACACAGTACATATCTGGTATGTTAGTAGGCACCTCAGATGCCACCAGTTTGGTATTAATAAAATCATTATGAATTTGCACTTTAAAAATACAGCACTTCTATCCAAAATAATCATCTTTCTTCCAAAAATATCTTATTAGATCTTATTTTTAGAAATCATATATATATATATATATATATATATGTGTGTGTGTGTGTGTGTGTGTGTGTGTGTGTGTGTATCAGTGTTTGAAAAAAATTAAAGCTTTTTATACAATAAAAGTTTTTGTTTTGTTTTGTTTTTAAAATCCCTGCCAATAGCTCATTGGTACAACACTTACCTAGCATGTCTCAGCCTATTGGTTTAGTTTCCAGGACAAAACCACATTAATTAATGTTACTGGACTGGAGGGATGTCTTGGTGATTAAGAGCACTTGCTGCTCAATCATGGAAGCTGGAGTTCAGATCTCAGCATACAAGCTGAATGGCTCACAAGTACATGCCATTTCAAATCCAAGGGCTCCAACATCCTCTCCTGCCCTTTGTGGGCACTTGCGCATGCATATGTACATACATCCACACAAATTCATATGCACAGAGACACACAGAAATAAATCTTAAAATAAAAAGAAAATTAAAAGAAATCTTTGCTTGACCAGTTAAACCAAAAACTCTGAGCTCCCTCTGGGCTTCTTCAGCTGCCGTATATTTTTCTAGATCTTCCATTTAGATGAGCACAGAATCGCTTCTGCAGATTATATTCCTTGATTGTTTCTGTTCCCATAATCCTGGTATGAGGAAAAAGGAAGAGAGTGTCCTACTTTCCAACACAGAGTAAGCTCTTCTTGGAACTATCTGAAAGAACGCAAGCGAGTCCCAGCTAACTCTGTGTCTACTGACCCCTTCAGGTTCATGCTTGTCCTTGTTCCCTTGATTGGGCGCCATCTGCAGATGCATATGTAGGGCCTCACTTCTCTTCGTGCTGGGCTGTAGTACATGACTTGGTATCAGAAGAAACCAGATGGGCTTTCCTTCTCAGAGACTTCCAAAAGCAGAGCTTGGAGGTCACACTGAGCAGTTCTTTTGTTTAAATATCCTGTACACCTCAAAGCTGAGACCATCACAGTGGTCCTATGTTCTGAGGTTTTACAGCTGTAAATATCAAGCCTGGAAAGAGGTTCATAAATGAAAATGGAATAAGCATCATATGTCCACTTATAAAAATTTCCTTCCAAAGGTCATTGCGTTGCACACCAGATTAGCGTGTGTAATTAAAAGCGAGTCCAAGCACCCACCCAGCCTCTGTCTCTTCTCTTTCTCACTTGTGTTTTCCACTAATATTGCAGTGCCTTTTTATTTACTCAAGCAGATTGACAAGATTATAAATGAGAGCTGTGTGTGGAAGCCTCTAATTTTTCATAAGTAAATGAATTAATTTATCATTGCTGCGGTGTTTTATTGCTGTCTCCATGCCGGGCTGCCCTGCTCCTCTCTTTCCCCCTTTGCCTCCTAAACACTGGATCCATGTCATCCTGTTTGACAGGTTTCTGATTCCCCTGTCAGATGCAATTTGGTGCTAATCACATTTCCTTTGCTCAGTGTCAATGATACAAGCCGTGCATAATATCCCTGTATGTCCACTCACTCACTTGCAGTGCAGCTGGAATATCTCGGGCATTAATCTGATAGAACGCCACATTGAAATGCAAAAATGATGCTTGAGCAGGGAGATAATATGGCCAGGCAGATGTGCAGTGGATAAGTGAGAGTCGGCTGGTGATCTTTCCTAAGCTTTGATGGATTTTATTTCATTTCTGAATATCTCTTTACAAACCCAGTACTATGTAATCAGTGCTGGTTCACTAGACCTTCAGTGTTTTTAATAGCATCCATTTGTTGTCCATATATGAAGGAATGAGGGTTCTTTTTCCATTAAAAGGGAAGCTATAGGTTGTTATTTCTAATGTTGAAGAATGCTGCTAAGTTCATATACTCTATCAAACACAGAAGAGAAGCTAACAACCTGAAGAAATCTGTATACAGAACAATAAGCCATTTTCTGGTAAAGTGGGGTCACAAACAATAGACTGCCTGTAAGATCATCTCAGATAGAGACAAAGCGAGGGGGTTTGGTAGATCTGCAAAGAAGGAGGCTGCTTCCTACCTACATAGGTGCTTAGACAGGGAGATGAGGTACTGAAGAAGCATGAGGGGTCAGAAAAAGAAGAAGTAGAAAAGAGATTAATAAAGCAATCAGCATAAAAGGGGCCATTGCTTGCTTAGCAAAGTAGCAGTTTTCTGTTGTGGAAATAAGACCAGAACAACAGTTTAGAAGCATCTGGGGAATGTCTTCATCATGTGGACAGAAAGGACTTCTTTATTTTTTGCATATATATGGGATTCCCAAAGTGATACTGCAGGCAAATGGAGCTCACAGGACAGTTGAGGGAGCTGGTCCTCTCTTTCCTTCAACCATGTAGGTTCTGAGAACTGAATTCAAGTTATTAGGCTTGGCAATAGGTACTTTCATTGTCTTAGCTGCCTCACTGGCTTCAAAGGGATATAATTAAAGCAGAGATGTGCCACGGTCATATCTAAAACTTAGGACGAGAATTTTCCAATGGTATGAAAAGAAGAGTGAAATGTGATATCAAACGGTTCACAGTTGCCAACGAAGCAGGTCAGGGATGAGGATGGTTGCCATGCAGATGATAGGAGGGATGTGTAACGTGTATAAACCACTTACTAGTTAAAATCTGAACCTTGGATGAAGATATGGCCAGCTGAGGAAGTAGCACGGGGAAAGAAAAAGGAGGAAACAAGGTATTCCCCATGTTTCTTCAAGGAGTAGGGGGTGGATTGTGTTGCCTTCTAAGGGAGCTGAGGTATAGCAGGTGTATGGCTAGTGTGAAGAAATGCTGACTATTGGATCTTGTAAGTATCCAGTTACAATAAAGGAGTGACCAGAGTAGAATGTATTGAGTGGTCATTTTTTTAAGTGTATAGTCAATAGCAGGAATTATTGGGACAGTTGTAGTTACCTCAGAAGAGTATATATACAGCAGAGAGAGGAAAGTAAATCACAGGGCTAGGATTCTATTTTGTGCTTCAGCACTTAATTTTATGAACATTGTTCAATCAATAGTTATTTGAAGTAGTAGAAACAAGAATTTAGACAATATCTATATGATTGTCTAGTAGTCAGTGAGATGAATTTTCAAATGTTTTTGAAAAAGTTTAATTGCATTTTATTTTTATTTATGTGTGTACACATGCATATGTATGTGTGTATGTGCATTTATGTATGCATGCATGTATGTCTGTGTATGTATATGGATACATATCATGGAGTGTATGCAGAGGTTGAAGACACTGTTTGAGCCGGTTTTCTCCTTCTACTATGTGTTCCCAGATCAAAATCAGGCTTTGTAGCAAGCATCTTTAGCCACTGAGTCCTTCCACTGGGCCAAATTATTTTCTTATATTAAGCAAAATTTAAATGTTACACACAATAAATATAAAAAGATTTATTTAATTTTCAATATTTTTCCTGGAAATATAGCACTTTGAATGATTTTTTTAAAAAAATTGATTACATCACATATGCACTTATGTAAATTTGTCTATGAAATTTGATGTATTACAATTTATGTAAAGTAAAAACAAGTTTCTTTAATGTTTGTTCACTAAGTAGTTATAAACCTAAGTTAAATATTAATAGGTTTGAAATCTTTAAATTAAATTTTATTTTAAATATCTGTTTACTCACTGAAAATGTATATTTATATATTTTATGTATAAAGTACATATATGCAAACAGTATAGGTTATATGCCAATGCATATAGGATATATTACATTTTCTTTATGGAGGCAAATGTTACAAAAGTAATTTCTCTAAAAGGCTCCTTAGGGTTGAGGAAAATGGAAGATGTGAAACACAGTAACAGAGGAATTGATATTTTCTCAGCATTAAATCTTATTTTGGCTGAATGTATGTGTGCAATATGTGTGAAACATTATACATCCTTGATACTGACTTTATCAACAAGAAGAAACAAACCTATTGATAACATATAAATTTACTGATAAAATTGATACATGGATGTAATTTTGATTTACCAAAGGATACCACAATCACAGATATTCAAAGTTAGACTTTTACTCGAGAGTTGAATGCTTTGGATTAAAGACCAGTGTAACCTAGAATCGCTTAGGGCACCAGAGGCATAGTATAAATGTGCTATTTACCTTGGGGTCATCATCACCTGATGAGTGACGTTACAGACAGCGTATTAAACCCTGAGCATTGCAGCTAGCTGCAGCACCAAGTAAAAAGGCCCCTGGTAGAGATGTACAGCCTTCAGAAAGCTCATCTCCTACATGTCACCCCACCACAAGGACAGGGTGGAGAGTATGTGGTTTGGCTGAGCAATGAAACATTGTAATTCCCACTGAAGGAAAGGCTGTCCAGGGACAGTCTGAAACAAGCCACCCTGGCAGTGGGACATTGCCAAAAACAGAGCTTGTTTGGTCTGAACCTGTGGAGAATTTCAAACACTCCTCAAATAAGAAAGCATTAATTTTATAAGTGATGTTTTTTTTACTTGTCTGTTGGTTTGGTGGTACAGGAGTTAAAGATAGAGTCTTATGCATACAAGGGAGAAACTCTATCACTGGGTTTTATCCCTAGCTGCCTTTATCCCTGCCTTATCCCTTTATTCTTTTTGTTTGTTTGTTTATTTTTTGTTTTTTGTTTTTGTGAGACAGGGTTTTGCTGTGTAGCCCTGGCTGTTCTGGAACTCACTCTGTAGACCAGGCTGGCCTTGAACTCAGAAATCCACCTGCCTCTACCTCCCAAGTGCTGAAACGAAAGGTGTTTGCCACCACTGCCCAGCCCCCTTTTTTCTTTTTAATTGTCTTGTCTCATTTAGAGGTATTGTCTCCTTAAGTTACCTAGACTGGCCTCGAACTCACTCTGTAGCCTTGACAGGCTTTAGGTTTTAAATTTTTTATCTTGCTTAACCTTCTAAGAAGTTCTGGTAAACAGGCCTGTGCCATCATAAGAGTTTTGGTTATATTTTTAACACTGGAATGGAGTAGTTTGGGCTGGGGAGGTGGCTCAAGGATCAAGAGGGCTTCCTTCTCTTTCAGAGGGCCCGTGCTCCGTTCCCAGTACTGCTATCAGCGCAGTGTGTCTCATCAGGCCTGTACCTCCAGGTCCAGGGCATCTGACGGATTTTCTGGTCTCTGGTGGGTGGCATCCTCACATAGGTGGCATACACTCAACACCTGTGAGTATGAAAATAAATAAATATACAAACATATAGTAAAAATGAAAGTAGAATGGGAATGCTAAGAGCATATATATTTATATTAAGCCATTCTATATATTAGAAGTCTATAAAGATAACTAGAAATTCCTAATGTTAATTTTGAAAAACAAACAAACAAACAAACCATGCTCTGTTATACAGGGCTGTTCTCTTAAATATCTCCTGAAAAATCTTTGAGAGAACAATCATTCAGAGGTGTCACCTGCACACTCAATTTTATAACAGAAAGACTGGGCTTATTTATTTGAAACCACTGTTTCTGGTTTGTGGTTAATGAAAAAGTTACTACACACACAAATCTGAAACTATTCACAAACTAAAATAAGTGAGAATGGAATGCAAATAGGATGTGTGAGTGTTGGATGGAATTCACAGCGATGAAATAGTCAGCTTGTGAGGTTAATAAAAGAGAACTTCCCAGAAACTGAGTATCGAGTAGGGTTTTCAATGAAGAGAAAAGTGTAAATTGAAACAGAATGAAGAAACTATGCCAAACATGAATGTGTGTGTGTGTGTGTGTGTGTGTGTGTGTGTGTTTGAGCCTGTGTGCGTGTGTAAACATAAAGGAAAGGATGCAGTCACAAGAGCAGTAATAGATTTTTCTCTGAGTACATAGGAAATCATGGAAAGAAATGAAAAGGGCAGAGTGGAGCTGCTCGCTGTGTAAATTATCTAGCAGGGAATCTCAAGACTGAAGGGGATTTTTATAAGATGTCTTCTAGTGACAATGTTATGTATAAAGAAAAAAGATATTGATTATTTCTTGAATACATTGTTTACCTTTGCAGTTTGATGGAAACAAAGCCGACCTCTCCAGCCTCCATAGATCCCTTTGACATGCAGCAGTCATGAGGGCTCCTAAGATCTAAAGGATTGAGCATGGCAAGTGGAGCACTGGGCAGGATTGAAGGCCAGGAGACGAAGGAAGATGGCTACTGGAGAAGGAATCATTCCAGGGGGCAACTCTGCCCCGAGTAGAAGCCAGTCTTGACTTGTCCTCGTGGAACTTGAGTGAGGTCTAAAGTCCCAAGACGTAGAATGCACTGATCTTACAAGAACTCTAAACAGACCAGACCATAAGCATTTTCCTCCACTTCCTCATAGCCCTCCTCCTCCTGGTTTTGGTCTGTTTTGTTTGAGACAGGATTTCTCTATGTAGCCCTGGATATCCTGGAATTCACTCTAGACCATGCTGGCATCCTAACTTAGAGATCACAGAGATCTGTCTGCCTCTGCCGCCGCCGCCTCCGCCGCTGCCTCCCAAAAGCTGGGATTAAAGGTGCCTGTCACCAATGCCCAGGCAATATTTTGCACCTTTAGTTTTGGTGATGAACATGAAGCATCTGGATTTGTCACCCAGGTTATGAGTACAGAAAAGAAACTAGAGAAAACCAGGGGGCTGCTAGCAATTTATAAAGGTCTATTCTGTTACCTTTGGTCAGTGAGTACTGGACATTCGCAGTTTAAGTTTATCTTAAGTGTCAAAACAGCATTTTTTTGATGTATTCAAACTCTTGTTCGACTTGTGAAGTCGCTTCTAAAAAAATGCCCTAGGTGAAATAGTTCTCCAAGGAACATAGAGCACCCTTTAAAGCTAAGGGTTGAACCTATATAGTACTAATTAAGTCTTATTCCAGTCATGACAATGAAGCTTCCAGGGGCCTCACAGTCAGGAGTCCTCACATGCTGGGGTGCCATGCTGAGCTCCTGCAAAATCTACTAACAGCAGTTCAGCTTGGTTTGTGACAGCTTTTCCTCTTTTCTGTCTAGAACAAGCAGGACTTAGAGTGGTGTTGCAGTATCTTCAGTGTCTAAGCTGTTTCCTTCAAATAGCCAACTCTCTCAGTGCTACACAATATCCCAAGGATAGGCAAGAGACTGCTAAATAACCGGTTGAATATCATATTTGGACGCTAGTTCTGCAATTACACTGTCATTTTTTGGATACCTGTTAAATATTCTTACCAGAATTTTAGAAGGAGTGCCTATTTCTCTTCAAAGTAGAAAAAAAAGGGTAATTTTGTGTGATACTGAAAGCATTCTTAATTATAGGTTGTTTAAGACTAATATAATGGAACAAGTGTTCAAATATCTTAAGACTTTACGTGGTGAATTCCTAATCGTCAAATAGATGGTTAGTGGAGACAGGGCATCGGGTGGTCATGAGATCAGTAGAGCAGAGTTCCCATGAATGGGATGAAATGCCCTCTGGAAGTGACCCCACTACCATGTGGACACAGAAAGAGTAGACCATGAACCAGAAAGAACACTTCACCAGACTTCAAAGCTACCAGAGCCCTGGTGTTAGACTTCTCAGTCTCTTGAACTGTGAGAAATAACTTGGGCTATTTATGAGTGTATTACTTCTGCTTTCTAACAATCCTTGTAATCTATTGTAAAACTCTGGCTAGATAAACATAGACGTGTAGATAGATAGATAGATAGATAGATAGATAGATAGATAGATAGATAGATACATAGGTACATAGATAGATAGATAACATAATATCTACATTTTTATAGACACATGAGAAATAAAAGCACCTCTGTCATCCGGTACTACAAAAATTTTATGCAACAAATTAACATAAAATTAAATGACTTAAAATTAGAAACACTAATTTACTGCTCTTGAGTCTATAATGTCTGGACTGTTTTGGCTTTCTTGTGTTTCTATTGGTCTAGGCTCTGCTCTGTGTTTGAGAACTACTTGTCTGTTGCATGGTTTGAGACAGTCTTGGGCAGGACCATATGTTCTTACTTATGGTCTCCTTTACCCTCCGGCAGTGTAGCCATGTCCCAACAGCAGTGTTAGAGATTCTCTGAATATCTGGATTTGAAACTGCCAATATCAGTGCTACCGCACTCTCGGTACAGAATTTCTTTATCAAAGCAAAGGGCAGAAAGAGGGCTATGAATAGATGGTACCACTTAACATATACAGCTTACCACAAACATGCACAAAAAATATACATGCTTAAGACCGAGATAATTTCTTCATGTAGTTGGTGTTTAAGAAAGATGAATCTGGTTATCTGAATACATATGGTCCCTGTATACTCATATGTTTGAAAGCTTGGCCATAGGGAATAGCCTATTAAGAAGTGTGGTCTTGTTGGAGAAAGTGTGTTACTATGGAAGCAGGTTTTTAAATTATATATGCTCAAGTCATGCCCAGTTACACAGACTCCTACACCTCTCAGCTCTTTTTCCATCACCATGTCTGCTTGGATGCTGCCATGCTTCCCATCATGATCATAATGGGTTAAACCTCTGAAACTATAAGCCAGCCCAAATTAAGTGTTTTCCTTTACAAGAGTTATCAGAGTCATGGTGTCTCTTCACACCAATAAATCCCTAAGACAATGGGATTCTCAATCATTTGAGGGCATCAAACATTTTTTCTAAAGTTCATGAACAGTCTATAGATAATATAGCTTAAGTTCCATGGTTAGATGAAAATCTCATACAAAATGGGAAAAATGAAGATAACTTAGCCTAACCTTATTATGGATGGGGTTTGAACAAACAGACTTAGCAGATTACATAAATGTATTCCTAATATTTTTCTGTAAATAATTTGCCAACGAACTAGCACTATGTATGCCATTAAGAAGCTACACTATTGTTTTTGAAACTTAGCAGTATAAATATTTTATTGAGTAGTCAAATAATCTGCTAATGGACACAATAACTGTTCATTGACATTGCATGCTAAAGATCCCCAGTTAATCTAAGCTTTGGACTTGCCAATATTAGTGATTAAAAATTGGATCCATGAAACTCATTTGTTGTGATGTCACATTAAAGGAAAATTTAATATTGTTATGTTATAGTTGGCTAAATGCAATTAATATATCGATGATAAAGTGAGTTAGGAATGACTGATGGCAAGTTTTTAATTACAAATATGAAAAAATTCTCTTTTGTCCTTAAACTTGATGAGGAATTTCCCATTCTAGCAATAAGAGGCTAGCCATCAGTCTTCAAAGAGTAGTCGGTAAGTGTGAATTAAATGAAAATTTAATTTACTAGATCACCCAAAGTTCACCGAGATATTTATATAAATATTTTGGTTCCTTGGAATCTTGGCAAAAATGAAAACAAATATTGTTTTATAATGGAAACAAGTATTGTTTTCATAATTTAAAAAGTCATGCTGCTTTTGGTTTGTAGTTCCATTTGATATAAAGCATCTTTTGACTTTCTCCTATTATATCTTATATCAAGTTGTATTCTTCCGTAAGTGCTTGGGGATATTATAATTATTTTACTTTTCCTATTGGGAAAAAAGAAATTCAATGAGATGTCTAACCTTTGAAGGGCTTTAGATACTACAAATTTGACTCATCTTCCAGACAGACCCACAGTCACTGGCCCAGTGACTGAATAATTTAGCTAAATTCTGTTTGGACTTAGTTACGGCTAAGTCAATAAAGATGCACTAAGGTAGCAAGGAATACCAGTATGGTTGATGAATTTTTCAAAAGCAGCACAATCATGTGTGTGACACCTATGAATGCATGATTCTTAGATATTCATAATCACTGCTTGCTTGTTTCAGTGTTATTATAGTATGTAAGCAGTGTTAAGTGGCATAGCTTCAACGATTCTCATGGGATTCCTTGTGGTAGAAATAAAACTTGAAGGATGTGTGGAGCATCCTTTCATCTGGATATGCAGCTTTAGTATCTAGTCTTTGTGTAAGCTGGAAGACTAGCTCCTCCCACAGTATCCATAGAACGTTTTCTAACCAAGTCTTTGAGTAGACTGTGATGGGATGGCATTTCAGTTTCAATAGAGAGCATTCATGTAGAAATTGTTCATTTGGTCACTTTCAATATTCCTTTAAAAAAAAAATCAGAGCTTGGTTATGTTTCAGATCTGGGCTGTAAGTCTCCTGCCGTTGTTCATGCCTTTAATGGTGGTGTCATTGCCTCTATATGATCTTCTTTCATCCATAAAACCAACTTGATGGTCTCAATTTCCCCTTTCCCTTAGTGAAATAGTTCCACTTAAACTTCTCTCCAGATCTGTCAGTAATGGTCTCTGAGTTTTATGTTTGCTTGCTAGTTTGTTTTGAAGATAAAGTCACTGTGCTGGCCAGCCTGTCTTCAAAGTAGGGATCCCTCCTGCCTCGGGTTTCTGAGTGTTGAGTTTCCACACATTGGCTGGTATGTATGATGTCTTCTTTGTTTTCTTCTTAAAGTATTTTCCTCCTGAGTATCCACTGCTCCTTTCTAAGGAAGGTGAGAAGGAATTATACCTTGACTGTAGGTCATCCTGTATGTGGTCATCTCAGGGTTTTCTGAAATGTGTTTGGCAAGTGAAAAGGCAAATAAAATAATATTCCTTTGTACAAATGGTGTCAAGTAGAAATTTGAAGTAATTTGGTCAATAGAGAATATATTCCTTACTAACTTGGACATTCTCTATGGATAAATAAACATATAAAGACTTAGATAGCGGTGTTTAGAAATGTTAACAGTAGGAAGAGAAGAAGGATGCTTATTGTAGAAAGCAGATTCAGTGAACTCAATGGAAGCCGTCTTGAATTATCCCCAAAGAACTGTGATTCAACCTGGGCTCCCATATGTTTACCGGTCAATCACTTGTTTAAACTATATATCCTGTGTGTGTGTCCATCAGCCCAGATGAACTCCAGGTTGGTGCCAGCATTCTTGTGCCCACTTTGTTGGTGTTGTAAAAAATAATAATAATTGCAGACTGTCATATGTTAGTACAGTACCCAATGTCTTAAATCCTGAATAGCAAAGTTCAAGACCCCGAGAACCACTAAGTGACCCCTTGCTCATACCTGCTAGGAAAAGTTTGAAGACCAGTTTGAGTAAGGTGTCTGCAAAAACAAGGTTGGGAACAGGTACAACAAATGTTTTCATTATGAACGTTAACATAATGTGCAGGCCTCTATGCACACTTCACATATCTGCCTGCAGCTAAATTACTTCCCAAGCTGTAGATAAATGAAACCTACCCAGGGACTCTCAAGGCGCACGATACCAGCTGATGAAAATTGTGTATGGGTGTAGGGATCCAAAGCCACGATTAATTTACATTTGATTTTAATTGATGACACTCTGATAGATCGGAGAAACTTTAATTAAGAAATAAAAGTGTAGGCAGATTAGAATATTGGTAATTGGAAATAGAGGAGGCTTAACTAATGAAGTGTGGCTTTATTAAATGTTTTGTTCATTTTCTAGAAAATGCTTATGTAGGACTTATTAACAGTTATCTTGAAACCGATATTTGGGGGGGGATTTAGGTTCCTTTCTTAGAAACATGTACTGTGATAGAAATAATGATGGTGCCTGCAAAGCCCCAGATTGCTCTTAATGCTGCTCAGGGTTGCTAAGCTGCAGTGTGGATTAGAAGCTGTCAGAGTTCATCCTTTAGTGGCTTTGGTTCAAGCTTACATTTGATAAATGGCTCTGCATCATGTGCTTTCCAGTGCTGCTGCTCACACCTCTCACCTCTGCCCAGCATCTCACTTGAAGCTACTCTGGTTCTCTGTCTGTCTCTAATACGACTGTCTAAAATAAGTCTCAAAAGGGATCCAGACCGCAATTTACAGCATTACCTTTGCCATGCTGGATTTCTCTCCTTTATAATTGTAGCTTACACAGAAAGCTGCTTGATAGTTCCGTATAATCAGAATAATCACACCTTGTATTTATGTGGTCTTTCTCTTGTGACCTCAGAGCACTTTTATAGGCACTCTTGCTAATTGTCACAGAATTCCTAGTATAAGGTAGATGGCTGAAAAAAGAGAGGCTTAAGTGTAACCAGGTTAAATGGCTTCTTTTAGGTAAAGCCATAATGAGTGACACCCATGGGAAAGAAGCCAGGCCTCCTGATCCTGGACCATTTCTCCATCTTCTGAATCACTTTGCCTCCAAAGTTTTTACTGGTGACATCGGTTTTCATCATTGTCATGCTGTTAATTACATAATATCATTTTATTGTAAGATTAGCTAAGGGGAAGAGATGCACCCTGAGCATTTAGACATACATTTAGTGCAATGTGAAGGCAAGGGTGTGGTATTTTAAGGTGACAACATGTAGATTCATTTTAGAAGACTGTGGTTTTTGAATCAGCTTTGATAGGTTGTGGGATTCCAGGAGCTCATATTTTTACCAACTTTGTAGTTTTGAAATATGCATATATCTTGAAGTGTCTAGTTTGCAAATAGTATCCAATAAAGCAATACATGGTATATTGGTCCGTTACCAAACTATACTCAGTAAAGTGTCCACTGATTTGCAAATGCCTCTTTTTAGTCAACTATTACAATTTATAGTAAGGTCACATGTATATATTTTCATTAAAGTATAGATCAAATTATTATTTAGTCTCAGTGCCTTTTTTATTGTGATGAATGTTCCCTGCCCCTTTTTATATGAAAATGTGGTACAGGTTCTCCTGTGTTACCATCTTGTTTTTCTGAAGCAATGAATTCTGGCTGGGGTAATGTGTGTGTGTGTGTGTGTGTCTGTGTCCATCCATCTGTCTGTCTGTCTATATTAAGTATACTTCATGGAAGGCAAAAGACTTGAAGGGTATATCCATCACAGTTTTCCCATGATATTTGGTTCCAATATATATTTGTAAGTCATTGATTAAATAATAGATGGGGTTGATTTAATTGTTCTGACCACAGATTTATTGACAATGAAGTATAACTTGGTGACCAGTAGATCTTATTATTTTTGCCCTCTTGCCCTCATTTAGGAAGACTCATTTGTTTTATGTTGCTTAATTATAACCTGATAGTGTGTCCTCAGTCCTTCTGTCGAGCTTCACTGCCTTCCCCTTCTGTGCACATTCACCATTGTATACTCTGTTTCTGTCACAGTTCCTTTTCCTGTAAGATCATGGGATCTTTTGTGTTAGTTTTCTGAGGATGGACTAAGGTTGCAGATTTCATTTTGTCCTTTCCTTAGTTTTGGTTTTTGCTCCGACTGTCCGTGCTGCTGGATGTGACTGATGTGGCTGTAGGAGAAATCAGCTCTCCCTTCTCTTCTGCCACACCATTCAAACCACAGACTCCACAGTGAGCTGACGGCTTCAGTGGAGCCTCTAACTGCTGAATTTTAAAACAGCAGGAAAATTTTAGTGGTTTTGGCCATTGCGTAATTATAAATGGAAAATCATATCTGATTGGAAGTTTATTCTGAGATTATTTTTTAATTGTATTTCATTAATGTAGCAATTAAAATAGTTTCTACTTAATAATAGTCAAGGATACATTGTACAATAGATTTTGTGGATGTCTTAAGTGTTAGTAAATATGTACAGAGTAGAATATTGCTGAATATATTCTTGAAAACTGTGTAGGACACTATTATTCACCTTGTTTCCCAGGGGCTCCTGTGGGATCTGGCTGTTACCTTTTTAGCTATCTAGACTGACATTCCAGGACACACAGCTGTCCTCTGTGGCTGACACATTGTTTCCTACACTGCCTCTGAGCTCTCCTTCCTGAGATCTCTGATGGGCCTCTTGCAATGTGGTCCCTGGAAGCACTGGTGGCTTCTCTGCCTGTCACTAGCAACAGTATCTGAAGATGTGCTCTTCTGTACTTTTCTTCATCCCTAGTTTGTAAACAATGCATTCCTTACACAGAGTGATAGGGCTCAACCATTACAGATCATCTGTAAAATACCAGGTTGTTACTTTCTTCTCCACCCTGAGGATAGTATTTTATTCAGAAAGCAGTCTTATTACACGTGGTCCAAGAACATTTAAATAAGAACACAAATAAAATCAAATGTTGAAGATTGGTCTTCAACATCATAGCCAACAATGTCATGTTTGCCTATGATCTCCCCCCTTCCTTAATTGTAAACTGTTGAAAGCTACCAGTTTCAGCTCTTTGAATTATTTTTTTTTTTTCATGCTCTGAATAGCTATAGGGAGTTCATCAGGGATTGGGGGAACCAGCTGTTGCAGGTTGGGGCTTCTAGTAAGTCATACAGTGGTCACCAGCTCTGGGGTCTTATCCACGAAGTTACAGACGAAAGTGGTCTGAGGTGAGAGGATGCCAGGTTGTCACTTCCATGGACTTTGAAGTGTGTATTCTGCCCCACACTATGTTTCCCTCTTCATTTTAAAAACACCGCAGTTACTAAGAACTAGGATGGTAAACACCGTCCTTCTTTTTTTAAAATATAAGGATTCAAATTTAGGTCCTAACACAAATAGATAATAATGCCTAGGTCTTCTTTGCAATTATACAATGCCATTTTCTGAGTCTTCCCCCTTGATGGATGCTTAGGGAAGCAAAGTGGTCACAATGCAGGATTTGGGGCAAAATTTTAAGGAGTACAAAGGAATTATGCCTAGTGACTGGGAATGTGTCTGTTGTCTGTCCAGATTGTTCAAACTTAAAAGAGAGAGAGAGAGAGAGAGAGAGAGAGAGAGAGAGTGTGTAGAACTACTGATTGAATGGGCAGGGAGCCTATGAATGCCATTTTTCTACACACCTGCTGTCATTAACCCGCTGGATCTCCATCACACTGGGAAATTACAGAACTCATAGGCGTTCTTCCAGCCTCCTGTGGGCCAGTAAGATCTGGCCTCTGCTTATTCCCATCATGCAATGCTCATTTGACAAAGATCTCTGGCAAACTTGTGAAGAAAAAGTGAACTTCTAGCTGGTGCACATGAACTCTATAGATTTGGATGGTTTGTCATGCACAGGAAATTAGATCTGATCCTAGCTCCAGAATGATTCTATGTTCACATGATGGATAGCCTGAAATTTATGCAAAACATCATTAATGCCATCTTTAGTGCTCATTAGGAAAATTAATATTACTATGCATGAATGTCTCAAAACGCTCTGCTTGTTTCTGTCACCGCTGCAGACTTTCCCTTTATTTCTTACTTGTCCCCCAAGTTAACTAAACCTCATTCTGATACACGATGTAAACATGTTAGTTCTATAAGATACTAAGTTCTCAACCAAATTTGGTCCCCCACATGGAGAATTATTCTATATATCATATTGTTTTTGCTCCCTCATGTAAGATATGGTCATTGCCTGATTCGTTCCCCCCAAGTGCAAATGTAAGTTTTTAAAGGCATGATATATTGTTTATAAGAAGAAGCGGAGTTGCTATTCAGAGACATTGCTGTAGACTAGATAGCTGGGACACAAGTGGTGGAATTTAGCTTGCTGCCTGGCGGTGTTTATATTCATGGCTCTGCTTAAAAATCTAGGAAATAAGCCGGGCGTGGTGGCACACGCCTTTAATCCTAGCACTGGGGAGGCAGAGGCAGGCGGATTTCTGAGTTTGAGGCCAGCCTGGTCTACAAAGTGAGTTCTAGGACAGCCAGGGCTATACAGAGAAACCCTGTCTCGAAAAACCAAAAAAAAAAAAAAAACCTTCTTAAAATTGAATTAGGAACAAAACTCCCATGGAAGGGGTTACAGAAACAAAGTTTGGAGCTGAGACGAAAGGATGGATCATCCAAAAACTGCCCCACCCAGGGGTCTGTCCCATAATCAGCCACCAAACGCAGACACTATTGCATACACCAGCAAGATTTTGCTGAAAGGACCCTGATATAGCTGTCTCTTGTGAGGCTATGCCAGTGCCTAGGAAACACAGAAGTGAATGCTCACAGTCAGCTATCAGATGGAACACAGAGCCCCCAATAGAGGAGCTAGAGAAAGTGCCCAAGGAGCTGAAGGGGGATGCAACCCTATAGGTGGAACAACAATAGGAACTAACCAGCACCCCTAGAGCTCATGTCTCTAGCTGCATATGTAGCAGAAGATGGTCTAGTCAGCAATCATTGGGAAGAGAGGCCCCTTGGTCTTGCAAACTTTATATGCCCCAGTACAGGGGAACACCAGGGCCAAGAAGAGGGAGTGGGTAGGTAGGGGAGTGGGAGGTGGGAGGGTATAGGAGACTTTGGGGATAGCATTTAAAATGTAAATGAAGTAAATACCTAATAAAAATTGAAAAAAAATCTAGGAAATAGCAGGGGTAGTCAAGATTACACTGAAAAACTCTATTCCAGTAGCCAAACAATTTAGTGGTATTCGAATCATTTTAGAAACTGAAATAATCTATTGCAACAAGATTTCATCCATTTTGGTTGTTAGATAAGATACTAAGATGGGATTCTGAAAGTCCTGTGTAATTTAACAGCTCATGTCTATGCACTGAGTAATGTATTCCTTATGGCATCTTTAAAAAGCAAGGGAAGAATGTAATTCCAGCAGTATTCTCGTGTAAGATTTAAGTGAAATTTTATAAATAGAATCTTGTAGCTTATTGACAATAAAGCACTTCCTCAGGGAAACCCTGCCATTCATCAGAAATTTACAAAATTTACAAAACGTGAAAGTAACTTGCTACTTTTTTTTTTTTTTTTGCCATGACACTATGTCTTAACCTGCATGCTTTTCTCAGGCTGCTGGGCCCCACATGCCCATCAGCTGCTATTACAACCCTGGATTTAATATTCCTAAGAGCGTGATATACTATTTTACCTCATAAAAAAGGAGAAACTGAAAGATCAACCAATTTTTTTTTTTTTCAGAGCTCAAAAAGGCAAGCATTGCTTTTACACAGATCCTATGGAAATCACTCACAGGAGGGCGGAGTTCTAACCAACCTCTGCAGGTAGCCTACCAGCCTCCATGGGCATTTTTAATTCACAGCATGGTGTCCTCATAAGGCAATAAGGGAAGACTGATGCTTCGAAGAACAGTTTGGAGTGTTCAGTGCCTCTTACAGGTTAATCACCAGGCCAGCTATAGGACAAAGAGCTTTGCCTCTTTTCTCAGACCTGTTACTTCATGTTCCTGTAAAATACAGTCTCTGGTTCCTTTCTTAGAAATGTGATCGTTTCCTACTGGTAGGTTTTGATCTGAGAGTTATAAAGGCAGCCAGTTGGAGAGTAGTGACAGTTTTCTGAGGTGCACTGGGGTCTCTAGCCTGTAGTGGTGACAGATGACAGTGAAGTGACAGCAGAATGTGGGTTGTTCCATGATTTTAACCAAGTAACTTGAGAGTCGGTTTTCTTTTTCGTATTGTGTTGTTTTGTCTGGAAGTTTAGAGAATTGATTGCATTGTTCATATCCATGACTATCATTACAGTGATCATCATTAGAGGGAACTCTGAGATACGGAAGGATAGTCACAGCACGGCTAGATGGTATCGCTTGGGATTTTGGGGAGCAGCTAATGTTTGAAGGCAAGTGGGTTGAATCCCTTGGTGACTAGATCATTTCCTAAAGGTGTAGAAATTAACAGTAGACCTGAGCTGCTGGAAACTCAGGAGGCAATGTTAGCACAAACAGCCCGCTAGCACAGCAGCCACATTTTCAGGAAGGGTCTCAGCTGCATTCAGGGTAGATAACTCAATTCTACAGAGATGTTAGGTAACAGAGCCTCAAGGAATCAGCCTCAAGGAATGTGTAACGGCAAAAGTAAACGCATGATGAGAAAATATAGAATAGCTTTAAAAACAGATGATACCAAATTAATCACCTCAAATAGTCAATTGAGTAGCAAATATTTAATGTATTGTATTCAGTTAAGGGGAGAATTGAAAACTAACATCTTAATCTTTGATAAGCCTTAGGATTCCTATGTCTTTATTTCTAGAAGTTTGTCTTTGCTCTGGAAATCTATATGCCATAATCTAGAGTGTATAGTGGGTAAATTAAAATCCATCCCAACTTGCAAACTGAATGAAGAGTAAGAGTTAAATATTCTAATATAAGGAAAAAGCATACATACACACTCTAACTTTGTTTCTACCAATAACAATAGATTAAATATTTTAATGTTTTAATCTATTAGGATAATAATTAATGCCCAGAGAAATTAATTATGAGCATGGTTATTAGCATAAAAGAGTTAATACTCACATGGTTGGTGAGGTTTTGTTTTGTTTTCGCCACTTAGACTTTCTAGAAGGACAAGATTTATTGCAGCTGCACCTTTCCTACGGAAATCAGGTTTTCTAAATGGGCAAATTAAAGCTCATTGTAAATCGCTGAAGGTAATATTGAGTCCTTTGTGCTTCAGGGCTTACAAAGTGGGTCTTTTAACCTTTGATTCCATTTAAAGGAAATTTTCTGGAAAAATTTATTCCCCGCCCCCCATCAGTGGCATTTTAGACTCAGTAGCTGATGAGCAGGGACGGTGGAGAGTGTTGGGGAAATAATATGTGTTCTTCAAGAACTAAATTTCATTGGTTATTTTAGAGTTCTCATTAACCACTCTTCCTGCATCTATATATATTTAAAACTAGCACTCTTAGAGGATGTTCTAAATGTCAAATACAACACTGGACTCTCTACTGTGAACAGGAGTACAGAACTTTAATGATCACCTCTCAATGTCTTATCTATAGGCCACTTTTGTTTAGTTCTCATTCAATTAATACTGTTTTTTTTTTCCTTGCTAATTTTAGGTACTATCCAGATACACAAGGAAAAATAAGTGTAGTTAATCAGTAGTTATTCCTTTGCACAGTTGAATTATGCCAGATTTTTATCACCCAGCTCAGTCTTTAACAAGGAAAGCAGTTGGAAGACATGTATTGGAAGCCAGTTGCTAAAGCAGGCAATGAAGATAAAATGGCTTTCTGTTGTGGTTCGTTCATGCTGACTATCTCTGGAAATGTAACTTTTACTTTTTCTGTTTTTGTTGTAACGCTGCATTAAGATGTCAGGCCAAAGTATTTTTTTTCTTTTCTCTCTCTCTGTTTTGATATTTCATTTGAAAACCAATATTTCAAATATGTAGTGATTTAGTACAAATTCCTTAGTTCCAGTCAGATAAATAAACCTACCAGATTCTGTGTGCTGATTTATTGATAGTCCTCTGAGGGATCACGGGCCTTTTTTTGAACATCTGAATCATTTCTGAATTCAGATTTTTTTCTGACATTTTTCCCAAGAGAGCAACAGAATAGGAGGAAAACCTTCTTCCCTCTCCACAGACTTGGATGTCTTACCAACACTTTAGCTTTTCTTTTAAAGGTCAGAATTTTAGGAAATAAAAATAAAAAAGAAGACAAGAATCAAGGGCAGGCTGGTCACCAGTGACTTATGGGCAATAATCCTGTGACCCACGGTGATGAGATTCAAGACTGGCAGAAAAGGTTCAGGCTTCAGAGAAAAAGCCTTCCCTTATTCTCAGGGAGTGACTTTTGAGTTTCTGCTAATCCAAGTCTGTATCTTGTACTTTCAAAGAAAACATTTTTTTCGTAAATCTTCCTCCTTTAGAATTCCCTTTGGCAATATAAAAATATGCTTTAGAGATTTCTACAGATCTGTATGGCTTTTCTTTGCTTTTCTCAAACCCAAACATTTCTTCAAAATGAAGGTCAGTGGAAGACACCATCTATGAACACTTACTTATTGTGTCCTTGGACAAGAAGATTATAGGTTCTAGATGCACTGGCTATTTCAGAACTATGCTCTCAAACCAGGTGCCATGTGTTCTTAGGTATGAGCTGTGTCTCCTAGTTGGGATTCCTATTGCTATATGCCATGACCATGGCAACTCTTAAAGGAAAATATTTAACTGGGACTGGCTATTATCATCATGGTGGGAAACATGGCAGCACACAGGCAGACATGGTGAAGAAGAAGGAGCCAATAGTTCTACATCTGGTCCATCAGGCAGCAGGAAGGGAGAGCCCCTGGACCTGGCTTAGACATTTGAAACCCAAAAGCCCATTCCCAGTGACACACTTCCTCCTACAAAGCCACTCCTATTCTAACAAAGCCATGTCCCCCAATGCCACTAACTCCCTAAGCATTCAAATATGAGTCTTTGGTGTCATTCTCATTCAAACTATCACATTCTGGAAGCAGTACATGGAGTTCTGTGCCTCAATAGAAAGAACAAGGATCACCTATGGAAGGGTCCTTGTGTTTGCCAGTTTGGAATTTAGTGCATTCTTTTTATTGCACTTCACATTAGTGGAAATGTTTGGGGGCCGTTAAAGAGCGTAAACAAGGCTGGTTCTGACATGCACACAAAAATTCTGCAGAGGGGGAAAAGAACCACACATTCAATGGCCTAAAACTTACAGAAAATTAAGCAGAGAAGTGTTTATATGCCAGCCTTTATAAGACAAGACAGAAACTAGACAGTGAGACCAGAGAGGCTGTTCTGAGCCTAAGAGAGGAAATGAAAGGCACTTCAGAGCACAGTCAATTGGGGCACCAGCTATGACCCCACATGGCTGAAATCCAGCTTTGGATGGAAATGTTGGAGATGGAGAGAGTAAGATGCTTTTCACTGTGGTGCACTGGACTGAGGCTCTGCAGAAGAGCCCCGCGAAGGCAGGGGAGAGTGTTACAGGAGAGGAACTGACCACCCCACAGGCTTCTTCCAGGATACCTGAGAAGGCAAAGAGAGGTGCACTTTAGTAGCAGGCAATTCATCAGGCTACCAATGGCAGCTTTCCTGGCAGGCTGTTCATGGGACTGGGAGCTGAGCCACCCCTCCCATCTCCTTGACTGTTTGAGGAAATCCTTGGATCTAGTCTGGGGTTTTCACTGAGCAACCCAAGCAACTTATGGCTGATATTCCTACTCAGCTAATTTTTTTTCTTTGTTTTATGCTTTGGAAATTTAAGTATTTGTTCTAGTATAAACATTTGACATTCAGTATTTTTTTTTCTTAACTAAAAATAGCCAAGAGCTTTATAAATGTAAAAAAAAAAAAAAAAAATAAGCAAGCATTGTTTTGGAAAGTCCACATCTCCCAAGGCAATGTTGTAGTATCTATCTGACTTCACCAGTTGCAGCTGCCAGCATCCTCCTCTTTCGTAGCCAACCTTCTCCCTTATGTCTCCTACTCCTAAGAACAGGCCTTGTGGGTTGATGATTCTGTTATCTATGACTGTAAATGAATGAAAAGACTTCATAGGCTGTGCATGTCAGAAAACTCAAATATCAAGTTCTCAAAATAGGTATTTGTGTCTTTTTGATAATGTACACTAGCTGAGGTAGTTCAGAAATGCTGGACACAGGGAGACCATCTTGATAAAATGTCTTCCATATAAATTTAGTTTTTTATAAAAAATGGGTAGCTTTTTTGGAAACTTCTTAGGAACAAAGATCTAACAATTGTAAGCGTGAGTTATACAAAATATTCAGAAATAGACCCGTGAGTCAGGAAACTGCTGGGCCTCTGCTTTCTGTCTCTCTCCTCTCAGGTGGGTGGGGTTCTATTTCATGTCCACACAGCTTCCTAGAGCCTGTATTCTAAATGTAACCAACCAGCTGGTTGGCCTTGCACAGAGCTTGCAGTTTGCTCTCCTCTTTGTGTGCAGGTTGTCTCGCTTTTTTCCTGTCTTGAAGTGCTTCCCAGAACTTTTACTTTGTGGAATTATGCTAACCAGGGCTTGGCTGCAGTGCCATTTTCCCTCTATGTCTTATGCATAGAGGACATGATGTATAGGATAAATCATGTTCCTGTTTCCAGCCTTTGGGCCATGCACATTCCAGTCATCTCCTGTATTCTGTAGCAACCTGTGTATTCATCTACTGTTTAGTTTCCTTGTTTGAAAGGATCTTGAGGTGGATTTTTAAGTCTTAATACAATGCTTGGCATATACTGCAAATTAATGTTTCTCAGCCAAAGAGACTGGAGCATTTCACCCACATTCTCACTGAACGCTCATGAGGACAGCTGACTGTTCTCACCCATTGCGGCACACTCGAGGCTGGAATGCCTGTTCAGTTCCTACTTTTATGTTCTGCTCGACTTCCCTTTAGCTCTCCTTTCTTTCTTTGTGTCTACAAAGTGTTAAGTTTTTCCACTTTTCATACTACTCAACTCTACCCTGGAAATTCAATATTTAATCATTTTATAAATTATAAATAATTATGGAGAACATTTAACCAACTTTTTTGTTTCTAAGAGGATTTTTTGAAACTCTAATTTTGCTAGTTGACTGACTCCTGAATCATGTCATTATTATTCATATATTAATCATAGTTCTCTAAAGAAATGGAATAAGCAAAAGGATGTTGTTAATGCATGTACACCCATGTATATTTGTGTGCGTATGTTTTATGTGTGTCTGGGTACAGATAGATGGATGGGGAGATAATGATAGATAGACAGACAGACAGACAGACAGACAGATAGATAGATGACAGATGTAAGAAGAGATTGGTTTAAATAATTTTCAGGCTAATAAGTCCCAAGGTTTTCATCCAGGATGCTAAAAGTAAGGAATGATTAGTGTGTGGCTCCTTTACAAGCCTGAAGGCCTGAGAATAAAGGTGGCAAATATATAGATTCCAGCCTTATAGCCAGAAAGCTTGAGACCTAAAGAGCATGTTTCACCTGAGGCTAAACAATGCAAAAAGATGAATGTTCTGTCTCATAATTGCAGAAGGAAATTGCTCTTTCTGAATCTGATTTCTCATTCTCTTTAGGCATCAGTAGCTTAGACGATCTCTAGCTGGGAGATTGTGGGCTTTACTCAGTCTTCTCAGTCAAGGACTAATCTTGAAACAATTTACAAGTGTACTCAGTAATAATATACTTTACAAATGTGTACCATGTAATCTCCTCAAGTTGACACATGAGGTGACTCATCCCAGAGTCAGTGGCCAAATTGTTGATTAAGGAAGGAATTTTTTTCTCTATTACATTTGTATAGTAATGAATTATAGCCCTCTTTTTAAATTGTGCAGTATGGCCTCATTTGACAACCACATTTTATTCATGGTGGTATAGAGTAGAAAGGACCTGATGGATTCTAGTTTGACATAGAGAAGTCTCAATAGAGGAGAAGACTCTAGGCCTGCTTAGTGTATGTGAATTATTTTTGCTTTGTTAAAGCTGTCAACCTGAGCCTGGATTAAGAGAGCAAGATGCATTTGATCTTTTGACATTATGACATGAAGCTATCTGCAGTGTTCATGGTCAGGAACTACTCATTAGGACTACAGAACATTATGAAAGAAAAAAAAAAACCTCACAATGTTTAAAGTAAATTGCATCTTCAGGTTGAGTTGGGTTTGTAGCCAACTTGGGACCGTGCAAATATGTGGAAACTTCCCATTATTTAGTTTCATTATTAACTTATACATAATTTTGTAAACTTATTCCCAAGCCTCCAGTTATTATGTTAGAATTGATGGCTAATCTTTTAATCTCTGTGTGTATTTTTATTTGCCTGTTAAGTTCGAGAAGTTCTGAAATGTCACCTTGGCTGGTTGAAATAGACCTAATGTAAGCCCTAACAATAAATGATGTGTCACTCTTAGAAATGACATAACTTGTCTTCTGCTGATGATATAATAGAGGTCTATTGTGTTGTGACTATCAAGAGAAAAATAATCATATTTTGTATCAAGAACTGCTTTGTACTGTACTATGCTTCATTCTGTTGTAACATGATCAAATCTCAGAATTAAGAATCAAGGTCCCTGCACAAGGTGCAGAGCCTATATCTGATCATGTATGTTCACTTGAGGAATTGAAGAATATTTCTTGTTGTAGAGTAGGATACTTTGCTGAGTATCTGTGTTGATCTTTCTTGTTCAAAGGCCTTTCATATAGTCTCAAAGCCTTCAAACTATAATTTATACCTAGACAGCCTCTGAGGATTTATAGAGTCATTTTCCCTTTGGCTAAAGCCCTAGATGGTCACAGACCACTAGATTTAAAAAGGCAGCCGAACCTGTCCAAAGACTGACATAAATTTTCACAGCCAGAGAAAATGGTGCCTGCTTATTAAATTAGTGAGAATATAGTATTTGGCAGCTACAAGTAAATGATGTTTCCCCCTTCAGTTGGAAGCAAGAATATTAGAGTCGTGTGATGCCTGACACACATTTGTCAGGGTTAGCTACATTAATTGAGAGTAATTTGCATGTTTCATCATGTGCTTACTGTACACTTCCATTTGGATTTTTCTAGATAAATGGTTTCACCTTTGCCAAAGGTCCCCTGTTATGAACACATTTAAAACAATTTTCCCCCAGCATCCATAAACTGATCATGACTGGACATAGAACGGAGGTGAAGAAGGTGGATAGAAGGGACAGAAGGAAGGAGGGAAGGAATGGGGACAGACTTGTCTCAGAATGTTCTGCAATACTTCACTGTTTCTCATAGAGTTTTCCAAGTCCATTGTCCAGCATTCACCTCAGGGTGCCTGAAGTGTACTTGCCCCAGCAATTTACAGAAATTATTCATTTTGGTACAATAAAAACAGATTTGTGTGTGTGTGTGTGTGTTTCATTCTATGAAGCCATTTTCATTGACTTCAAGGATTTAGGAAGAAAATGTGCTTATATTAGCTGATCCTAGTACTCTTCCGTGTCTTACAGAAACTTTTCCAAGTCTTTATTTATTTTTATTTTTGCCTGTAAAAGAAAAATAAATTATAGGTTGGAGACTCTCTAAAGCTGATTAGCTGTAGAAGCCTCTTACTGCTTTCTGAGAGAGTGTTCCATAGCTTTTCCGGTCATGGTAGACATCTCTTTCAACTTGAGAGATGCTCTTATGAAATAATGAATTGAAAAAAGGTTATATTTGGAGCTATATTTTTATTAGCTGAATTTGCTGTGTTTCTACTGAAATGGAAGTTATTTCCCCTAATCTCCATATCAATATCCCATGGGCAGAAGCTTCGGATTCCAAACAAAGGAGGGTTCCAATTATTATCTAATCCCTGTCCTGTCCAGTGAAACCAAAATCCATGATTATCTTCTCGTTCATGTGATTTGGAGGTGTACCTATGAGTAACACTACGTATCTCCGTGTTTAATCAATTTGTGTACAAACTATTGCAGAAAACTTCTACATTTTACTTTCTTACTCTGCTGAGCTTTGCACGTCACATGTATCATTGGCTATAAATTCTGTCAACTACTGTTCTTGACTGGGAGTTATTTATTTTTTTAAAGTTGAATTTGTGTGTTTTTAACTAGAACACTGGAAAATTCATGTACTAAATGGATGCCGGGAAGCATGCTTCAGAGTCAATGTATTGTCCAGGAAACATCTTAAATTGGGAAAGTTGAATAAGATATTGGTTCATAAAGATGCTGCTGCTGAGGATGGTGGCAGTAAGCATTTATAATGATAGCGAGTATCAAAGGTACACTATCCATGAGTGACTCTACTAAGCCATACATCGTGTAACATATCACCCCTTGATTTAGGCACAAAATAATGAGTTGCTGAAATGTGACACATGCCTCCTGCTTTATCATTTACTGGCTATGTGAACTGTCTTATTTCTTAGCTCTCTCTCTTTCATTTTATAAAAATTGGTGCAAATACCTCCTGGTGGATAAATGGGGAGGGTAATGTCATCTGACAGAAGCATATGTGACCAAAGACTCAAAGTTAGCTACTGTCATTCTCATTATTTTGTACATGAATAAGCAGAAGCTAGGGGATACTTAGTAACTTTCCTACAATTAGAGAGTGAAGCAAGCTAAAATTTGCCCTGATGTACTCAGGCTCTGTGATTTCGATTCCCTGCCCCTGAGAGTTCTAGGAAAGAGTCCTGGTAGATACCAAGGCTTGGGGATACTGAGTGGTAAAGAGTGGAAGGCAGTGACATAAATAAATGAATCTGTATTTCTAAATTCACATGATACTGAATTTGAGTTTGAATGCCTTGTTTAGGACTTTTCCTAGAGGCTAGCCTTTGCATTTAATTTGAAACAAAACATCCCAGAATTCCCCTTTTACTTAAACAGTATTCTAATCTGGTGCAACATTTTCAGTGACTAAATATAATCTAGTCATGCAAATAGGAGAATGGAGAGTTTTCTGCCGAGATCTTAAGGGGGGAGGGGGGGTTTACAGTGGAGATCTGTTTACAAGCCTCATGCCAGGCCTCAGAACAGCAGCTTCCTTCACTCTTGCTTCTCTCTGCTCTGCGTTCCTTTGCTTCAAAGATTCTAACTCTGCTGCAGTCCACTGGGGCTATAAATAGATATGTTAACCAAGCCACGGGGATGGAATATTGCATAACCATTAGCCAGAATTCCTCTCCTTGTTGGGAGATTAATAACGAAAGTCAAATGGCAAAGAAGGATTGGTTGGGGGACCAGAAGAGAGTGCAATCACATGGTTCATACAGGAAGGACCTCATGGGCAGGTGTTCTGTGCTCAGGCTTCTGGACCCAAGCAAGCTTCACACTTGCCTTAATCTTCTACTGCCAACTGTCTTCAACTTCTTAAAATAGTTGAACATGGATTCTACATATTTCTGATGCCTTTGTCCTTCGAAGTTAGGTCCTCAGCACTTGATCCATGGATTTGATGATGTGTTACATGATCTGGCATGTGCCTATCACCTGTTTCACAGCAAATTATACCCACTGGCTGAAACTGAAGTTTTGTTATTCTATTTCATAGCACTTGAAATGGAACTGAAGCTAGGACACATCCCACTGAATTATTTTATTTTTATCTCCAAACTCTTTGCCACATTACCCTGTTAGGTTCATATTGTCAGAGCACGATGATTCTGGGTATACACACTTTCTGCACTTACGGTCAAATCATTAGTTGTTAATGGATTATATATATAATTCCTGTTTTCTGATTGGGGGGGGAAGCAACCTGTATGTTACCTATATTTTGCATATCAAATTGATATTAACTTTGAAATTTATGCGAGAGTAGAATGAAGTGGCAGGTGAGATTTGTTAATAGAACCAAAACATTTCCATAAAACAGAGAAATTTGGCTCAAGCCCCAGTGGCCATGACTAGTTTCATCTGATCAGCAATGAAAGACTTGGATGAGAGTTACGGACACGAGGACCAATAGGCTTCTCCAGAAGTTTTGGTTCTTAGTAATTCAAGGTATTGGAATCTGTTCACATAGGACAGCTGCATCAATAAGGGCTACGGCCTGGAAGCAGTTGAATACGGAAGGCTAAATGTTATTAAATGCCCCACCTCGGGAGACACAAATGAAGAATAAAAAAGATCTTCGATGAACTAGAAGATGTTTGAAATGAATTTTGTGGCCAGCTTTGATCCATTTTCAAGAGTATGCTGTATGCAATTTCAGCTTAACAAATTTACAGAAAATAGTGGCAAACATTTGGATTAGGTCATCATTGAAATATCAGAATTCTGTGTGTGCAGGTCTTCCTTGTAATGCCCTTTATCCGTCTGTATTTGTTTAGAATTTGAATGTGTGATCTAAAAACCAAAGGCCCATCAATCAAATCAGTTCCCACCTGCTCACTCTTAAGGGACCATCGAAGCCATAAATTACATGAAGCCAACATTGTTTTAGTGCTTGGCCATCATAAAATATTACTGGTTCCAGGTGAGTGGCTAGTTACAAGGAACCTTTGAAGATTTAATAGGGATATTTAGTGAATGGAATACCATGTAATGAAAACATGTAGATCATAAACCAAATTAAAAGGTAAACCAGCAAAAAAATAAATTCACAAATATAAAAAAACTAAATAAAAATTCTATATGCATGTTAACTTATTAAAAATGAAAAAGGATAAAGGGTATGAACAGATATTCCACTGCAAAATAAAAGAATAGCTCATAGTTATTTTTAATATCTATAGTAATCAAATAATTTACTTTAAATAACATATAATTTCATCTGCGAAATGAGTAGTGATTGAAAAAATGGTATAGCTCAATATCACTCAGTACAGGTACGCTGTAAAAACAGCCAGAACTTTCATGTGTTTAGGATGGGAAAATAGCTAAATTATCTACAATATGTTTGAATACATTATGAAATATTCAGTCACAAATTCTGTTCATTTTTTATAGATTATAATTAGAGAAAATTACTCATAAGAAAATTATAATCGAAAATATCAGAATAAAATCCACGGCTGATGCAGCATGAATTATGTCATGGTATTACATGTGTGTGTAGTGTGTGTGTGTGTGTGTGTGTGTGTGCAGTAGAGACCACTCTAACACTAATCTTTGTGAAGTTTGTTTTATTTTTGCTAGTTCTACAGCACTTATAGACATACATACCTATTACCCAATTTTCAAGGAAATTGAGAGACGTGACCTTATGTATTATTGCCTCTATATTTTTCCTCTTTGCTTAGAAAGTATAGAAGCCACAAGTTGCAAAGTTCAACTTTTGCCAAAGTGGCCTGTGGGTCTGAAAATATGACTATGAGGACTGATGTTAGAAAGTCATCACTGCCAGTGATACTGCAGCCTGGCTCCAGGGGTCCAGCCCTAGCATCCAAGCTGTTCCTTTATTTGCTATAAGTATAGACAGTACTTTTTAGTTTTAGAACTGAGTCATGATTTCTATGCCTATAGAATATACTTTAGAAGCTTCCAATTTACTACTAGCCTTCAAAGACTACCATTGTGCAAGTAGAGACAGAACCTAATAGGTAGCTACTGTTCGGGATAACAAACCATCTGTGACCAAGAAAGAGGCAGGGCTCCAGCCTCGTTGTCTGCAGTCTCAATTAGTGAGGCCTCATTCAATGTTAGTTTGAAACACCCACAATCATAATCACAAATCGTGACACGTAGGTGTTCCCTAAGTCAACAGCCATCCCAACAGGGCTAGCCACATCACCACCAGCAAAGGAGATGGAGGGCAATTAGAAGCTAGAGGAAAGGTTAGCTCCACTCAGACACAAGGAATTCAGCAGCCAAACCCACCTGCAAATGTAGTGTTAATTTGTTTAAATATCAGCTTCAAAGGCTTGTCACCCATGACAAGGAAGGCCTGAGTCCAAATGGAATATGGAAGAGAAGTGCCACCCCATCCTCCAGTCAGGCTCTTGCTGACCTTTTCCATCTCCACTAGTTGCCCAGCTGTCATGAAATGGTAGAGAGGGTAGAACATCACTGGACCTGGATGTGTCATGAGGCCAGCCAGCCAGTACTTGGACCAATGTGCTAAAATATGCATGCTGAAGAGTCAGTTCCCAGACTCGGTTGAATTTGTTGAAACACAGCACCAGTTCATCACTAGCTCGTTTTTAAGAGGTGTGCCCATCTCCATGTTTGGACTATGATCACTGCTTTGTCTGCCTGGAGGGAATGCAGGCCTGAGATACAGGGTCACATAAAGGGCCCAGAAAGCTGCCAAAATCTGTGTGTTTTGATTCTAGGATGACAGGCTCAGGGACAGGTATGCTCACTGCACCTGCCTCAGGCCAGCACTGAGCTGTTTCACTAGGATAGTCTTAGTAGTATTGAGAGTATTCATTCACACAGCTCAAGTGTACGTACGGCATCTATTAGATACGCCTGAGGATGTTGTAAGAATTCATTGGGTTTTATTACCCCAGGAGCTCTCAATTCATTGTGTTTAGAAGGTTCTAGGTATGATGCAATTTTCTATAGAGGTTTATTTGAGAGCTGCTGGGTTGTCTTAAAAGTAGAGGTTTCTCCCCCCCCCCGCCTTCTAGGTGTGATATGATTTTTTTCATTTTTTTTATTGATATTTTCTTCATTAACAATTCAAATGGTATCCCAAAGGTCCCTTATACCCTCCCCCCACCCAGCTCTCCAACCCAGCCACTCCCACTTCCTGTCCCTGGTATTCACCTGTATTGGGGCATATAATCTTTGCAAGACCAAGGGCCTCTCCTCCCAATGATGGCCGATTAGGCCATCTTCTGCTACATATGCAGCTAGAGACACGAGCTCTGGGGGTACTGGTTAGTTCATATTGCTGTTCCTCCTATAGGGTTACAGACCCCTTCAGTTCCTTGGGTACTTTCTCTAGCTCNTCCATTGGGGGCCGTGTATTCCATCCAATAGATGAGTCTGAGCCTCCACTTCTGTATTTGCCAGGCACTGGCATAGCCTCACAAGAGTCAGCTATATCTGGGTCCTGTCAGCAAAACCTTCCTGCAATTGTGTCTGCATTTGGTGGTTGATTATAGTATGGATCCCCAGATGGGGAAGTCTCTGCATGATTGTTCCTTCTATCTCATCTCCAAACTTGTCTCTGTAACTTTTTACATGGGTATTTTGTTCCCATTCTAAGGAGGGACGAAGTATCCACACTTTGGTATTCGTTCTTCTTGAGTTTCGTGTGTTTTGCAAATTGTATCTTGGATATTCTAAGTTTCTGGGCTAATATCCACTTATCAGTGAGTGCATATCATATGTGTTCTTTTGTACTTGGGTTACCTCACTCAGGATGATACCCTCCAGATACATCCATTTGCCTAAGAATTTCATAAATTCATTGTTTTTAATAGCTGAGTAGTACTCCATTGTGTAAATATACCACATTTTCTGTATCCATTCCTCTGTTGAGGGACATCGTGGTTCTTTCCATCTTCTGGCTATTATAAATAAGGCTTCAAAGAACATAGTGGAGCAAGTGTCCTTATTACAAGTTGGAACATCTTCTGGGTATATGCCCAGGAGAGGAATTGTTGGATCTTCAGGTAGTACTATGTCCAGTTTTCTGAGGAACTGCCAGACTGATTTCCAGAGTGGTTTTATTAGCTTGCAATTCCACCAACAATGGAGGAGTGTCCCTCTTTCTCCACGTCCTCACCAGTATCTGCTGTTACCTGAATTTTTGATCTTAGCCATTCTGACTGGTGTGAGGTGGAATCTCAGGGTTGTTTTGATTTGCGTTTCCCTGATGATTAAGGATGTTGAACTATAGAGGTTTATTTTAGAGCTGCTGGGTTGTCTTAAAAGTAGAGGTTTCTGCCCCCCCCGCCGCGTTTTACAAAATTGGCTGCTGTATTTGTAGCCAAGTCTCATAAATTAAAATACTTGTCAAAATAAATGAATAGTATGTTTGTTATATTCATGACTTAAAATCACATTTGATTGCTTACTCATTAATCCAAAAACTTAAGCAATACACTGAGGATTGCAGTCATTAGGGAAATAAAGCTGAGTTCTCCTAACAGTCAGAAGTCATGGGGAACATTGCACATTTGTGCTTGTTTCTAAACTGAGTGTGTGGATGGACAAATTAGTTTTACGATTTCAAAAGATTTGCTCTAGAAGAAAATCCAATACATAGATGCAGTCTATCAGGAAATAGAATTGGGACCATGATTTACTAAGTAGATTTTAGATCAAAATGGTAAAATTCAATTTCCTCCTTAACCTCAAGGATGAACAGAGGCTGTTTTGCACACATAGTTGTGGGGGTGACCTTTCCTCTCCCTATTCTTGGAAAGTCAGAACTGATGGAGCTGGTGTGTGCAGGAGCTAGAAAAAAGCCTATAACCAAGTTACTGTTCTCCCTCAGGGATTGAGGAGCGAAACACTGATCAGTCCTCTACTGGATGATATTTTTTCATGCACAAAGCACTGCAGTAGGAGTTCAGAGTATGATGTCCAATTATGCTTCACTCCATTCTCTCACATCTAAGTATGTTTCATGAATATTCAATGTTTGACTATGGAAAGCAGTCCTAGCCCAAGAGGCACTAAGGGCTACAGTGATAGCAGCCGTGATGTCATCTGCAGAATGGCATCTTATAGTGTGTTTGACTCTGCTCTGACCTTTTCTGCCCACTGTTTTGTTTTCCTTGTTTCTGTGAGCTAGCCTGCATTCTCCTAAGAGACTTTGTTTCCATTTAAAAAAAAAATCAAAGTATTCATTAAGTCTATTTTAGTGGTGTGACTCATGGTTTCAAGCTGATCACCTATGTTTAGATAGAAGCAGGTAAATTAAGATCCTCTGCTTCATGACAGGTGGGGAGAGAGGCATGGATACAGTGTCGCAGTAGAATACCAGGGAGTCTATAGAAGATTCTTCAGTGGGAAATTCTGAAAAGGCTACAATGAATTTGAAGCTGATCTGTGACCATACTCAGATCTGGTGACACAAAGACCACTTCCCCAATAGCTGTAGCATTGTGTTTAAATGCTAAAGGCTACGATGGAAGGGTCATAGCTGTGGAGGCCCTTTTGAAGGGTAGAAGGCCAGGTTAGGGGCAATGTCCTGTTTGACTGGAATGGAATGGCTCCTACAGAAAGAACTCAGCCTAAAGTTCTGCTTCTCCCACAGGGCTGTGCTCCACCTTGGCAATGAAGTTTCTGAGGGGATGTTTCTGAAACAGTGTTAAGTTTATGTATTAGGTTAGCCAGAGAATATTAATTTTAGAATGCTATAGAAAATCAAACTAAGACAGCTGAACAATACTGAATCTGAGTGTTACTTATATTGTAAATGCATGGGACACCTAATTATAAGGTGGTTTTCCATGTATTATTTTCATCTCTAATGTTACATTAGAGTCCTTTTAAAGTGTGTGTGTGCACACGCTTGTGTGTACTTCTGTACATTTCCAACATGACACCATATTTCATATCTTCATTTCCAATACTGTACACTTTCTGAAGACCTTCAAAGCCCTAGAGATTAGATAAAATTGAGGAACTATGCAGTGCTCTATTGGGTAAATGGCACATCAGCCACCCAGTGGACTGGGATCATCTGTGAGAATTTTCTAGCCTTTTAAACTCAAGGACTTTATCTTTAAGGTTACTTATATGTCTGGTATTATTAATGTATTTGGTTCTGGAGCAAAAGAAATATTATTACTATGTGAGCAAGCACATTGAGTTTTAAAGTTTCTTGATGTTTGCATTGTCCTGGCTATGCTTGTTTTTCTGTCCTGGCTCTGCCTCCGCACACATTTCCCATAGCTGTGCCCCAGCCACCCCTGGGTTAGGATTTGATGGTTGCTGCTGACCTCCCTGGGAGCCAGGCCTCCCTTGTGTAGATTACATATGAGTGGTGAAAGCTGGGTGAAACATGGTGAGAGGTTTTCAACTAGGAAGTTAAAAAATGCAGGGAAAACGAATTCAAGATTTGCTCAAATTTGTCAAGTGGTTACATACCGCTTTAAATTTTTAATTCAAGTCACTCAGAGGAAGAATGTGATTCAGCCTAATGTGTTTAACATACACCTGACTTCTTAGCAGCTTGCTACATAATTAAAGGAGGTAAATGTATTTGGGGTTGAAATATGGATGGCTTCTCAATAGGCGTGTTCCTTGTTGTTAGGGGACAATTTATGCTGAAGCCTCTTTCCAATATGATAAGGATGAAGAGCACTCGTAAGCGCAGCTAAAGAAATCATGTTATTTTTCTTTCACTTGAAGCTTAAAGCTACAAAGTTTAGAAAAGCCCCAATTATGAATTTTCAGTTTGAGAAGGAAATGAAAATAGGATTATCTCATTTACTGAGTGCAGATTGACATTCCTGGCAATGAAACCATTTAATACTGAGTCTCTGTACTACGCTCAGTGCTCCTGTCTGAGGAAGATGCTCTCGGGAAGCTACTGAAGTCTAAGATGGGATGCAATGGTTTCCGATGTCCAGATGCTGTAGAGAAGAACCTATTTGGAAACCTTTGTTTAAGTGGTATTATCAAACCACTAGTTGTCACTTAGCTCCAAGCAAAAGCCAGAATTTCAGTTTGATCCCAGCTGTCTTCAGGCCCTACTCCCTGGCCATAATGTGTTTCCCCCACTTATAAGTTCACAGTCTTTCTTAGAACTTACTGTGTGTATTAAGATTTGAGATGAATGAGTCCAAACCTGTGTTGTCAGATTCTGTGCTTTGACTTTTAATTTTACTGTACAGTTTCTGGCTACACGGATTATTATGTAGAAAATAGTAAAAGTGGCAATTCGTTAAGTTCAACAGTTTAACCCAAAGAGTTCTGTATGGGGATTAAGCCTTTTTTATATATTAGTTCATTAGTTCACTTGACATGTAATTAAAATAGAATCACGTGCTTCTCAGTGCAATTACTAATAAAAATGCCCTTATAAGTACAGTTTATTATAGTCTGTGAGCATTTGGCTGATTCTTTTTCATTCTCTACACAGGCTAAGGATAATAACATCAGATTATAAAAATGCAGGCTATAAAAGTGACAGAATGCTGCAGGTTGACAAGAGAATAAACTCCAGGATGAGTACTGAGGGACTCCAGTAGAAGCACTTGGTGGCTTTATTGTTAAAATGTTTACTTGTCAGCATAGAAACTACAGACATCGCCAAGGCACTTGGAATTACGGCCATATGGAGGCACTGCACAAACTGTGCGGGGCTGGGCAGAGCAGCAGCCCTGCACCTCTAAGGGTTGGATGCTCTTGTGTGATGAAAAGTAAGGAAAATAAAAAGAAGAATCAAAATTGCCCATTTGATGTGTTTGATCTTGGCAGTGCCTGTGTTCCTCTGTCAACGCTGTGATGAAGAGATTAAAGCGGAGCAGCAAAGCGAATGCAGGATACGGATAAACAAGTCAAGTGGGACTTAGTCTGCAGGCCATGGAATGATCTCTGTGTTAGGAAAGAAAAATTAAACGTAACCACCATTGTGTTCCAGATGCCATGCAATGTGTTAGGGATGCTGGGAATATTACCAAGGCAACTAATATTGTCCCCTCACCCAGAAACACACATACCTTACTGGTTGGTGGGGAAGCGACATCTGACTGTTCATTGTAGCCATTTTGTTCAAATATGAAAGCAGATCTAAGCCCATGGTTAATAGTGCTGGAATGAAGTTGCCTTTTGATCAGATCTGTTATTTATGGATGCATTATGAGTTATTCAAAGTTATTTTATTTCATTTGAGTCTCTGTGTTTATTAGCGTTGAGTTTTCCATTCTCTTTATCCTCACAAAGTACAAAATAAGTAGAAGGTAGAAATAATCTCTACACTGGGGTCTTATTATTTCCATGGAGACTCTCAGATAATCATTTTAGACGTCTCAGAGAAGAGAACACTGGACTTCCCCAAACTGATCCCTAATCTTTAAATTTAGAACAACACTCATATTGGCAATTAAATCCATCTTAAGAATAAGAGTTTACATATAACATAACAAGGTTGTGATTTTCTTGTGTTATCTTGACTTTTTTGTTTAGAATATATTATGCGCTTGAGCTGCATACTACACCACACTCCTCAAACAGTAGTACAGAAACAATATCATCAAATACAGTTTGATGCCTTGTCACTGTATATGAGGTCCTGTTTCTAAATGTGGGAGGTCACAAAAATGGCAACAGTAAAAGGTTTTCCAACATACCGTGACCAAAAATTAAACCTGAATCAAGTGCATTGAATCCAGGTGGTTCCTTGTAGTGCCTTCCTATATTGTACCCTGTGACTTCAGTTCAGCATTTGTTCTGAGCAAATAGTGTCATGTACACTCCGGATTGCACATAACATCCGAAGTGGTGCCTGGAACGCAAGCAGAAGCCACCTAGACACTTCGGCTCACACTTCTGTGTTACAGGTTGCAGGCTTTGAAAGTAAGACCTAATTGTTCTTATTTTCTCATTGCCTTATATCCCCTTCTCATTTCTGATTTTGTTAATTTGGATACTGTCTCTCTGCCTTTTAGTTAGTTTGGCTAAGGGCTTTTCTATCTTACTGATTTTCTAAAAGAAACAGCTCTTGGTTTCATTGTTTCTTTGTATTTTTGTTTCTAACTTACTGATTTCATCCCTTAGTTTGATTTCTCCTCTTGTGTATGGTTATTTGTTTCTGTTACATCTACTTGTGTACTTTGCTTCTTTCTGTTCTAGAGATTTCAGGTTTTCTATTAAGTTTGAGATCTCTCCAATGTCTTTATGAAGTCATTTAGTGTTAGGAACTTTCCTTTTAGCACTGCTTTCATTGTGTTCCATAAGTTTGAATCTGTTGTGCCTTCCTTTTCTTTGAATTCTAGAAAGTCTTTGATTTCTTTATTTCTTCCCTGACCCAGCAGTGATCATTGAGTTACACAGCTGTTCAGTTTCCATGAGTTTGTAGGCTTTCTGTTGTTTCTGTTGTTGTTGTTTAATTCATGGTGGTGGTCTGATTAGATGATTCAAGGGGTTATTTCAATTTTTTTTGTTTGTTTCTGTTGAGACTTGCTTTGTGACTGAGAATATGGTCATCTTTGGAGAAGGTTTCCTAACATGCTGAGAAATTAATATATTCTTTTTTGTTTGGGTGAAATTGTCTATAAATATCCTTTAGATCCATTTGATTCAGAGTATCAGTTTGTTTCATTATTTCTCTGTGATTTCTGTCTCTATGATCAGTCCATTGGTGAGAGGAGTGTTGAAGTTTCCCACTACTAATGTGTAGGGTTTGATGTGAGATTTAAGCTTTCATAGTGTTTCTTTTACGAAAGTGGGTGCTCTCCCATTTCAGCATAAATGTTCAGAATTCAGATTTCATCTTGGTGGATTTTTCTTTTGATGAGTATGAGCTCTCCTTCATCTATTTTGATTAATTTTGGTTAAAAGTTTATTTTATTGGCTATCAGAATGGCTACTCCAGCTTGCTTCTTGGGTCTGTTTGTTTGAAAACTTTTTCCCCAGTCCTCTCCTATGAGGTGATCGACATACTTTTGTTGTTGAGTGTCTCTTGTATGCAGCAGAGTGATGGATCTTGTTTTGCATCCATTCTGTTAGCCTGTGTCTTTTTATTGGGGATTTTAGTTCATTGATGTTAAAAGATATTAAATACCAATGATTGCTAATTTCTGTTATTTTGATGGTGGTGGTGTGGTGGTAGGAGTGTGTGTGTGTGTGTGTGTGTGTGTGTGTGTTGTGTATTTCTCTTCTTTTAGTTTGGTGGTATTTCCTGTGTTTCTTGGGTATAGTTAGCCTTCTTGTTTTGAACTTTTCCTTCTAGTATCTTTTGTAGGGCTGGATTTGTGGGTGTTTAAATTTGGTTTTGGTTTTAGAATATCTTGTTTTTTCAATTTATGTTGATTAAAAGTTTTGCTGGGTATAGTAGCCTGGGCTGATATCTGTCATCTCTTAGTGTCTTAAACATATCTGCCCATGCCCTTATACCTTTTAGAATCTGTTGAGATGTCAGATGTAATTCTGATAGATATATCTTTACTTGTTACTGGGCATTTTTCCCATTCCAGCTTTTGATATTCTTTCTTTGTTCTGTACATTTACTATTTTGATTATTATGTGGTGGGAGACTTTTCTTTCTGGTACAATCTATTTGGTGTTCTGTACGTTTCTTGTGTGTTTATAGGCGTCTCTTTCTATAGCTTGGAAAAGTTTTCTATGATTTCGTTAGAAATATTTTCTTGGATATGGCAGGCTTCTCCTTCCATTCCTATTGTTCTTAGGTTTGGTCTTTTCATAGCATTCAAGATTTCTTGGATGTTTTGTATCAGGAGCTTTTTAGATTTAACATATTCTTTAATTAAATTTCTGATATTTTGATTTCTTCGAAGGTGTCTTCTGTGCCTGAGATTCTCTCTTCTGTCTTCTCTATTCTGTTGGTGATGCTTACCCGTGTAGTGCTTGTTCTCTTTCCTAGAGTTTCTCATCTCCAGGATCCCCTCAGTGTATGTTTTCTTTATTGTTTCTATTTCCATTTTCAGATCTTGATCAGTTTTATTCATTTCTTTCACCTGTTTGATTGTACTTTGTTTTGATTGTATTTTCCTGTATTTCTTCATTTCCTGTTTAAAGGCCTCTATCATTTTATAAGATTGAATTTAAGGTTATCTTCCTGTGCTTTGGCTGTGCTAGGATATTTAGGGCTTGGTGTGTTTTCATAGCTGGGCTCTGGTGGTGCCATATTGCCCTGGTTCTTGCTGGTTGTGTTCTTATCTGGTCTTTAGCACATGGTTGTCCCTGGTGTTCGCTGGATGTTCCTGACACTGACAGGACTCCTCAGGGAGTCAGGCTGAGCCTAGGGCCTGATGATGGAGCTAAGGGAACAACATGCTGTTCACCTCTGCTGACTAGGCCCCGGGTGGAACTGGATGTTCCTGGGACCCAGCAGGCTCCTGAGACAAGGAAACAAAGCTGTGGGCAGGCCTGCCAAAGGAGCTTAGGGGACAGAATGCAGCTCACCTCTGCTGTGTGTGCCTCAGGTAGAGCCTGCAGGCAGGGCAGAATTTAACCTGTGCTCCTGGGGCCAAGCATGCCTTCTCTGGAGGGAAGATGATAGAGCTCAGGAGGCCAATTTAATTCTTTATGTAAAAAGAAAAAAAAAACTCACATATCTCAGTAGTAGGCAAAATTGCTTCATCCTTAATAAAGCATATATATTTCAAAGAACTTTATTAAATAAACTTTTTCTATCATCAGTTAATGCTTGATTTGTATATATAACACTTTTATATACCCATGTGTCTGCAGATAAAAGCTTCCCTTGCAGAAGTGGTGCCAGTAAAAAGATTGAGAAGGCCTGTAGTAAACAACATTTGATGAAGCACAGTGTGTGTGATTCCATAACGTTGTAGAACAGAGCTGGCCCTTCATTTTGAGATGATGGAGTGCTGCTTCAGTCTATGTCTCTGCTTGCTTGGATTTACTCACATCTGTCCTTAGGCTACTTTGGGTGGATAGTACACACCTCCACATTGAACAGCGCATGCCTTCACACTGAAAAGTGCGTGCCTCCACACTGAAGGGGATATCGCAACAAAGTTCTCAAGGGAGTACTTAGGACCAAACTGCTAGTGCTGCCCACCTAACTCTCCACCTTTCACACATATTGTAAACAAATATATATGTATTTTCTTACCTAAGAAATATTTTTAAGAGACAACAACATGGGCTAGTGGGAAAAAGGTAAAGGAATGTGTTTTCCAAGCCTTCTGATCTGAATTCATATATAGACAGACAGACAGACAGACAGACAGATATAGTGAGCCTATGGAAAAGATGAAAAGAGAGGACTGACTCTACCCAGTTATTTTTTAATCTCTACACAACACAAGCCACATAGCACATATGCACACATGTGTTCCCCTCACATTAAGAAGTTTAAAGTACTTTTAAAATTTGAATTTAAATATATGAATTTAAAATTGTTGCATTAGATTTTAGCATATTTTTTTTTACTTTTTCACTCCATTTATTCAGCAAATATTTATTTATGTTGTATTTATTGTTCTGACTCTCGGAGCTAAAGCCACCCGAAACATAGATGAAAGCTGCTGTTCTCTTGATATTTCAAGAGTGATAAAGTGAGGATAGATATTCAAGAAATTAGAGAAACGAGAAAGTATAAATCATTGAGGCTGTCCTAAAATCTCTAAGGAAGCCATAAAAGATGTGGCCAGAAAAAGACTGGCAGTAAATTAGAGATGTTGATAATTTATAGTAAGCTTTGTAAGATGTCGAGCGTAACTATTTCAGGAAGGTAACAGACCAACCACCATGTTAGGTACACACTATCAGTATAGCTTCATAGAGTTTGGGGACAAGAGAGAGAGCAATTCAAACACACGGTCAGGAGTATAACAGGACCTGTAACCTCAGAGCCTGTAGCAAGAGTGCGGGCTCCTCCATGTGAGGTGAGAAGGTACTTCAGGCACATGGGCACAGGACAGGCACGATCTCATAATTTTCAAGATGTTCATTAGTACTGAGTTAAGTATTCACTCCACCAAAGGGAAGATACCTAAGTAGAAAGAAGAGCAAGGAGTCGGTCATAGTAACCATCTGGGAACTAGCTCCACACCCGTGACAGCAGTGTGATGAGAGCTAGAAAAAACATGTTTGTTTGTTTGTTTGTTTGTTTGTTTGTTTTCAGGTCTTTTGAGAAGTTGACTATGGGTGGCTATAGGGGAGAAAGAAAGGTGAAGAATTTCTACACAACTTTTGGCCTGAACAATTGCTCTTAGTTTTGATATAAATGAATATAGAAAGAATTTTGAAGAATTTTCTTGTATAGTTTTGGAGAGAATGGTCAGTTGATCACATGGGCCTGATGCTTGGTCAAAAAGTCTGATAAATGTGGAATGTATTTGCCTGTACTTGTAGATAAGTAGGAAACAAGTGAGGTCATACCCAAATGTAGACAGAGGTCACTTAGCATTCTCAGGGATCAGGCAAGGTGGTAAAGAGGAAAGAGTGAAGGGAAATGTAATAGAAGACCTAGAGAGTTGATGAGGACTCCTAGCCAGTGTTGTGGTCTCAAAGTCACATGAGGAGGAGGCAGAGGGTGACAGGTTGATCAGCAGCATCCTAAACTAGAGCAGAGAAGTCGCCTGAATATTCTCTTGACCTTCAAAAGGTCTGCAGATTCAGAATCAGAACCTGTCCAGTGTCTTCACAGTTTACCATATAGAGAGTCAAGAAATGGTGTGGTTCCTGTTTTCATAAATCTTTGTGTTTTTCCCAAGAAGGCTTTTAGTTCAGATGGGTAGATGAATTAATAACATTTCTGTATACTGGCCTTCCTGAATCTATCTGGAAATTAGATGGCTAAATACAGAAATCTGTGAGGGCAGAAGTTTGGGTTGTAATCAGGCCATGCAAACAGATCCCCTGGGCTTATGGGTATTTGAAAATGTCATGGCTACACTTGGTAACATGAGAACAGTGGTAGCACAGAAGGCATGCTGGCAGAGCACATGAGCAGAGTGAAGACACCAAGTCCAATATTTTATACATGCACTTTGCACAGTTTGAGTTATAGTAGCCTCTAAAGTAACTTTGTGCAAATTTTAATGTGAAAAGTTTAAACACACTTCTTTCTTCCAAATTCCCACTTTCCTCTCCGGAAAGAGGTAACTCGATATGGTTTAAGTGGAGGGTGCAGGCTGTAGTAGTTGATGTTAATCACTGTACCTCTTTCTGTAACAGGGTTTTCCTGAAACTCTGACACCTAGTAATGTTGATGTCTTACTGAATCAAGTAATGTCGTTAACATGGATGTCCAGCCTGTGATTTAAATGACTAACCAGTTTGAAAGCAAGTGTAAGTCTGTGTACATGATGGCTGTTGGGATAGAGACCAGCTGGTAGGAGCCCTTATCATCCAGCCCTACAGGACTGCTGATTTTTTTGGACATCAGAGAGTGGATCTGGCTCTGTTCTTTCCAGGAGTAGTCTTTGTTTCATCCATTGATCCAGATGAGGCTCTGCTGTGATAAATCCTGTCAAACATGAGACTGGGAGACAAAGTAAGCAATTAATTAACTGAAGAGATCATTCAATGTGAGAATCATCCAGGCCCCATAATTATCATCTACAAAACAACCATGGAATGCTGGATCTCCAAATAATGGAATTCACTTGGTTTTTGTTTTATTTTGCTTGCTTTGTTTTTGTTGTTGTTGTTGTTTTTGTTTCTGTTTTTGTTCTTAAGAACATGTCATCCATGCCCAAACTAGAGCTATTCTCTAATGTATCATCGATTTCCATAGTTTTCATTTGAGGGAGCTAAAATTCTGGGCTGTAAACTATTGATTCCATCACCAGAGACCATTTGGTCCATAATCATTGAAAACAGAATCTCCAAAAAACTGTTTTTCCATTAGATGTGTGGGTGTAGTAGCGTAACTGTAGATTCTGTAAGGTTTTCTGGGTACAGTGTATAGGTAATAGTAAAGTCTTTTTTATATATAGAATAAGTATATATAATGATTTCTAGTTTAAGCTAACAATTTTAATCATTTTTTACTGTATTTCTGACTGATGTTCTTTTTTCCTTTTTTTCTCTACAATATTTAAAGTACATAGATGATATTGAAAGTTAAAGATGAAGGAAGAAAGAAAATAAAATACTGTTTCTACGTAAAACTGCTCACAGTACCAATTCAATATGCCACTGGCTAGTTGATGGATGTATCAGAATGAATATTCACAATATATGTGAACTTGCAATATGCACAATTAAAATCATAATTATCATAATTATGGCATAGAAGTAATGAAGAAAATAATTCAACCACATTTTAAAATTTTATTTTATTTTCTATGTCAAGATTGAAAGTATAAAACCTTTCATTTTAGCCAGATGATTGTAGAGATCTAATTTTGCTGATTATTTTTATACTAGAATAATCTTTCATTATTAATCTATTTAAGTCTTATCTCAAGTCAGTTCATCAGTGCTAGCAATTAAAGATAGAAGATGCATGTGCTCAATCTCAAGAATTAAAATAATGCCCTGGGAGTAAGCATTTCTTTTCTGTGGTGAATGGATTGTTGGGTTTTCCAATTAAAGAAGTCTCCATACTGGAAATGAGTAGACAATTATGAAGATTATTTTTGAATAGCCAATTTACATATCCCTAATTGTGTTCATTTCTTTTGAACAACGAAGTTGGAGTTTACAGTGCTTTGATTGATTACCCCTGCATTTGTGTTATTAATACTATTGCCAACAAGGTTCCCCTATGAATGGGGCTCTGAGTGCCTCTCTGGATTAATGTCTGAATCACAAGTAGACTTGACTTATTTAATGAATGAAAAATATCCAAAGAGTTTCTAGCAGTTTTCAAAATTATATACACTTTAGATTGTATATAATTTAGATTGTTTCTTTAGATTGACAGTAGCAACCAAGAGCCGCCTCCTGATTTACATTTGGCCTTGGCTACCTTAGCCAACAAGGAACCTTTGAAACTCTTCTCCAGGAGTACAGCCTCCTGGCCAGGAGCACGGCACCCTGCCTTCTCTGTGTTACAGTGGCATGGCATCATGTGATGAGTAGGACATGGTGAATTTTTTGTGAAGAATGACTGGAAAACAACATTTCAGATTTTTTTCTATTAAAGATATGCAAATATGTTAAAAGAAATGAGAATCGATATGCAGTTAGGAGTAATTAAGTAACTAACTGATGTTAGTGTCAATGGACTTAGCATTCTCTGGGCTTAAACCAGACTATAAGATCCATTATGAAGAAAAAAAGATACCAAAGACATGTATAACAATGCGATACTTGTGGTGTGTAGATTTATAACTATTAACATTCTCTTTGTTTGCAAGTATGTGTGGATTTAGATTGTGTTAGAAAGACAGATACATGAGGAAATGCCTTATCCCTTTGTGACTGGAATATACAATTTCTATAATGTATTCTGTTGTTCAGTTTTTGTATATTAAACTTTCTTATTGTACCCTGGGAGTGGATACCTTTTAGGAATATTGGTTAAAATCCCAAGTGAGGCTGTGTGGTAGAACACTTGCCTAGCGTAGATAAAGGTGTAAGTTCCATCCTTTGCAGGAAAGAGACACCGAGACAGTGAGAGAGACAGTGAGAGACAGAGACCAAGAGAGAGATACAGAGACTGAGACTGACAGAGAGACAGACACATGGTTAAGACATTCATGGGGAGAGAGGTTAAGAGACACATTTCATTCCTGTAATGAGACTTGGCCCAAACTGACTAGTTCAAGAATAGACAAGCAAAGAACACACCATTAATCATGTTCTGTTGCTGTGATTGCGGGGGGGTTATATTATTGCAGATTTAAGGGTCTTGACATAATAATATTAAAACTTCCAAGACTTTTTTAAGGCGACATTTGCTTTAAGACCAAGTAAAGATCACAACTAGACACAGTGTCTCTGTGATAAGCATGTCCTACAAAGTAATTAGTGTTGTTGGACTCGTTTGCAGCTGATTGCTGTGTTTGACGAACAAGAGCCACTCCAAAAGATTGAGAGCCCCGACGGAAACCCTGTGGATCGGCAGAGCCCAGACGCTTTCGAGACAGAAGTGGCTGCCCAACTGGCTGCATTTAAACCGGTCGGCGGGGAGATCGTAGTAACCCCTTCTGCTCTGAAGTTAGGTAGGTGGATCTTCCAGAGGATGCCTTCTACCTGGTTGCATATTGCATCAACTTACTGCCTTTCTTCTCTGTGAATTTCATCATATTAATATTGTTCTTTATAAAGACATCTGGTTTGTCACCTAAGTTATTTTCCTAAGGCTCTTTTGTGCTGCTGGAGCTCAGGTAAGGAGTTGCAGTTATCTTGAACTGAAGGTAACATCCAATTGCATGCCCCTCAAAAATCACACTGGGAGTCAGGCTGAGGAATGAGGCTGGTCTGTTTCCTAGACGCATCACTATGTTTATAAAGTTCTTTATCTGGAAAAAGCTAAGGGTTACCGAGGAATCCACACTAGAAATAAGGTTCCATTTCTATCTTAGTCATCCTGGTTTTCTTTACATATATGGTAGACACTGGAGAAAACAGTTGGGGGGTTAGTTTTGAAATCACCTGATTTTATTTTCCAAAAAAATAGAAGAGTTTATCTGGTGGTTTTACCCAGAATCCTTTGGCATAATATTTGTTTCAAAAGTGTAGGAAATGAAAATAGGCATTCTTCTGAAGTGTCTGCCAAATGCTATTCCTCACCTGTCTGTTTTTGTTGGTATTTCTTAGAAATAAGTTTAGGTCCATCTAATAATGTGTCATTTTTCACAACACATTAATTGTTACTGTTTAAAGTATATTCTATTTGGGTCAGTTGTGAACATAATATTCTGAATGTGCTGGCTAGAACTTATTTAACTTAACTCTCATTTCAGAGGGATAGAAAAGTTCTCACTTCTCAAAAGGATTCAATTTTTTAAAGTAGAACATGCACTTAAAATTGTGAAAACTTAGCTAGCAAGAAGCAAGAAGGTTGGGGTAATAAATACCCTGTCAATCACAGTGACCAGAAGTATATTCCTAGGACCCACAAGGTAGAAGGAAAAAAACAACTCCTTCAAGTTCTCCTCTGACTTCCACTGATATATCTTGGAATGCATGCACAAATGTGCACACACACTCACACACACACACACACACACAC